>NC_058083.1:74912432-75222123 GCF_014858855.1 Bufo gargarizans
AGGATAGAACAGGAGACCGGCAGCTATGCGATCAACTGGAGGAGGTGAGTTCATTTTTTATTTATTTTTTTAACCCTCATTGGCACTTCCCACTGCGCCACCAATGTTTATTATACTGGGGGGGGGGGGGTCACAAAATGTTAATTATACTGGGGGGGGTCACAAAATGTTAATTATACTGGGGGGGGGTGCACAAAATGTTTATTATACTGGGGGGGGGGGGGCGCACTCAATGTTAATACAAATACAGGAGGCGGGTGCCGGAATGAAATAGCCGGCACCCGACCTCTATGATAGGGGGCTGCGATCAGTGGCAGTTAACCCCTCAGGTGCCGCTCCCTGTCATAGAGGTCGGGTGCCGGCTATTTGATTCCGGCACCCGCCTCCTGTATTTGTATTACAGGTCAGTTATCTTCATTGGTGGCGCAGTGGCCACAGCCCCTCCCCTCCTCCTCCCATCCCTCTTCTCATTGGCGGAGGCAGCGGCAGCAGCAGCACAGGGGGAGGGAGAGAGCCCCCTCCCCCCTGCCTCTATGGAAGCGCCGGCTCTGCCTAAAGTTAGTTAGTTAAGGAGAACTCTGGCGGCCGGCGGGTGACACCCCATCAGACTGGTGTCACCCGGTGCGGCCCGCACCCCCCGCACCCCCCTCGCAACGCCACTGCTGCTGCGCCAATTGAGCTTGTGAGTGTGATGAACAGCAGCAGTATCCTTCCCTCCTGACTGTCCTGTCCTCCTCAGTATCATCCCAGGCCACAGCCCCACAGTGTGCACTCAGTGGCAGCCAGCAGCAGCAACCCCGCCCCCAGTACAAGAGTCTACTTGAAAATAAGGGCAGGCACAAACATATGCACCAGGCAGCCAGCAAGATTGGGGTTAATGTGACTCATTAATACAACCTTTTGTTCAAATATTTTTTTTCCTATTTTCAACCTTTAAATCCTAGGTGCGTCTTATGGGCAGGTGCTTCTTATAGGGCAAAAATATGGTAATTAGAGCACAGAGCAGAAGGTTAGAGATGGCCTTGCGGTTCGCCCGGCGGTCGTTTCGCCTTGCGGTTCGCCCGGCGGTCATTTCGCGGCGAACTCTGTGCATTCCCTATTCGCCGAACATGCAAATATGTGGCGATGTCTGCCGGTGCGATATTCTTTTGCATTGCGCCAAACTTTGACACACACATCAGGTGGGATAGGAAAGCCACCCTATAAAAGAAACCCAATCTGGCAGCCATTTTACATTCTGTGTTTTGCCAGTGTAGGAAGAGGTTGTTTTGTG
Source organism: Bufo gargarizans (assembly GCF_014858855.1). Taxonomy (NCBI): domain Eukaryota; kingdom Metazoa; phylum Chordata; class Amphibia; order Anura; family Bufonidae; genus Bufo; species Bufo gargarizans. Next base: position 74,913,706 of record NC_058083.1, read on the forward strand.
GAGCAGGGACAGACTTTTAGGGACACAAAACGCTAGATAATAGGGCCACAAAAGTCCTTTTAAGGACTGGTATAGGTGTGCTATTGATAGATGTGATATACTGAGGGGTGTGATATACTTATAATATACTTTCTAACATAGAAAGTATATTGTGCATTTTTATTGTGCAGCAGTTGTGTGCGGTTCTGCTGCAATACCACAGGTATATAGACGGACAAGCGCTATTGGAATAACAAATTGCAAATGGTGTGATATACCCGTTGTCCCCAAAAAAACTGATTGAGGCAGGGGTGTGATATACCTATAATATACTTTCTAACAAAGAAAGAATATAGTGCATTTGTATTGTGCAGCAGTTGTGTGCGGTTCTGCTGCGATAATGCAGGTATATAGAAGGACAAAATCTATTGGAACATGTAGGACAGGACAGCCAATTGAGATGTTTCAGCACATGGACACACCCCCACCCTATAACAGAACCTAATCTGGCAGCCATTTTACATTCTGTGTTTTGACATTTTAGGGAAAGGTTACTTTGTGGAGCAGGGACAGACTTTTAGGGACACCAAACATCAGATAATAGGGCCACAGAAGTCCTTTTAAGGACTGGTATAGGTGTGCTATCGATAGGTGTTATATACTGAGGGGTGTGATATACCTATAATATACTTTCTAACATAGAAAATATATAGTGCATTTGTATTGGGCAGCAGTTGTGTGCGGTTCTGCTGCGAAAATTCTGATTGAGGGTTGCGATATACCTGCTTCCACAAAATACAGATTATGGGGTGCGATATATACCTGCTTCCATCAAATATTGATTAAGGGGTTCTATATACCTGCTTCCACAAAATACTGATTAATGGGATTCATATACCTGCGTCCAGCAAATATTGATTGAGGCATGCGATATACCTGCATCCACAAAATACTGATTAAGGGGTTGATATACCTGCTTCCACAAAATACTGATTGAAGGGTGCAATATACCTGCATCCACAAAATACTTATTAAGGTGTTTGGTATACCTGCTTCCACAAATCACTGATTAAGGAGACTGATATACCCGCTTCCACACAATACTGATTAAGGCCTGCGATACACCTGCTTCTACAAAATACTGATTAAGAGGGTTGATATACCTGCTTCCACCAAATATTGATTGAGGCCTGCGATACACCTTCTTCCACAAAATACTCATTAAGGGGTTTGATATACCTGCTTCCACCAAATATTGAATAAGGCCTGCGATACACCTGCTTCCATAAAATATTGATTAAGAGGTTTGATATACTTGCTTCCACAAAATACTGATTGAGGGGTTTGATATACCTGCTTCCACAAAATACAGATTGAGGGGTGTGTTATACCTGCTTCCATCAAATATTGATTAAGGGGTTCTATATACCTGCTTCCACAAAATACTGATTAAGGGAATTGATATTTCTTCTTCCACCAAACATTGATTGAGGCCTGCGATACACCTGCTTTCACAAAATACTGATTAAGGGGTTTGATATACCTGCTTCCACAAAATACTGATTAAGGGGTGCAATATACCTGCTTCCACCAAATATTGATTGAGTCCTGCGATATACCTGCTTCCACAAAATACTGATTAAGGGTATTGATATAATTATTTCCACCAAATACCGATTGAGGCCTGCGATATACCTGCTTTCACAAATACGACTCTTTCTAGGGACTTTGGCACAGGGTCATTTTAAAAAATGACAGGAAGAGGAAGAGGCAGGCCGTTCTGCAAAGGTGGTAGGGGTCGGGCAGGTGCACCACACCGGAGCCTAAGTGGGAAGTTCGAGAAGGTGCGTGTGATTATGTTATAGGACACACCAGAGTTGGTTGAGTGGCTCACTCAGCCTTCCGCTTCTGCACCCTCCTCATCCTCTGTATCTGCACCCTCCACACTCTTTACTGTGTGTACCCCCAAAGACACCAACACCACCACCATAACCCCTCCACTCAAATCAGAGGAATTATTTTTCCATCCATTCCCAGACCTTACCGATGCACAGCCATTTTTGGCATTGGATGAAGAAGAAAAGGTAGCAACGGCCTCCACCCAGCGGTCTGACGACACTACCCAGATCAGCTCAAGGAGGATGGTCCCCACTGTTTCTGCTTACTACAAGATCTTTAATGTCAATGGTGGTGAAGGTGACAATGATGACGTGTCGATGGACGTCACGTGGGTGCCCACAAAAGAGGAAGAGGAGGGGAGTTCAGAGTGAGAGACGTAGCAGGAGATAGGGAGGAGAAGGAGGGGAAGCAGGCAGAACTCACAGTGTACAAGAGGCAAAAAGCAGACTGCAAATGTATGTGGAGAAACCCATCCACAATGCACGATCACATCTTGCGCTTGCAGGATGCCGGCACATGACTCTGCAGTGTGGGCTTTTTTTAACGTGTCAACTGCTGACAATAGTGTTTCCATCTGCAGCCTGTGCTGTCAATGCATAAGTAACGGTAAGCCCAACACTCACCTGGGGACGACTGCCTTAAGAAGGCACCTGGCCTCCCATCACTGAGCCTAGTGGGAACAATGCAGTCAGAACCCACAAAGCCACGCTCCCGGCGCTCAACGTCCTGCCTCTTTTTCCTCTCTCCTCCCATTTGCCCTCCACTCCACCTTCCACCGTGCTGTTGTCGCGTTCATCTGGCACAAGGCAGGCTTCCGTGGCCCAAATGTTCGAGCGTAAAAAGTTGATGACGCCGTATAACCCTCTTGCCCAATGGCTGACCGCTGGTTTGTCAGAACCGCTAGCCCGCCAACTACTGCCATATAAACTGGTGGACTTGGAGGCTTTTAGAAAATTTGTGGCCATTGGCACACCGCAATGGAAGGTACTCGGAAGTAAATATTTCTTCCAGAAGGGCATCCCAGAGCTATATGGCAAAATTCAGCGGCAAGTGAATATATCTCTGGCACACAGTGTCGGTGCCAAGATACATCTGGCCACAGACATGTAGTCTAGCAAACACGGGCAGGGAAGGTACATAACTTTTACTGCCCACTGGGTGAACCTTCTGATGGCCTTTAAACATGTAACCCGTGGCACCCGTGTGGATTTGGTGTTACCGCCATGGATTGCATGCAGGCTTGCCTCTTCTTCTCCTCCTCCTACTCCATTCTCCGTCTCCTCCTCGGCTGACTCCTCCTTTTCCACTGCTACCTCCTCTTCCGCTGAACCCCCCCCCCCCCCAAGCTCCCCAGTACCTATTCTCTGACCATTTTAGAAGATCTTACACAGCCATGGTTCGCCTTGCTGACATTCAGCGGCGACACCACCTGCCCGTCAGACGTCTGATTTGTGACAGCCCAATTCGCTGGAACTCCACCTTGTATATGCTTGATAGGCTGCTCCAGCAGCAACGTTCCATTAATGACTATCTGTATGAACTCGGCAGCAGGACAGGTTCTGGGGAGCTTGGTTTCTTTTCACCGCCATTGGTTGATCATGCGCGATGCATGCAGACTTCTGTGGCCAAATTGGTCAGTCGCAGCCAGGGCACCATCAGTGACATCATACCTTGCACCTTCTTTCTGGAGCGTCCATTGTGTTGTGTCATTGATAAAGTCGTCGAGGAGCAGGAGCTGGAAGATGAGGATGGAAGTTGCAATGCTGTCCTTTTGAGTGTCCTGTCCGAAAGGACATTCAGCGCAGCAGGGGGGATCGTGACCGATAAGCTCACTCCCCTAGCTCACGACAGTGTGGACTACCTCACATTTCTAAAAATGAATGAAGCATGGATCTCGGAGGAATGTAAAACCTGTGACGACCATGTGTAATTGAATTTCCTCATGCCAGCCCACACATACCCGCCACCACCCAGAACAAAGACTGGTCCTTGTCTTATGTATATACAGCAGCATAAAAGGCCATTTCTGTCAGGTGAATGCCTAATTTTTGGGGCCTGTACTGGCCTACAATAAAATTGTTATCCACTGATCGTCTCATATACCTCCAGTCACATAATTACTTGTTCTTTTCTGTCAGGTGAATGCATAATTTTTGGAACCTATACTCCACTGGCCTACAGTAGAATTGTTATTCAGTGAACGCCTATGGTACGTCCAGCCACATAATCACTTATTCTATTCTGTCCAGTGAAAGCATCATTTTTGGGGCCTATACTCCACTGGCCTACAGTAAAATTGTTATCCACTGACCACCAAATATACCTCCAGCCACATAATCACTTGTTCTTTTCTGTCCAGTGAATGCATCATTTTGGGGGCCTATACTCCACTGGCCTACAGTAAAATTGTTATCCACTGACCACCAAATATACCTCCAGCCACATAATCACTTGTTCTTTTCTGTCCGGTGAATGCCTAATGTTTGGGGTCTGTACTCCACTGGCCTGCAGTAAAATTGTTATCCATTGACCTTCTAATTTACCTCCAGCCACATAATCACTTGTTCTTTTCTGTCCAGTGAATGCATAATTTTTGGGGCCTGTACTCCACTGGCCTACTGTAAAATTGTTATCTACTGACCGCCTAATATACCTCAAGCCATATAATCACAAGTTCTTTTCTGTCAGGTGAATGCCTAGTTTTTGGGGCCTGGACTGGCCTACAGTAAAATTGTTATCCTGTGACCGCCTAATGTACCTCCAGCCACATAATCACTTGTTCTTTTCTGTCAGGTGAATGCCTAATTTTTGGGGTCCGTACTCCAGTGGCCTAAAATAAATTTTCCCTTTAAGACGCATAAAAATGGCCCCTTATTCAAATACATATTTTTTGTGGGAATTTTTGCTATTGATTCCCCCTCTGGTATTTTACTGTCCATGTTGTGGGACTATTTGTGCACTTCTACTAAGTATTTGGTGGCTGAAAATATGACCTGATGGTTTTTCAGGTACGCCTGCCATTAAAGTGAATGGGGAACGTGCGGTTCGTGAACATTTGATCGCGAACACGCGTTTGCGAAGCGTCCCGGCCGATGTTCGTCCATCACTTTAGAAGGTAGAGCTGTGTCGTCGGTTAGGACTCTTGCCTTTGAGCCATTTGGCCATTTACTCCTGATAAAAACGGTGTTATTGGAAATTAACACTTAAAATTTATGAATGCAGTTTGCACTTCAGTACTTCCATTTAGTTAAAGGCAATCCACCATGAAAGTGTATTTCAAAGAGCAGTCCCGGACAGAATTGCTTTTGATATTGCACAATCTGCACCATGAATAGGTATTGTATCTGCACTATAATGTATCTCAGGTCTACAGTACCAATGTCCTAACTAGGGATGAGCGAACTCGAACTGTATAGTTCGGGTTCGTACCGAATTTTGGGGTGTCCGTGACACGGACCCGAACCCGGACATTTTCGTAAAAGTCCGGGTTCGGGTTCGGTGTTCGTCGCTTTCTTGGCGCTTTTGTGACGCTTTCTTGGCGCTTTTTGAAAGGCTGCAAAGCAGCCAATCAACAAGCTTCATACTACTTGCCCCAAGAGGCCGTCACAGCCATGCCTACTATTGGCATGGCTGTGATTGGCCAGAGCACCATGTGACCCAGCCTCTATTTAAGCTGGAGTCACATAGCGCCGCCCGTCACTCTGCTCTGATTAGCGTAGGGAGAGGTTGCGGATGCGACAGTAGGGCGAGATTAGGCAGATTAACTCCTCCAAAGGACTTCACTTGATTAATCGATCGATCTGCAGCTGTGCATCATTGAGCTGCTGAAATTCAAATGCTCACTCACTGTTTTTAGGCTGCCCAGACCGTTTGTCAGTCACTTTTTTCTGGGGTGATCGGCGGCCATTTTGTGTCTTGTGCGGTGCTGCGACCAAGTGCATCCAAGCTGCGACCAAGTGCATTTAACCCTCAATTGTGTGGTTGTTTTTTGGCTAAAGCCTACATCAGGGTGAAGCTGTCACACCAGGTGCATTTAACCAGCAATAGTCTGTTCATTTTTTGGCCATATACTAAATCAGGGGCAAGCTGCGCCTGTCACCAAGTGCATTTAACCCTCAATGGTGTGGTTGTTTTTTGGCTAAAGCCTACATCAGGGTGAAGCTGTCACACCAAGTGCATTTAACCAGCAATAGTCTGTTCATTTTTTGGCCATATACTAAATCAGGGGCAAGCTGCGCCTGTCACCAAGTGCATTTAACCCTCAATGGTGTGGTTGTTTTTTGGCTAAAGCCTACATCAGGGTGAAGCTGTCACACCAAGTGCATTTAACCAGCAATAGTCTGTTTATTTTTTGGCCATATACTACATCAGGGGCAAGCTGCGCCCGTCACCAAGTGCATTTAACCCTCAGTAGTGTGGTTGGTCAAGCTGTGACACCAAGTGCATTTAACCAGCAATAGTCTGTTCATTTTTTGGCCATATACTACATCAGGGGCAAGCTGCGCCCGTCACCAAGTGCATTTAACCAGCAATAGTGTGGTTATTTTTTGGCAATATCCCAGTCTAATTCTGTCACTAAATCCATACCGGTCACCCAGCGCCTAAATACTAGGCCTCAAATTTATATCCCGCTAAATCTCTCGTTACCGCTGTCCTGTTGTGGCTGGGAAAGTTATTTAGTGTCCGTCAAAGCACATTTTTTGCTCTGGGTTGAAGTACAATTCCCAATTTAGCAATTTCATAATTTAGTGGTTCCTGCTATATCAGAGCTATTTGAAATCTATCCCTAAAAGGGTATATAATATTCAAGGTGCACATAGGGTCATTCAGAATAACTTCACACACACCCGCTACTGTGCATTTCCAAGTCTAATTCTGTCACTAAACCCATACCTGTCACCCAGCGCCTAAATACTAGGCCTCAAATTTATATCCCGCTAAATCTCTCGTTACCGCTGTCCTGTTGTGGCTGGGAAAGTTATTTAGTGTCCGTCAAAGCACATTTTTTGTTCTGGGTTGAAATACAATTCCCAATTTAGCAATTTCATAATTTAGTGGTTCCTGCTATATCAGAGCTATTTGAAATCTATCCCTAAAAGGGTATATAATATTCAAGGTGCACATTGGGTCATTCAGAATAACTTCACACACACCCGCTACTGTGTATTTCCAAGTCTAATTCTGTCACTAAACCCATACCTGTCACCCAGCGCCTAAATACTAGGCCTCAAATTTATATCCTGCTAAATCTCTCGTTACCGCTGTCCTGTTGTGGCTGGGAAAGTTATTTAGTGTCCGTCAAAGCACATTTTTTGTTCTGGGTTGAAATACAATTCCCAATTTAGCAATTTCATAATTTAGTGGTTTCTGCTATATCAGAGCTATTTGAAATCTATCCCTAAAGGGGTAGATCATATTGAAGGTGCACATAGGGTCATTCAGAATAACTTCACACACACCCGCTACTGTGCATTTCCAAGTCTAATTCTGTCACTAAACCCATACCTGTCACCCAGCGCCTAAATACTAGGCCTCAAATTTATATCCCGCTAAATCTCTCGTTACCGCTGCACTGTTGTTGCTGGGCAAGTTATTTAGTGTCCGTCAAAGCACATTTTTTGTTCTGGGTTGAAATACAATTCCCAATTTAGCAATTTCATAATTTAGTGGTTCCTGCTATATCAGAGCTATTTGAAATCTATCCCTAAAAGGGTATATAATATTCAAGGTGCACATTGGGTCATTCAGAATAACTTCACACACACCCGCTACTGTGTATTTCCAAGTCTAATTCTGTCACTAAACCCATACCTGTCACCCAGCGCCTAAATACTAGGCCTCAAATTTATATCCTGCTAAATCTCTCGTTACCGCTGTCCTGTTGTGGCTGGGAAAGTTATTTAGTGTCCGTCAAAGCACATTTTTTGTTCTGGGTTGAAATACAATTCCCAATTTAGCAATTTCATAATTTAGTGGTTTCTGCTATATCAGAGCTATTTGAAATCTATCCCTAAAAGGGTAGATCATATTGAAGGTGCACATAGGGTCATTCAGAATAACTTCACACACACCCGCTACTGTGCATTTCCAAGTCTAATTCTGTCACTAAACCCATACCTGTCACCCAGCGCCTAAATACTAGGCCTCAAATTTATATCCCGCTAAATCTCTCGTTACCGCTGTCCTGTTGTGGCTGGGAAAGTTATTTAGTGTCCGTCAAAGCACATTTTTTGTTCTGGGTTGAAATACAATTCCCAATTTAGCAATTTAAAAATGTAGTGGTTTCTGCTGTATCAGAGCTATTTGAAATCTATCCCTAAAAGGGTATATAATATTCAAGGTGCACATAGGGTCATTCAGAATAACTTCACACACACGCTACTGTGCATTTCCAAGTCTAATTCTGTTAGTAAATCCATACCGGTCACTCAGCGCCTAAATACTAGGCCTCAAATTTATATCCCGCTGAATTTGAATACAATACATTGGGCCAAATAATATTTTTGTTGTTGTGGTGAACCATAACAATGAGAAAAACATCTAGTAAGGGGCGCGGACGTGGACATGGTCGTGGTGGTGTTAGTGGACCCTCTGGTGCTGGGAGAGGACGTGGCCGTTCTGCCACATCCACACGTCCTAGTGTACCAACTACCTCAGGTCCCAGTAGCCGCCAGAATTTACAGCGGTATATGGTGGGGCCCAATGCCGTTCTAAGGATGGTAAGGCCTGAGCAGGTACAGGCATTAGTCAATTGGGTGGCCGACAGTGGATCCAGCACGTTCACATTATCTCCCACCCAGTCTTCTGCAGAAAGCGCACAGATGGCGCCTGAAAACCAACCCCATCAGTCTGTCACATCACCCCCATGCATACCAGGGAAACTGTCTCAGCCTCAAGTTATGCAGCAGTCTCCTATGCTGTTTGAAGACTCCGCTGGCAGGGTTTCCCAAGGGCATCCACCTAGCCCTTCCCCAGCGGTGAAAGATATAGAATGCACTGACGCACAACCACTTATGTTTCCTGATGATGAGGACATGGGAATACCACCTCAGCATGTCTCTGATGATGACGAAACACAGGTGCCAACTGCTGCGTCTTTCTGCAGTGTGCAGACTGAACAGGAGGTCAGGGATCAAGACTGGGTGGAAGACGATGCAGGGGATGATGAGGTCCTAGACCCCACATGGAATGAAGGTCGTGCCACTGACTTTCACAGTTCGGAGGAAGAGGCAGTGGTGAGACCGAGCCAACAGCGTAGCAAAAGAGGGAGCAGTGGGCAAAAGCAGAACACCCGCCGCCAAGAGACTCCGCCTGCTACTGCCCGCCGCCATCTGGGACCGAGCACCCCAAAGGCAGCTTCAAGGAGTTCCCTGGCATGGCACTTCTTCAAACAATGTGCTGACGACAAGACCCGAGTGGTTTGCACGCTGTGCCATCAGAGCCTTAAGCGAGGCATTAACGTTCTGAACCTGAGCACAACCTGCATGACCAGGCACCTGCATGCAAAGCATGAACTGCAGTGGAGTAAACACCTTAAAACCAAGGAAGTCACTCAGGCTCCCCCTGCTACCTCTTCTGCTGCTGCCGCCTCGGCCTCTTCTGCTGCTGCCGCCTCGGCCTCTTCCTCCGCCTCTGGAGGAACGTTGGCACCTGCCGCCCAGCAAACAGGGGATGTACCACCAACACCACCACCACCACCACCTCCGTCACCAAGCGTCTCCACCATGTCACACGGCAGCGTTCAGCTCTCCATCTCACAAACATTTGAGAGAAAGCGTAAATTCCCACCTAGCCACCCTCGATCCCTGGCCCTGAATGCCAGCATTTCTAAACTACTGTCCTATGAAATGCTGTCATTTAGGCTGGTGGACACAGACAGCTTCAAACAGCTCATGTCGCTTGCTGTCCCACAGTATGTTGTTCCCAGCCGCCACTACTTCTCCAAGAGAGCCGTGCCTTCCCTGCACAACCAAGTATCCGATAAAATCAAGTGTGCACTGCGCAACGCCATCTGTGGCAAGGTCCACCTAACCACAGATACGTGGACCAGTAAGCACGGCCAGGGACGCTATATCTCCCTAACTGCACACTGGGTAAATGTAGTGGCAGCTGGGCCCCAGGCGGAGAGCTGTTTGGCGCACGTCCTTCCGCCGCCAAGGATCGCAGGGCAACATTCTTTGCCTCCTGTTGCCACCTCCTCCTTCTCGGCTTCCTCCTCCTCTTCTTCCACCTGCTCATCCAGTCAGCCACACACCTTCACCACCAACTTCAGCACAGCCCGGGGTAAACGTCAGCAGGCCATTCTGAAACTCATATGTTTGGGGGACAGGCCCCACACCGCACAGGAGTTGTGGCGGGGTATAGAACAACAGACCGACGAGTGGTTGCTGCCGGTGAGCCTCAAGCCCGGCCTGGTGGTGTGCGATAATGGGCGAAATCTCGTTGCAGCTCTGGGACTAGCCAATTTGACGCACATCCCTTGCTTGGCGCATGTGCTGAATTTGGTGGTGCAGAAGTTCATTCACAACTACCCCGACATGTCAGAGCTGCTGCATAAAGTGCGGGCCGTCTGTTCGCGCTTCCGGCGTTCACATCCTGCTGCTGCTCGCCTGTCTGCGCTACAGCGTAACTTCGGCCTTCCCGCTCACCGCCTCATATGCGACGTGCCCACCAGGTGGAACTCCACCTTGCACATGCTGGACAGACTGTGCGAGCAGCAGCAGGCCATAGTGGAGTTTCAGCTGCAGCACGCACGGGTCAGTCGCACTACAGAACAGCACCACTTCACCACCAATGACTGGGCCTCCATGCGAGACCTGTGTGCCCTGTTGCGCTGTTTCGAGTACTCCACCAACATGGCCAGTGGCGATGACGCCGTTATCAGCGTTACAATACCACTTCTATGTCTCCTTGAGAAAACACTTAGGGCGATGATGCAAGAGGAGGTGGCCCAGGAGGAGGAGGAGGAGGAGGAGGAGGAAGAGGGGTAATTTTTAGCACTTTCAGGCCAGTCTCTTCTAAGTGACTCAGAGGGAGGTTTTTGGCAACAGCAGAGGCCAGGTACAAATGTGGCCAGACAGGGCCCACTACTGGAGGACGAGGAGGACGAGGATGAGGAGGAGGTGGAGGAGGATGAGGATGAAGCATGGTCACAGCGGGGTGGCACCCAACGCAGCTCGGGTCCATCACTGGTGCGTGGCTGGGGGGAAAGGCAGGACGATGACGATACGCCTCCCGCAGAGGACAGCTTGTCCTTACCCCTGGGCAGCCTGGCACACATGAGCGACTACATGCTGCAGTGCCTGCGCAACGACAGCAGAGTTGCCCACATTTTAACCTGTGCGGACTACTGGGTTGCCACCCTGCTGGATCCACGCTACAAAGACAATGTGCCCACCTTACTTCCTGCACTGGAGCGTGATAGGAAGATGCGCGAGTACAAGCGCACGTTGGTAGACGCGCTACTGAGAGCATTCCCAAATGTCACAGGGGAACAAGTGGAAGCCCAAGGCCAAGGCAGAGGAGGAGCAAGAGGTCGCCAAGGCAGCTGTGTCAATGCCAGCTCCTTTGAGGGCAGGGTTAGCATGGCAGAGATGTGGAAAACTTTTGTCAACACGCCACAGCTAACTGCACCACCACCTGATACGCAACGTGTTAGCAGGAGGCAACATTTCACTAACACTGGTGGAACAGTACGTGTGCACACCCCTCCACGTACTGACTGATGGTTCGGCCCCATTCAACTTCTGGGTCTCTAAATTGTCCACAGTGGCCAGAGCTAGCCTTTTATGCCTTGGATGTGCTGGCCTGCCCGGCGGCCAGCGTTTTGTCTGAACGTGTATTCAGCACGGCAGGGGGCGTCATTACAGACAAACGCAGCCGCCTGTCTACAGCCAATGTGGACAAGCTGACGTTCATAAAAATGAACCAGGCACGGATCCCACAGGATCTGTCCGTCCCTTGTCCAGATTAGACATTAACTACCTCCCCTTAACCATATATTATTGGACTCCAGGGCACTTCCTCATTCAATCCTATTTTTATTTTCATTTTACCATTATATTGCGAGGCTACCCAAAGTTGAATGAACCTCTCCTGTGTCTGGGTGCCGGGGCCTAAATATATGCCAATGGACTGTTCCAATGTTGGGTGACGTGAAGCCTGATTCTCTGCTATGACATGAAGCCAGATTGTCTGTTACGGGACCTCTCTCCTCTGCCTGTGTGCTGGGCCTAAATATATGCCAATGGACTGTTGCAGTGGTGGCTGACGTGAAGCCTCATTCTCTGCTATGACATGCAGACTAATTCTCTGCTGACATGAAGACAGATTCTCTGTTACGAGACCTCCCTCCTCTGCCTGGGTGCTGGGCCTAAATATATGCCAATGGACTGTTGCAGTGGTGGCTGACGTGAAGCCTCATTCTCTGCTATGACATGCAGACTGATTCTCTGCTGACATGAAGCCAGATTCTCTGTTACGAGACCTCCCTCCTCTGCCTGGGTGCTGGGCCTAAATATATGCCAATGGACTGTTACAGTGGTGGCTGACGTGAAGCCTCATTCTCTGCTATGACATGCAGACTGATTCTCTGCTGACATGAAGCCAGATTCTCTGTTACGGGACCTCTCTCCTCTGCCTGTGTGTGTGCTGGGCCTAAATATATGCCAATGGACTGTTGCAGTGGTGGCTGACGTGAAGCCTCATTCTCTGCTATGACATGCAGACTGATTCTCTGCTGACATGAAGACAGATTCTCTGTTACGGGACCTCCCTCCTCTGCCTGGGTGCTGGGCCTAAATATATGCCAAAGGACTGTTGCAGTGGTGGCTGACGTGAAGCCTCATTCTCTGCTATGACATGCAGACTGATTGCTGACATGAAGACAGATTCTCTGTTACGGGACCTCCCTCCTCTGCCTGGGTGCTGGGCCTAAATATATGCCAATGGACTGTTGCAGTGGTGGCTGACGTGAAGCCTCATTCTCTGCTATGACATGCAGACTGATTCTCTGCTGACATGAAGACAGATTCTCTGTTACGGGACCTCCCTCCTCTGCGTGTGTGCTGGGCCTAAATATATGCCAATGGACTGTTGCAGTGGTGGCTGACGTGAAGCCTCATTCTCTGCTATGACATGCAGACTAATTCTCTGCTGACATGAAGACAGATTCTCTGTTACGGGACCTCTCTCCTCTGCCTGTGTGTGTGCTGGGCCTAAATATATGCCAATGGACTGTTGCAGTGGTGGCTGACGTGAAGCCTCATTCTCTGCTATGACATGCAGACTAATTCTCTGCTGACATGAAGACAGATTCTCTGTTACGGGACCTCTCTCCTCTGCCTGTGTGTGTGCTGGGCCTAAATATATGCCAATGGACTGTTGCAGTGGTGGCTGACGTGAAGCCTCATTCTCTGCTATGACATGCAGACTGATTCTCTGCTGACATGAAGACAGATTCTCTGTTACGGGACCTCCCTCCTCTGCCTGGGTGCTGGGCCTAAATATATGCCAATGGTACTGTTGCAGTGGTGGCTGACGTGAAGCCTCATTCTCTGCTATGACATGCAGACTGATTCTCTGCTGACATGAAGACAGATTCTCTGTTACGGGACCTCTCCTCCTCTGCCTGGTGTGCTGGGCCTAAATATATGCCAATGGACTGTTGCAGTGGTGGCTGACGTGAAGCCTCATTCTCTGCTATGACATGCAGACTGATTCTCTGCTGACATGAAGACAGATTCTCTGTTACGGGACCTCTCTCCTCTGCCTGTGTGTGTGCTGGGCCTAAATATATGCCAATGGACTGTTGCAGTGGTGGCTGACGTGAAGCCTCATTCTCTGCTATGACATGCAGACTGATTCTCTGCTGACATGAAGACAGATTCTCTGTTACGGGACCTCCCTCCTCTGCGTGTGTGCTGGGCCTAAATATATGCCAATGGACTGTTGCAGTGGTGGCTGACGTGAAGCCTCATTCTCTGCTATGACATGCAGACTGATTCTCTGCTGACATGAAGCCAGATTGTCTGTTACGGGACCTCTCTCCTCTGCCTGTGTGTGTGCTGGGCCTAAATATATGCCAATGGACTGTTGCAGTGGTGGCTGACGTGAAGCCTCATTCTCTGCTATGACATGCAGACTGATTCTCTGCTGACATGAAGACAGATTCTCTGTTACGGGACCTCCCTCCTCTGCCTGGGTGCTGGGCCTAAATATATGCCAATGGACTGTTGCAGTGGTGGCTGACGTGAAGCCTCATTCTCTGCTATGACATGCAGACTGATTCTCTGCTGACATGAAGACAGATTCTCTGTTACGGGACCTCCCTCCTCTGCCTGTGTGTGTGCTGGGCCTAAATATATGCCAATGGACTGTTGCAGTGGTGGCTGACGTGAAGCCTCATTCTCTGCTATGACATGCAGACTAATTCTCTGCTGACATGAAGCCAGATTCTCTGTTACGGGACCTCCCTCCTCTGCCTGGGTGCTGGGCCTAAATATATGCCAATGGACTGTTGCAGTGGTGGCTGACGTGAAGCCTCATTCTCTGCTATGACATGCAGACTAATTCTCTGCTGACATGAAGCCAGATTCTCTGTTACGGGACCTCTCTCCTCTGCCTGGGTGCTGGGCCTAAATTTATGAAAATGGACTCTTACAGTGGTGGGTGACGTGAAGCCAGATTCTCTGCTATGGGACCTCTCTCCAATTGATTTTGGTTAATTTTTATTTATTTAATTTTTATTTTAATTCATTTCCCTATCCACATTTGTTTGCAGGGGATTTACCTACATGTTGCTGCCTTTTGCAGCCCTCTAGCTCTTTCCTGGGCTGTTTTACAGCCTTTTTAGTGCCGAAAAGTTTGGGTCCCCATTGACTTCAATGGGGTTCGGGTTCGGGACGAAGTTCGGATCGGGTTCGGATCCCGAACCCGAACATTTCCGGGATGTTCGGCCGAACTTCTCGATCCCGAACATCCAGGTGTTCGCTCAACTCTAGTCCTAACGGTACAACCACACGGTCAGATTTCTCCATGCACTTTTTAAAGCCAAAATCAGGAGTGGATCATAAAAGGAAAGAAAGTATAAAAGACAGATACAACTTCTCCTCTTTTTTAAAACCCACACAAACATATGGAAAACATTCTTATTTATTTTATGCACTTATATAGCGCTGACATATTCTGCACTGTTTTACAGACATTAACATCACACTGTCCCCAATGGACCTCACAATCTACATTCCCTATATATGTTTGGAGTGTGGGAGGAAACCCAGACAAACCATATAATCTCCATTCAGATGTTGTCCATGGTCGGATTTGAACATAGGACTTCGGCACTGCAGGGCAACAATGCTAATCACTGATCGACTGTGCTGCTCATATAAACTCCATGCATAATTTCAAAAGAAAGATAAAAGTGTATATTCAGACCTGAAAACGCTATAAATTCTTTAGTCTTCAAATATTCATTGTGTGAAATATGGAAGTTGAGGAGAAGTCAAGATAACCAAGGAGATTGTGTAAAACAGTTTGTAGGCTAGTTAGCTACAGTATGCATTCATTACCAAGAATCCATGGTGCAACAGTCTACTGGGCAGAGCTGCTTGAACAAACATGATCTACGTACATCTCACAGGAAAAAAGTCATTAGAAGGAAGCTTTACCTGCCTTCTTTTTTCAAGTGTCCACATCGATGACATGCCACTAGGGTTGAGCGAACCCGAACCGTTTAGTACCGAACTTTAGGATTTTTGGACCCCGGACCCAAACCCGAACATTTCAGTAAAAGTTTGGGTTTGGGTTCGGTGTTCAGCGAGTTAATGGCGCTTTTTGAAAGGCTGCAGCCTCTATATAAGCTGGAGTCACGTAGCGCTGCACGTCACTCTGCTGTTACTAGTGTAGGAAGAGGATGCTGCTGCTGTGAGAGAGAGATAATAGGAAATAATCTTTAATCAGAAGTGCTTGTTAACTCAGCGATCTACCTAGATTTAGTTTTGTAGGTGCAGTGCACAATCTTTTTACCCTGCCCTGAGCCCAGTGACACAGAAAAATAACTTTTATCCGTCAGTTAGGTGGGCGGCGGCGGCCATTTTATGCAAGCTCAGTGCACCAGCATTGCATATGTGCTTTTGTGACATTCAAATCCAAGCTTGAAATACTGCAATAATAATCTGGGTTTAAAAAACACCCATTTTTGGCAGTATCCTACATATGGTGCATTTGCAGCATTTGTCAGTGTGCAATTTAAGCTAGAAATACAGCAATAATTTTCTGGGTTTAAAAAAAAACAATCACCCTTTTTGGGCAAAATACTAAATTGTACAGCCCTTGCTGCATCTGTCAGTGTGAAATTCAAGCATTATATACTGATGTCATATTCTGTTAGTAAAAAAAATACCCATTTTGGGCTAAGGACTTTATATTGCAGCCTTTGCTGCATCTGTGATTGTTAAAGACAAGCTTGAAATACTCCTATAATTTTCTGGGTTTGAAAAAACACCAACTTTTCGCAATACCCTCCATCTTGGGCCTTTGCCGCATTTGTCAGTGTGCAATTTAAGCTTGAAAAACAGCTATAATTTTCAGGGTTTTAAAAAACACCCTTTTTATGCAAAATACAAAATTTTACAGCCCGTGCGGCATCTGTACGTGTGAAATTCAAGTGTTATATACTGCTGTCATATTCTGTTATTAAAAAACACCCATTTTAGGGCAAAGTACTTAATTTTGCAGCCTTTGCTGCATCTGTGATTGTTAAAAACAAGCTTGAAATACTTCTATTATTTTCTGGGTTTTAAGCAATGCCCATTTTTGCCAATACCATCCATCTTGGGCCTCTGCCGCATTAGTCAGTGTGCAATTTAAGCTAGAAATACAGCTATAATTTTCTGGGTTTTAAAAAACACCCTTTTTGGGCAAAATACTGTATTTTACAGCCCTTGCTGCATCTGTACGTGTGAAATTCAAGCGTTATATACTGCTGTCATATTCTGTTATTCAAAAAACACCCATTTTGGGCAAAATACTTAATTTGCGGCCTTGTCTGCATCTGTCAATGTGAAATTCAAGTGTTATATACTGTTGTCATATTCTGTTATTCAAAAAACACCCTTTTTCGGCAAAGTACTTAACCCCTTCCAGACTACCATACGGCTATATACGTGCTAGCTGCACATACCCCGTGCAGATAGCACGTGTATAGACGTCATGGCAGTTCTTTAATCCAAGCGCTGCAAATCGCTCGGAATAAAGCTTTTATCCCTGCACTGCTGCTGTCACGGACAGCATACAGTGCAGTAATGCCGGCAAGAGACCAAACAGAGTGGTCCCTTGGCGGCAATCGATACGATTGGTTAGTCTGTGCAGACTAACTAATCGGATCACGGCAGTGAAAAAGTGCCTGTTCCAGGCTCTGATCTGCACTCTGCAGATCAGAGTCTGAAATCAGGTAATGTGTCCTGAAGTCTCCAATCTGTGCCCCCTTCCTGTGCGCCTCCAACCCCCCCTCCTGTGAGCCCTGCCTCCACCTGCCCCTGATGCCGTCCCCGCATCCCCATCCATGTATCGTACCCCTGATGCGGTCCCCCCATGGATGCATCCTGCCCCCATCTGTGCCCCCTCCATGCTGGCCATGCCCCCCTTTACAGTGCTGCTCCCATCTGTTCCCCCTGCCCCCGATGCGGTCCCTCTGCTTTATTTGATTTCGTCAGCTCAGGAATGGAGCCGCTGTATGCTGACACTGCTGTAATCCCTTAGATGCCGCGGCTCCCTCTCTCAACCATCTGGGCTCTTGCGCTGTGATGGCAGCATCCGATGGTTTGGCAACCAGACGCTTTGCAAAGGCATCGGGTGTTTCCATCTACAGGACATCTGATAGTATTAAACTTTGCAATGCAAGATCATTGCAAAGTATAGTACAGCCATCAGCCCCACTAGATCTTCAAGATCCAAGTGGGACTTGATAAAAAAAAATTAAAAATTAAAAATGGTAAAAGTAAAAATAAATAAATAAAAATGTAATTTAAAAATAAATTGCATTTTCCTATAAAAAATGAAAAAAAAAAACACATATTAGGTATCACCACGTCCGTAACGATTGTCTTTATAAATATATCACATGATCGACCCCGTCCGATAAACATCATAAGAAAAATAAAATAAAAACTGTCAAAAAAAGGCAACACCAAGCGATCAAAAAGGCGTATGTCCCACAATGGTACCAATAAAACCGTCACCTCATCCTGCAAAAAATGAGATCCTACATTAGAAAATCACTCAAAAAATGCTATAGCTATAGCTCTCAGAACATGGAGACCCTAAAACATCATTTTTTTAAATTCAAATATGCTATTATTGTGTTAAAGTGAAATAAAAAAAAAGTACACATATTAGGTATTGCCGCGTCCGTAAAAACATGCTCGATAAAAATATCACATGACCTAACTCCTCAGGTGAACTATATTAAAACAGTGCCAAAAAAGCCATATTTGTCACCTTACATCACAAAAAGTACAACACCAAGCGATCAAAAAGGCGTATGTCCCACAATGGTACCAATAAAACCGTCACCTCATCCTGCAAAAAATGAGATCCTACATTAGAAAATCACTCAAAAAATGCTATAGCTATAGCTCTCAGAACATGGAGACCCTAAAACATAATTTTTTTTAATTCAAATATGCTATTATTGTGTTAAAGTGAAATAAAAAAAAAGTACACATATTAGGTATTGCCGCGTCCGTAAAAACATGCTCGATAAAAATATCACATGACCTAACTCCTCAGGTGAACTATATTAAAACAGTGCCAAAAAAGCCATATTTGTCACCTTACATCACAAAAAGTACAACACCAAGCGATCAAAAAGGCATATGCCTCCCAAAATAGTACCAGTCAAACCGTCACCTCATCCCGCAAAAATTTATACCCTATTTAAGACAATCGCCCAAAAAATAAAAAAAGCTATGGCTCTCAGACTATGGAGACACTAAAACTTGCTATTATTGTGTAAAACTTAAATAAAAATGAAAAACCCTACATCTGGGGGCTCTGCCGCATTAGTCAGTGTGCAATTTAAGCTAGAAATACAGCTATAATTTTCTGGTTTTTAAAAAACACCCTATTTGGGCAAAATACTCAATTTTACAGCCCTTGCTGCATCTGTACGTGTGAAATTCAAGCATTATATACTGCTGTCATATTCTGTTATTCAAAAAAGACCCATTTTGGGCAAAATACTTAATTTGCGGCCTTGTCTGCATCTGTACGTGTGAGATACACGCTTTAGATACTGCTGTGCTATTCTGGTATAAAAAAAACACCCATTTTGGGCAAAAATCTTAATTTTGCAGCCTTTGCTGCATCTGTCATTGTGAGATACACCCTTTAGATACTGTTGTTCTATTCTGCTATTAAAAAAACACCCATTTAGGGCAAGATCCTAAATATGCGAGTGAACTGTGTAGTTCGGAGGAAGAGGTGGTGGTTGCACAGAGCCACCAGCACAGCAGAACAGGGAGCAGGGTGCAAAAGCGGAGCGGCCGTCCCCTAGACAGTAGGCCTGCTACTGCTCACCGCAGCAAGGGACTGAGCACACCAAAGCCAGCGCCAAGGAGTTCCCTGGCAAGGCAGTTCTTCAGACAATGTGCTGACGACAAGACACGAGTGGTTTGTACGCTGTGCAATGAGAGCCTGAAGCGAGGCATAAATGTTCTCAACCTGAGCACAACCTGCATGACCAGGCATCTAAGTGTAAAGCACGAGCTGCAGTGGAGTAGACACCTTTAAAAACAAAGAAAGGTCTCTGGCTCCTCCTGCTTCCTCTTCTGCTGCAGTCGCGGCCTCTTCATCCACCTCTAGAGTGACAGTGGCACCTGCCACCCCGCAAACAGAGGATCTGCCAGCAACACCACCATCGGGCTCACCAAGCATCTCCACAATGTCCCACGGAAGCGTTCAGCTCTCCACCTCCCAAACACTGGAGCGGAAGAGGAAGTACCCCCCTACCCACCCGCGATCCCTGCCCCAGAATGCCAGCATTTCAAAAATACTGACCTTTAAAATGCTGTAATTCCGTCTGGTGGAGACGGAGAGTTTAAAAAGCCTTATGGTGGTGGCTGTCGAACAGTACGTCGTGCCCAGCCACCACTACTTTTCCAGGCGTGCCATCCCTTCCCTGCACAACCAAATGGGGGACAAAATAAAGTGTGCACTGCGCAATGCCATCTGTGGCAAGGTCCACCTAACTGCGGATACGTGGATCAGTAAACAAGGTCAGGGACACTATATGTCCATAACAGCACACTGGGTAAATGCATTGGCAGCTGGATCTGAGGCGGATAGCAGTTTGGCGCATGTCCTTCCACCACCGAGAATTGCAGGGCGCTTCCACCTCCTGTTGCTTCCTCCTCCTACTCTGCTTCCTCATCCTCTACCGGCTCCTCATCCGGTCAGCGTAACACCTTCACCATCAACTTCAGCACAGCCAGGGGTAAACGACAGCAGGAGCTGTGGACGGGCTTTGAACAACAGACCGATGAGTGGTTGGTGCCAGTCAGCCTCAATGGGCGAAATCTCGTAGCAGCTCTGGGACTAGCCGGTTTGACGCACATCCCTTGCCTGGTGCATGTGCTGAATTTGGTGGTGCAGAGATTACTTAAGAATTACCCCGATATGTCAGAGCTGCTGCATAAAGTGCGGGCCTTCTGTGCGCGTTTTCGGCATTCTCACCCTGCTGCTGCTCGCCTGTCAGCGCTGCAGCGTAACTTCGGCCTTCCGGCTCACCGCATGATATGCAACGTGCCCACAAGGTTAAACTCCACCTTGCACATGCTGGCCAGACCGTGCGAGCAGCAGCAGGTGATAGTGGAGTTTCAGCTGCAGCACGCACAGATGAGTCGCTCTGCGGAACAGCACCACTTCACCACCAATGACTGGGCCTCCATGTGAGACCTGTGCTCCTTGTTGCACTGTTTCGAGTACTCCACCAACATGGCCAGTGCCGATAACGCTGTTCTCAACTTTACTATGCCACTTTTATGCCTTGGTCTTTGATGGAAGAGGATGTGGCACAGGAGGAGGAGGAGGAAGAGGGATCATTTCATAGGGTTTCCAGCCAGTCATTCACAAGTCACTCCGAGGGTGGGTTCCTGCACCCACAAACCCAAGGTACACAATTGTCCAGCCAGAGCACAGTTCTGGAGGATGACGAGGTGGAGGATGAGGAGGAGGAGATAGAGTAGGAGGAATCGTTTTCAAAGCAGGGTGGCACCCAGACCAGCTCATGGCCATCACAGGTGCATGGCTGGGGGGATACAGAGGACACAGACGATACACCTCCCATAGAGGACAGCTTTTCGTTGCCTCTGGGCAGCCTGGCACACATGAACGATTACATGCTGCAGTGTCTCCGCAACGACCGCCGAGTTGCCCACATTATATCGTGTGCTGATTACTGGGTGGCCACGCTGCTGGATTCCCGTTACAAGGACAACGTACCATCCTAATTCTGCCACTGGAGCGTGACCGTAAGATGCGCGAGTACAAGCGCACGCTGGTAGTTGCGCTGCTGGTGGCATTGCCAACTGACAGCAGGAGCAAAGTGGAAGCACAAGGCGAAGGCAGAGGAGGAGGAAGAGGTCGCCAACACAGCCAGGGCACCGCCAGCACCTCAGAAGGCAGGGTTAGCATGGCCGAAATGTGGAGAATCTTTGTCAGCACGCAACAACAAACAGCACCACCAGCTGATATGGAACGTCTTAGCAGGAGGCAGCATTTCAGCAACATGGTGGAGCAGAATGTGTGCACATGCCTACACATACTGAATGACGGATCTGCCCCCTTCAACTTCTGGGTCTCTAATTTGGGCACATGACCTGAGCTTGCCCTTTACGCCTTGGAGGTGCTGGCCTGCCCTGCAGCCAGTGTATTGTCTGAACGTGTGTTTAGTATGGCAGGGGGCGTTGCCCAAAAAACTCCCAGGCTGTGAGCTGTGCGCTGCGATTGGCCAGCGCTGCAGCCTAGGAGAAGGAGACGCCCACAGGACAAGTGCAGACACCGCCTACTATAACTTACAGAGGGAAGATACCGGAGGGCATAACGGGAAAACGGAGCGGCGCCCGGGGATAATAGTAAGTGCAGTGAGATCCCCGGGCGCCGCTCTCCATGTCAGCATACCTAGTTCACATTGTTTTTACAGGTGAAAGGTCCTCTTTAAAATGAACCAGGAATGGATCCCTTAGGACTTGTCCGTACCTTTTGCAGAATAGACATGTTTACCGGCCTTAACCAGCTATTGTTATACTACAGCACAATTGCTCATTGTTGTATTTCGGATATTACACACTCTTTTGGAGAGTACCCTAATTTAAAAAAAAATATTTAAAACTATCTTGGCTTATCTTGTTCTCCTCCACCGCCGCTTCCGCCTCCTCAAACTCCTACTCCATGTGGACCTTCACCTCATAAATCAAGTTTATTTATTTTTATTTGTACGTATTTTATTTTATGTAATTTCACTAATTTGTCTGTTACATTTTCGGGTAAAATTCACCACTTTTTGGGTGTGATATACCCCTGCTCTACCTAGTAGACAGGTAACATTTAACTAATTTGTCTGTTACATATTCGGGTGTAATTCACCAATTTTTGGGTGTGATATACCACTGCTATACCTAGTAGACAAGTTAAAAAAAATGGTAATTTGTCTGTTACATATTCGGGTGAAATTCACCAATTTTTGGGTGTGATATACCCCTGCTCTACTTAGTAGACAGGTAAAATTTCACTAATTTGTCTGTTACATATTCGGGTGAAATTTACCAATTTTTGGCTGTGATATACCCCTGCTCTACCTAGTAAACAGGTAGCATTTCACTAATTTGTCTGTTACATATTCGGGTCCCGAACTCAAACTTTTTTGTGAAATTCGTCCTAACCCGTCGAACCCGAACATCCAGGTGTCCGCTCAACTCTACCTGCCGCATAACCTGTAAATAAGCATGAGGAATTTTAGAATTAAAGAGGGCCTGTCATCTTTCCTGACATGTCTGTTTTAGCAACTGCTTGCACACCCCATGTAAATACACTTCTGGGGCCTTCTGGACACTTCTGCTATTCCATTATTATTTCTGCTCGAAGTTATGGAAAGAAAGGGCTTCAAATGAACTCTTAACAAGCTCTGCCTCTAATGCCACCAGGATTTGGGGGATACTATCTCTCCCCCAAGGAGACATAGTACCCCCCATATCCTGACTTAGGCCTCTTACCCGGTTAACCATGTGTTCTCTTTTCTGCAGTGATGACTGATGAGGGGCAATCACCCTGACACAGCTGTCTGCAGATAAGATGCTGGCTTATTTAAAGAGGACCTTTCACTACTCTACAAACTAAAAACTAACTATACCTGTGGGCAGAGCGGCGCCCAGGGGTCCCCCTGCGCTTACTAGTAAGTCTGGGCGCCGCTCCGTACTAGTAGGCTCCGGTGTCTGCGCTCCCTCTGACTGATTTCTTGTAGGAGGTGTGTCCCTTGCTGCACTGCTGGCCAATCGCAGCGCACAGCTCATAGCCTGGCTATGAGCTGTGCAGCAAGGGACACGCCTCCTACAAGAAATCAGTCAGAGGGAGCGCAGACACCGGAGCCTATACCGGGCAAACGGAGCGGCGCCCAGACTTACTAGTAAGTGCAGGGGGACCCCTGGGCGCCGCTCTGCCCACAGGTATAGTTAGTTTTTAGTTTGTAGAGTAGTGAAAGGTCCTCTTTAATATCTGAGTCATGTCCTATTTAAAGGTTCAAACATTGATAGGATAGCTACATCTGGTGGCGTTAGGGGCAGAGCTTGTTAAGAGCTCATTTGCATCCCTTTCTTCTCAGAATTCCAGAGGAGCTCGTATGAACTATAAGGGAACTTTCACACGTGCGGCAGAGGATTCCGGCAGGCAGTTCCGTCGCCGGAACTGCCTGTCGGATCCATCAAAACGCATGCAAACTGATGGCATTTGTCATACGGATCAGGATCCTGATCCGTATAACAAATTCATTGAAATGCCGGATCCGTCTCTCCAGTGTCATCCGGAAAAACGGATCCGGCATTTATTTATTTTAATTTTTTGGGGCGGTCTGAGCATGCGCATACCGCAATGCCGGATCCGTCTTGCCGGAACACTCGGGGCAGGAGCCGGCATTAATGCATGTCAATGGGAAAAAATGCCAAATCTGGCAAGTGGCAAGTGTTCCGGAATTTTGAATGGAGATAAAACCTCCGTCCTGAAAAGTCAAAAAGACTGAACTGAAGACATCCTGGTGCATCCTGAGCGGATTGCTCTCCATTTATAATGCATTAGGATAAAACTGATCCGTTTTTTTCCGGCATTGAGCCCCTTGGACGGAACTCAATGCCGGAAAAGAATAACGCTAGTGTGAAAGTACCCTAAGTCTCCTCTGATTAAGGTGCTCTCTGGCCCAAGGAGAGATAGCCCCCCCCCCCCCCCCAATGCTAGAAGTTATGAATGACTTACTAATAGTGTGCAATGAAGGTCCAGATGGGTGTTACCAGTTGGGGGGGGGAGGTGTTCCTGCACAGTCTGACACTCGCAGCACTATTTGGATAGTGTCAGACTGTAAAGGGACACAAACACACCTGGTAACACCCATCTGGACCTTCATTGCAAACTGCTAACCCGTAACATCTAGCAGGAATAAAGGATTGGCACAACAGAGAGTCATAAGAAAAGATGTTCCAGAATTATTTCATGGGGAATTCAAACAGTAGCAAATACAGACAAGTCAGTAGAGGAGACAGATCCTATTTTTATTGCTGTAGTCTAATGAAACAAAGCACTAGCAAGCACCAACTGATATGTTTAGGGGTTGAGGCTTCTGCTAAAGGAGATCCAGTATTAAGTACATATAAACTTTTGAACATTACCATTTTTAGCACTTCAATAATTCAAGTAGACAGCAATGGTACTTAACCTCTGCAGAAAAAGGTCATATTTAAAGAGGTATTCCCATTGTAGAACATTATGGCATATCACCAGGACATCCTACAACATTTTGAATATGACCAAGTTCCCCCTGCTTTTCCTCTGCACAGCTTTGCTCCCACCTACTCTCAACATAGCTGCATTTGAAAATGAACAGGATGTATACTTTTAGTACAGATATACAGATATATGAGATAGATAGATAGTTCTTGTGTACATGGATTCTCTTTATGTGTGCTGTTTTCTATCGTGCTAGGGATTTGTATAGACCTTGGATATTCTGGTAATGCTCACCAGAATCAGCACCCATTTGTCAACTGTATATTGTAGATAATGGTCGCTGTTAATGTAGTATCTAGGAAGCCCACTGCAAACGGGTTTATGTACTGTACATTATGCACTGTGAGTCCTCAAAGGATGTGTATAGGGGAGTATGGGTTTAATTATCCAGCCCCTCTCTCAATTGCTAGGTAGTTTCTAGGCATGGCTGGCTCCACCCTACCCCTTCTGGAAAGGAAATTTACCCCTTCAATGGGAATCATAGAGATCCTATTGAATAAGCTGAAATAGAATTGGGTATGGTAGTGCCATATTTGTGACTGGATGGCGCCAGAGTTATTAAGAGATATTAAGAGAAAAAGCTTGCACTCCCTTGGCGGGATTTGAAAAGATTGTGCAGGTTATATAGATCGAGACTAAGAGGGAACGTTTACATTGCCTACTACATCCTATGCACAACATGGGGAACAGCTGTAAGGACTGCACTGAATATGTACAGGGCCTGTGTGACCCATCGGAAGTACAGTGCACTTGTCGCACTACACCCAGTCTCCTTATTGTCTCAAGCTTTAGGAAACCCTGACTTGTACCTCACAGCAACCACTAACACCAGGAGCTCCCATAAGCACCATCAGACAGAAGACCCCCAAGAGTGCCTCAAAGAGAGTAAAAAGTGTACCCTTCCCATCACTTTATGGCCCAGGGTAAGTCTGAACTGTGAGAACTACTATTCCCACCCTCCACACCGCTCTCCCAGTCATGCTGCATTATCCTTATTTATACTTTGTGTATGTTATGTAATGAGCTACATGTTTCCAATGTTACTTTACACATTCCTGATATCCTCTTATCTTCAGTTAGATTGTTTTTAATCTGCACTTTTGTTATTTTAATCCATGGCACGTGGATGTATGTAATAAAGATTTATTTTTGCTTACTATTGTGCTACATATTGACTTTTTTTGAAAGGTTTAGTTCTATTAGTATTAGCCTTGTTTGTGATTTTGGGCTAATTTTTGTATATTTGAAATATTTTTTAGATAGGTATCATGTTACTATAGCGGAAATGGTTAACATAGTATGATGTACTATATCTTTTGCTTAATAACACACACTTTTTCCCCCCAAAAGTGTGGTGGTGGTGGTGGTGGAAATGACAGTGCACCTTATAAAGCGAATACTAATGAGGGTTTTCTTTATTAAAGTGCTCACTAGTATGCAGGAGGTATGGGGAGCGGTGAGTGTTAGTTCTGCTAGTGCTGGCTGTACTCACTGCTACCTGGTCTACCTCCGGGCATTGCTCTGCAC
Organism: Bufo gargarizans; assembly: GCF_014858855.1. NCBI lineage: Eukaryota > Metazoa > Chordata > Amphibia > Anura > Bufonidae > Bufo > Bufo gargarizans. Next base: position 74,940,160 of record NC_058083.1, read on the forward strand.
TGTATCCTAACCATGTAGGAGTGCACTATGACATGATGCTATGCAGCGTCAGGTCTCAGTGCAGCACAGGGCCTGCATAAGACCAGAGAGCGTTAAGTGCAGAAAATGCACACAGTACTGAACAGGAAAGATAAGGTAATTTATTTATTTTATTGCTGATCTGTGGTCTGATGAGGATTGGGGGTCTTATAGGGGGGTTATGATCTGAGGTCTGATATAAATAGGGGGTCTGATCAGAGGTCTGGTACAGATTAGTAGTCTGATTGGGGGTGTCTGATCTGAGGTCTGATACAGATTAGGGGTCTGATCTGAGGTCTAAAAAAGTGTAAAGGTGGTGGGGTCTGATAAAAAAAAAAAGTAGGGGTTTGATCTGAGGTCCGATGAAAAATATTTTTTTCCGGATTTTCCTCCTCTAAAAAATAGGTGCGTCTTATAACCAAGTGTTTCTTATAAAGCAAAAAAAAAATGTAATTTTTTTTCTGTTTGGTTTTTGCATGCTTTACCATTCTAATAGAATGAATTCTGAATTTTGGCATACCTGTACTACACAATGAAATCTAGCTTTCTACAAGTTCTATGGGATCTGTAGGACTAACAGGGAGATATAAGCATCTACTACTGAGGGACATGTTTAACATAAGGTGCAATATAAAATGTTCTATCATACTTGTCTTAGTTAAATACAGTATTACGTATCGGAAATAAATAAGAAAGTATGATGTCCACTTGATAATACATATCTGTCTGGTTCATTCTTGTTACAGTCATTAAAGACATCCAATATCATATACTTAATACATTTGTCCTAAAGAAAGATTTTGACAAGATGCAGAAACACCAGCTGAGAAAATCAATAGTGACTTGTTATTTGCCTGCTGTCTCATTAATAATTGTGAGAAGACTAAGAATGGCATCTCACAGATGGTCACCATGTCCACAAGGACTTCAGGTACTCATTCCATCGTGTTTGCCAAAGCTTGAGGCTGCCTCAATTTTTTTTTTAATTATGACATTGGCCTTGTAGGGATATCTGGTATTGATTCTAGTTTAGTTACCCTACAGGGCATGAGTAAGGTCTCCTGAGGCCTACAACCCAATCTTAAAGCTCACTGGCAGGGAAAGGGGGGATTTGTGTTTATAGACATAGGGGGTGTATCAGAAAAAGATAATTTCATTGCCTTGGGGCTCATCATTTAATATTAGTTTTAGTGCACCTGTCATACAGCGTACAATGAAAATGACACCATGAACCAGTCCAGTAACCTTATATTATTTATTTAATGGGTTATCTACACTAGTCTTGTCCCTCGGCTGTAGTGTGAATGACATGCAGAAAATATTAGGTTCCATAAAAAATATAAAGAGAGGAAGGGGGATCCATAGGGAAATAACCTCTGATGTAATGAATAATAAGGTATAGCTTTATAGAGGGAGACTCAGTCACTAAATTAGGTACAGCAATCATTAGGCTGGGTTTATGTGTTTGGAATCTAGAGCTACCACACAAGCTTATCTCTTGTCTTATAAAGTATCATTGAGAAACCTACAGACATATACTGTATCACGTGTATAACCATTCAGACGTACTATTGTGGTAACAAACATTTTTTACAAGATACAAGTGAAAAATAAAATACCAGCACAGCGAAAGGATGAGTTTATTGTGGAAAACTGAATTGAAAGATACCTCTAGTACACTGCTGGGCCAGCTCTAGTCTGGAAACAAGATGAGATATGGTTGGGCATGGAGGCCTACAGGTTCTGTATGGTATCCTGTAGTACATTTTCCCACAGATGTTACAGCTGAGCCTGTAGATCCTGCATACTCATAGGTTGACATCCCAGCTGGCACCATAAATTATTGATTGGCGATAAATTCACCAACCGAGCAGGTCAAGGAAGTTTTGCAATCTTGTGGAGACATTCCTGGAAACCCTTTGCTGTGTGTGGGCGTACATTATCCTGCTGAAAAATGCCTGTTGGAAGCCATACCATAACAGACAACACCCGTGGCCACAGGATGTCCTGCACATATCGCTGAGCTGTTAGTGTCCCTCGTATCCCTACTAGGGGTGACTGACTGTTGTGTCAGATGGCTCCCACGATCATCACACCAGCAATTGGGGGTAGTGTGTCGCAAAACAGCAGAGGCAGGACTGAAGCACTCACCACAAGGCATTTGTACTCGAACCTGACCATTGCTGTATTCTAAATAGAACATGGATTCATAGGTAAAGATGATGTGGTTCCAATTCTCCAGTCTGTCCTAGTCCAGGTTTCTTTTTCACAACACCACTGCAAAAGAGGCAACAGTCACCGACTCTCAATGGCAGGACACCAAATTTCCATCTGCTAAGCACCTGTATAAGGGGTATATAATGAAGATACCACCAGTGTCTGAGTATCTGGACAACAAAACTATGGGAACTGTTCAATACTTTCTCTCCTTTTATGATCCACTCCTGATTTTGGCTTCCAAAACTGAACCCGGAAACTTTACTTTGTGACCGTACCCTTAGGCTCTTTAATTTTTCTCAACTTTCACAGAACGCTAATGATATCAATAGGAACAAGGTATTTCACATGTCTTTCTCATCTAGCACTGGTCAGAGCAATAAGCCTAATAGTTCCAGACGTTCACTGATTGCCAGGGCCCATTTTGTTTAGTTGTGGTTCAAGCTCACATATGAGGAGCTGAGGAATAATACTTTTTTATATGAAAACATGAATAAGCCCGAGATGAGATAAAATCTTGCAAAGAACATCATATCAAAAACAGACCCTTTAATCACTGGCGAAATCCATCAGTGTCTTAGTACCACCACTCCAGTCCTCCACCACAGGCTTTGCTTACTACAGCGATGATGTCAAGTTAGCAGCATGTGACCACTGCAACTGGACTAAGCAATATAGAGTGAACCGTTTCAGTTTGGCATCTGTGGATAGCGTTTAATAACGTTTTATCCATTTGAGCATCATTTTGGAGTGTTGAGTTTTCTGTATATATCGTTGTATGGAGTAGGATCCTACCTGACCACCTATCCCTGGTGTGCAACATTTACATTATATAGGATCTGTCTTCACTATAAGCTATAGGTACTCTGTGTGCCACTATATTATTACATAGTCATATGGTTGATAGGGTTGAAAACATGCCCATCAAGTCCACCTTATAAACTTACTGTGTTGCTCTCGAGGAAGGCGAATAGTTCATGCGGTAGCATTATGTACAGCACAATAATTTAAATTCAGTGTGGTCTGTGCAGTACTTATCAATTTTTATTTGGGGCTAATTGTCCATAATGATGAATCAGGAAATCTGGTGGCAATGTATAGATCCGTGTAGACTGTTATAAATGGTTTGATAGTTTCATCCAGCAGTACAGTATGACAACATCAAGTATTCATTTTAGGGGGAAAAAAATCCTTCTCAGAGGACTCTGTATATAACACCTTTTCACATTTCCTTTCTCCAAACACCTAAATCCTCTGTGCATATTATGTGTGAGAACTTCATATGAATACATTACAAGCCTGAAAATGTATATAACATTTGTGAAACACGTTTCTTCTATAGCAGAATAAATAACAGCCTTTTTTTATGAACTTTTATGGCTTTGGAAAGTGTCATGTTCCAGATATAGAATACAGTCTTCTTATTTAGTGAAATCTAGAGATCATTAAACATTCATGACACTCTATCGTAGGGCCATAAGGTGCTGTAACACTATAAATCTTGTACATAGGAAAGATTCATTGACTTTTCAGGGTAAAATAACATGCTAATGGGGTTCCAGCATGTTTTCCCAATTGTTTTAAGCTGATCACTTCTGTACATAATATAATAATATAAAGGTTGGCAGAAGATAGAAAGCAGAAGTGGGTGTAGCTGAAACACATGGTTTGAGAGGGGAAGCTGCACAACTTGGTGAGCTGCCAACGAGAGGCTAGAGATTGACGTGTGATGCAGGGGGACCACAAGGAGGCATCCACTGGTCAAAGTGGACTCTGTACTGGATTGGTTCAAGTGAGATTGACATGTGATCAGAGGGACCACAAGGAGGCATCCACTGGTCAAAGTGGACTCTGTACTGGATTTGTTCAAGTGGCAGTGAGTTCAGCATGGACAACTGATGTCCCCTATTTTCGTCCTGTCCCAAACCCCATTTCCTATCACACAGACATAATATATATGCAAACGGAAATGTACAGTATAAACAGACCCTTACAGTTTTGCATTGAGTGCCTAGGGGTGTACATAATAAAGCCATAGCTTTTTGTGTGCCTCCATGTTGTCTGTGAGGTAAATGCTCCTGTAATACAGCAGATTCATCCGGAATAGGCTGCACATTTATAAAAATCTTTTATGCCTCTTGCAGGTGACTGTAATATCGGTCAATGTGGTGTAGCGTCCCCATAGCATTGTCATTGCAAGTCAAGTTAAAGTTTGCTGCAGCTGTGCCCTTATCACATTTGGCTGTGTTCACATCAAGATTTTGTCCCATGTTTACCGTATGTGAAGGGTCTTTAAGTATTAAAAAAGTGTAATATAAAGTGTGCTTTTCCATCCTGCGGAGTCCAGTAAAAGTCATATGCGTTAATTGGATACCTTTTTATCCATACAATAGGACTCCATAGTAATGGCACCCGTATTAGGCATCCACTTATCAGTATAGTAAATCAAATTGTAATGTGAATGCAACCTTAGAAGTGTGAAGTCAAAAATGATTATATCTGTACCGGAGTACAGCTTCAACTTTATATGGTGGCACATAGATGTCCAGAAGAATTCTATGGGCGTAGTATGAAACATCTATGCCACATCAATCTGCAATATAGTCCTGTACAGATAGAGATAAGGATGACAAAGTAGAGTATCTCTTGCAAAGTGACCATCTCATATGGCTCCGCTCAAGGACACAGAATAATCTGAACCTAGGACAATAAGGGTCATGGGCTTCTTATAAACCATCATGATGGGCAGTGATTTTGCAAAACATTATTTAACATGTTATTTCAACTGTCAGTTTGCATTTCAATACCAAAACGCATTCATACAACTCCGTTCCATCGTGTTACAGGAAGAGACTGAAGCTCCTCTAATACTTGTCAGTGAGAATCATCTCCCATTAATTGTATGCACCGAGGATGATCACAGCTGACAAGTCTCCAGCTGTAGTAATATATTGCAATAAAAACTAAAAATAGGAGAAATGAATCACATTTTAAGTAAAATTAAATAAAAATGTGCAGATAGTGACTTGCATCTGTGGTAACATTCTTCTCAACAGGAATACCTCACTATATATAGACGCTGGACATAGGCCACATCCGCTGCGGTGCATTCAGAACGTCGTAAAACCCTTTCACATTTTGTTATGTTAGGGCTTTGTGCTAAAAAAATAAAAAATTAAGTCTTCCCCCGTCATTCTGCACTCAGTACCCCATAATAACAAAATGAAAACAGAATGTTGGAAATCGTTGCTAATTTATTGAAAATATAAAACTAAAATTTTACAGTGATATAAGTATTCAGACCCTTTAATGTAGTTGAAGCACCTTTTTGCAGCGATAACAGCCTCCTGTCTTCTCTGGGTATGATGTAATAAGGATTGCACACCTGGATTTGGAGATTTTCTGCCATTCCTCTCCTCAGATCCTCTAAAGCTCTGTCAGGTTGGATGGGGACTGTTACTGAACAACCACCCACAGACAGAGAAGAAAATCCTCCAGATATGTAAGTAAAAAAGAGTTTTACATTTGTGTGATTATCCCTTTGAGGAAAAGTGATGAATCCCTGATGCTCCTGGCTGTTGGCTGTGAGGAGGACTCAATCGGCCCCTGGGAATCAGCCCACCGTGAAATTTCTCTATGGGGTCTATGGCCAGTCCGCCCCTGTCAGTAGAGGGATATCTCCCAGGACATTATAATAATATATATGCATGAATAGGATATGGTGCCAGGTGGTTAATGGTGCACAAAATTACGGGCAGGTCAAACTGGCCAGCATCAGGATCCTGCGTGTGGTGGCATTTGGAAGAGGAAAGGATTTGGGACTGAGGAATTGTAAGTAAATGAAGGGGCCTGTTCTGGGATGAGAATACATTTTGGGCAGTATAGTATATTTTTGGAGGTATGTGTGTCGCACAGTATATCTCAGAGGTACAATATTTCGTATGATGCAGCTTGAAGACTTCCTGATAATCATCCATTATCATATGAAAGTTATGCAAATCAAGTAGAAACAAAACTATGTAATGTGACATTTTTGGCCCTGTTTTCTGCTTGTGAAGTATTGACATGTTTTGAACCTGATCAAGAAGAAGACATAGGGGAGAATCCAGTGTGGAAGGATTGTCAACTCAAACTGTCAGCTAACTACTGTTCCCACGGACAAGATATGAACTTAATGAAATGCATCTAGAGCACATTGCAAGTTGCTTGTTGGAGATTCTATTCCTGTGTTACACTATTGTAGACAAGTTTAAGGACACGTCTTCCTGGTGGACTATATATTTAAGGGTATTATCTTCATGGAGTTCCTGGTTGAGTGAAGTAATTAAAGCTTAACTGGCATGTTTGTTACACCTGAAAGAAACTTTAATCCTTGAAATGAGGACCATTAAAATTTCAAAGCAAAAATGCAGAAACCCACTGGAATGGAAAAGTGAGAAGTAAAATCTTTTTGTGTGCAAATTAAATCTTGAAGAGCCTCTGCGTCGATAAACCTCCATCTTCATATACCATACATAAAGGCAAATTATTTATTTAGTGTGAACCTAAGACTATAGTATATGTATTAGCACTGGCGACTGAGTTGCTCCACTAATCCAGTGAGAGCATATGAGGATAGGTTTTCATTTTTTCATTACTATATATGTCGTAGGGCTGCCTTATTTTTTGAAATATGATGTGCTAACAGCAGCTGATGCATGCTGGTCCATGCTTGAATATGTCACATTGAGAATTGGTAATTAAAACTTCCCTGATCTCTTGATTCTAAAGATGCTTTTGAAGACTTTAGCTCTGATGGCCTATCCTTAGAACAGGTCATCAGTATTTATCAGTGGAGGTCCAACCTCTCCTAACCACCACAATGAAAAGGACCATAAATATTTCAGGTATTTACACAGGCACTGCAGTAACAGGCATTAGAGATGAGCAAAGTTTTGAAAAATTTTATTGAGAAGCTTCGTCAAAGTTCCCCAAGAAATTCAATTTGTTACGAATTAATTTGTCATGAATTATCTATAAATCAGGTATACCCAGGCCATCCGGCCTTAGGGTACGGCAACATGGAGAGGCTGGTTGCGGCCTCACTGCGATGAAGAATCACGCAGCAGCCTTTCATACTTAATGAAGACTGCACTCCACAGTTGGTCTTCATTTATAATGGCCACGCTGCACCTTGAATGCACCTTTGAACAGGGGCTGTTGCTGGTATGGGGTTTGGCTGGTTAGGTAGGGGCACAATATGCTGGCATACCCACTTCTCTAACCCCAGTGCTCTCCTGCCCTACAGGTGGGATCCCTCCTTTTGCCATCTGTTTTCCTCCTTTTTCACATCATCTAATATCGATGAGAATATGTCATCAGGAACATCCAGCTCCTCCTCTCTCTGCATCTTGATGACTTTTCTAGGAAGTAAAGTCAGTAAAAGATCAGGAAGGTCATCATTAAGACCTGCCCTCATGGGGTGCAGACTGGATGGTATTGGTTGGCACTCCTGGCACTGGAATAATAAAGGCTTCAATCTTGTTGGTATTGTATTATTTTATTAATTGTTTTCAGTAACACTGTCCCTAGCACATGAGCGCTTGCCACGTCTCTCCCTATGCTCAGCTCACAGGACAATGGCGGAGACCTCGCGGGATGAGGGTTTTATAGGGCTGTGACATCACAGGGGATGGCTGTCTGAGGATTGGCTGGCTGCACAGCATTATGGGTGATCTCGCGTTCCTAGACTGGTCTCCTCTATACTTACTTTTGCTTTGCAACACAAGCAGCCGCCATTTTAGGAAAACCGTATTCATTGCCACAAAGTGTCAAAAAATCGAATTAGTAGCAAATTTAAGTTTTCCTAAACTTCGGACCGAATTCCACCAAATGCTTTACTGCACTCAAGGAAGGACACTATAAAAAAGGGCCCTGTGTCCAGAACACATTGTTGAATGCATCACATACAGTACAGACCAAAAGTTTGGACACGCCTTCTCATTCAAAGAGTTTTCTTTATTTTCATGACTATGAAAATTGTAGATTCACACTGAAGGCATCAAAACTATGAATTAACACATGTGGAATTATATACATAACAAAAAAGTGTGAAACAACTAAAAAATGTCATATTCTAGGTTCTTCAAAGTAGCCACCTTTTGCTTTGATTACTGCTTTGCACACTCTTGGCATTCTCTTGATGAGCTTCAAGAGGTAGTCACCTGAAATGGTTTTCACTTCATAGGTGTGCCTTGTCAGGTTTAATAAGTGGGATTTCTTGCCTTTTAAATGGGGTTGGGTCCATCAGTTGCGTTGTGGAGAAGTCAGGTGGATACACAGCTGATAGTCCTACTGAATAGACTGTTAGAATTTGTATTATGGCAAGAAAAAAGCAGCTAAGTAAAGAAAAACGAGTGGCCATCATTACTTTAAGAAATTAAGGTCAGTCAGTCTGAAAAATTGGGAAAACTTTGAAAATGTCCCCAAGTGCACTCACAAAAACCATCAAGCTCTACAAAGAAACTGGCTCACATGCGGACCACCCCAGGAAAGGAAGACCAATAGTCACCTCTGCAGCTCAGATTAGAGGCCAGGTCAATGCCACACAGAGTTCTAGCAGCAGACACATCTCTAGAACAACTGTTAAGAGGAGACTGTGTGAATCAGGCCTTCATGGTAGAATATCTGCTAGGAAACCACTGCTAAGGACAGGCAACAAGCAGAAGAGACTTGTTTGGGCTAAAGAACACAAGGAATGGACATTAGACCAGTGGAAATCTGTGCTTTGGTCTGATGAGACCAAATTTGAGATCTTTGGTTCCAACCACCGTGTCTTTGTGCGATGCAGAAAAGGTGAACGGATGGACTCTATATGCCTGGTTCCCACCGTGAAGCATGGAGGAGGAGGTGTGATGGTGTGGGGGTGCTTTGCTGGTGACACTGTTGGGGATTTATTCAAAATTTAAGGCATACTGAACCAGCATGGCTACCACAGCATCTTGCAGCGGCATGCTATTCCATCCGGTTTGCGTTTAGTTGGACCTTCATTTATTTTTCAACAGGACAATGACCCCAAACACACCTCCAGGGTGTGTAAGGGCTATTTGACCATGAAGGAGAGTGATGGGGTGCTGCGCCAGATGACCTGGCCTCCACAGTCACCGGACCTGTACCCAATCGAGATGGTTTGGGATGAGCTGGACCGCAGAGTGAAGGCAAAAGGCCCAACAAGTGCTAAGCATCTCTGGGAACTCCTTCAAGACTGTTGGAAGACCATTTCAGACCTCTTGAAGCTCATCAAGAGAATGCCAAGAGTGTGCAAAGCAGTAATCAAAGCAAAAGGTGGCTACTTTGAAGAACCTAGAATATTACATATTTTCAGTTGTTTCACACTTTCTTGTTATGTATATAATTCCACATGTGTTAATTCATAGTTTTGATGCCTTCAGTGTGAATCTACAATTTTCATAGTCATGAAAATAAAGAAAACTCTTTGAATGAGAAGGTGTGTCCAAACTTTTGGTCTGTACTGTATATTAGCAACTTTTACCTCTGTGCTCAACACAATGTGCCATAAGGGTGAAATCAACTACTGGAACTGTCACCAATCCCAAAACTGTCACCCACCTCAAAAATGAATTGTTCTTATTAATACCAGAGAAAGTAAACCATTGGTTGCTTATATTATTCTAATTTACTGAACAATAACCACTTACATATAGATACTTTCTTCAGACGTTTGCGCTGCCCCTCCATCACACGTAACTCTAATTTACTTAAAGAAGGGGTAGTTAAGCAGTGTGAGCCGTGGCAAAGTTTTGTTACACTAAGCCACTTCTCTAACTCCTCCCAATGTATAACTACACTCACCCAGTCCCACCTAATAAAATCAATCAATCATAGGATACACAGCAGTACTAATACACCTTGCTGTCACAGACCTACAGAGACATTTGTACGTTCCCGCGACAGGTGGAGGGAGATCTGTGAGACTGGAAACACATTTTATCGGTTTTATCGGACATGTTTTCCTTTTAGAGCCACTGACGTCTGTGTTGTTTCTGGTACTTGCCACGCCTTCTTTTCCCAGGTGTGGCTATTGTGGTCATTTAACCTCTATTTATTGTTGTTTCTCCCACTATGCTATGCTGTTTATAGATTCAGTTGGAATTGCCGTTAGCTTGTGTTTGGTTCTTGGCGTTCCTGGTGCTACCAAAGCTTCATTGAAGATAAGTGTTTCCTTTCCCTTTTGTATTTTGTTTATATACATATATATATATATATATATATATGTATATATGAGAATTATTATGTTGGGTTACCACTTTAATTTCTAGAGACAGCCCCTGTCTGTGTTTTGGTGCCACTCCAGCCCCAAATGGGGCTCGGGTGACACTGCCCACTGAAGGGTGGCTCTGTCATATTCAAATTTGATATATTATTTGCTCCTATGCAGTGTATCTGTGACTCCCCCACTGACAGGAGAAGTGGGCTCACATTTTTATGGACCCTATTCATAACGTGGTGGGTTTTTGTCATGTAGCGGATATGCTGTTAGGTCTAGACAGTGGGGTATTTGCGGTTTGATGACCGTGCCACCCCTCTGATACAGACATTCCATTTGGAGGCTGGCGCTCACCCGCCGGTCTTCTGTATGTGGATCAGCCTTGTCTGCCTCTAACTGCGGTGCTTTGGACACTACATATGTGTCTGACAGTTTTGTACGGGATGCTTGCCGGCCTGTATTGGCATGAGCATGCGCCTTCGTGTGATGTTCAACAGCGGCCATCTTTGATGCGGTCTTCATGTTCCCTGTAATTACTATGTGTCTCGCGATAACAGATGGAGCGGCGCATGCGCCGACTGCTTTTCCGGACACCAACAGTTCCTACCAGGTCTCTTTGGTTCAACGTGATCCATTCAAAGGTTTTTAATGTTTAAAATTGATTCATCGTTGAGATACACTGTGTACACTTTACCACACTTGATTGTCAATCATGTATAATCTGTGATTTTGCACTGTATCGATCATGTTATGTAATTTATATGATCATGTTCACAGCTATGTGGGATTAAATTATGAAGTTAGATGAATTATACTTTCTACATGGCTATATTTTTTATGCACTTGCACTTTATTGTTGTACATCAATTTGGAATTTTGCCAATTACTTGCACTATTTATGTATGCTGATTTGCACATGTTACTCAGCTGGACAAAGGCTCCAAAAAAAGAGCTGAAACGTTGCTGCTAGATGGGTGAATAAACCATCTACTTTTTTCATCACAATTTGGAGTGCTGCCTTTTTTTCTCTTTTCTATACACTTGGGATCCTGGTCTCAGGTCCTCAGGAGGATTTGCACCTGCGCTTACTGTGTGCTGCTTTTTTTCTTCTCTCTCTCTCTCTCTCTCTCTATATATATTGTGACAGGACCAGGGGGAAAGTGGTAGAAGGAGTCTACATTTCACCTAGGTTCCTGTCTTATACGTTCTAAAAAGCAGCCAGGGAATTAACAGCTAGGAAAACTAGGTTTTCTCTTTGCAAGGGTTTTGTTAAAAAAAAACCTGGTTAGAAGGGCCTGGCTGCTTGGAGCAGGGAGAGTTGGGTGGGTCCCTGCTCCAATTAGCCACTCCAGGTATTCAGGGTAACTGTGGCTAATCACCTTGGAACCTGAGTGTGCTATAAAAGGGCAAACAGCTCACTAGCTGCTCTCTCTGCTCCTGGGCAGAACCTGCTGGGTGAGTGGAAAACAACAGTGTGTTTTGTTGATGGAGCTGGGCATAAGGCTCAGTTTCATGTAGTTAGGGACTACTGCCTGTTTAGACGTAGTGGCCAGACAGCCAGGTATTTCATTTGTTTTGAACTGTTTTGTTTAATATTTATTTTTCTGCAAAAGTCAATAAAACTGACTGTGTTTTATGTGCCTATAGCGTCCGTCTATCCCAGGAGACGGCGGTCCTGTGAGCTAATACCGTTACAATATATATATATATATATATATATATATATACAGTGCTGCCCATAATTATTCATACCCCTGGAAAATTTTTACTTAAAGTTACTTTTATACAACCAGCAAGTAATTGTTTTGATGGGAAATGACATGGGTGTCTCCCAAAAGATAATAAGACGATGTACAAGAGGCATTATTGTGGGGGGGGGGGGGGGGGAAACATTTCTCAGCTTTTATTTACATTTGAGCAAAAAATACAAGATGTTCCGCACCGTGGAAAATCTCAGAGGACGTGGTCGGAAGCCAAAAGTGACACCTGTGCTGGCCAGGAAGATAGTTAGAGAGGTGAAAAAGAATCCAAGGATCACCACCAAGGCCATCCTAGTGAATCTGGGCACTGCTGGTGGCAATGTCTCCAGGCAGACAATCCAACGGCACACTTCTGGGTTCCATGGATGCAGACCAAGGAGAATACCACTTCTCCAGATAAGGCACACAAAAGCTCGCTTGGCCTTTGCAAAAGCTCATCTGTACAAAGAAGGAGACTTCTGGTCTTCTGTGTTATGGTGAAATGAAACAAAAATTGAATTGTTTGGTCACAATGATGTTTCCTTCATTTGGCGTAAAAAAGGAGAAGCCTTCAACCCAAAGAACACCATCCCCACTGTCAAACATGGTGGTGGGAACCTAATGCTTTGGGGGTGTTTTTCAGCCAATAGACCTGGGAACCTAATCACAGTAAACAGCACCATGAAAAAAGAGCAATACATGAAGATTCTCAACGACATCAGACAGTCTGCAGAGAAACTTGGCCTTGGGCACTAGTGGACATTTCAGCATGACAATGACCCAAAACACACAGCAAAAGTGGTGAAGAAATGGTTAGCAGACAACAACATTAACGTTTTGGAGTGGCCCAGTGGCCCAGAGAATACATTTATTATTTATCTTTCAGACGTTGAATATCTGAACAGTGCACAAGAAAATTGTCTACAAATATAAGATAGAATATCTATCTAGATGCTTTTTGCTTTTATTGTTTGTTCATTAACATATTGATTACACCTGAATGTTTGTGGCCATTCCCCTTATCGGATGGACCTCCTGCCCCTGTGGGTGGTGACTATAGAGTATATATAGTTAGTTAAAATTGTATTTTGATATATCTGTTGATGAAGGCACACCGGCGAAACGCGTCCTGGTTATAGGACTATTTTCGTTTATGGAATAAAAGATATCTGATTTGCATCAAGACATGACTGCTGGGATTCCTTCCTTTCTTATATTGCTGTGGAGTGACGTCCTCTCCCGGGCAGCGTGCACCTGAGTGAGTGCTGGTTTTTCCATATCCATTGTTCATACTGGTAGTCTGTCAGGACTGGAGTTAGGGTTTTCTCTAGGAGGTGTCCATCTTCCTTCCCTAGTTTCCAGGCCTTATTCTGTTATCCCTTTTCCCTCCTATGCTCGGTGTGGTGTTCTCCTCCCACACACGAGTGTGACATTATAAACCACCAAAACTGTCATTTTTGCTTGTTTCAATACAGCCATGGATCCTATTGCTGCACTGGCCGGCAGGGGCGTCGCTAGGTTAAAACATTCGGGGCCTGGACATATTTATTGGGGCTTGTGCCCCGGAACTTTTGAGACCCTAGCAATGCCCCTGCTGGCCGGACAGCTGCAGGGGCTGTCTTTGGAGATAGCTGACCCCCGCGTGACCATCTCGCAGATCCAAAGACCACAGGCTGCTGGTCCTAGTGGTGGTTATCAGGCTTGCCTTAAGTCTAAAATTGCCCCCGCCCCAGACAGATTCTCTGGGAGAAGTGAAAATTTCATTTTGTTTAGGGAGGTGTGCAAATTGTAATTTGGGCTACGTCCAAACTCATCTGGGGATGAGAATCAGAGAGTTGGTGTGGTTATTTAGTTGCTTAAGGAGGACGCTCAGTTATGGGCTTTTTCTCTGCCGACCGGATCGCAGTCTCTCAGGTCGGTGGATGAATTTTTCAAAGCTCTGGGTCTCATCTAGGGTGACCCGGATCAGACCTCCCTGGAAGACACCAAGCAATGTGGCCTTTGTAAGGGAGAGCATTCTGCTAAGATCTATTGCTCTGAGTTTAGGAGGTGGGCTACGGATACTGAGTGGAACGATCCAGCTCTCCATAGTCAGTTTTGTCAGGGATTAACAGAGAGGATGAAGAACACTGGCAATGAGTCTCTGGAAACCGCTATGTCTCTTGCAGTACGAATTGATAGATGCCTGAGAGAGAGATCTAGGGGACCCTACTCTCAGGAGGTACTATCACATAGCAAATCGTCTTCCTCTGACACTTTGGGTGAAGATACTCCATGCAGTTAGGAGGAGCTACTCCCGGATCCACTTTTAAGCATTCTGGTCATAGGAAGGGAGTGTTTTTTTTTCTGCGGATAGAAAGGGCATTTTATTGATGTATGTCCATGCATTCAGCCTCAAAAAAAAAAAAAAAGGGGGATGTTTAATTCCCATCAGACTCTTGGAGGGGTTGGAGAGAGTCAGAGAACGTGCATTTGTCTTTGATAGTATCCGATTTCTCCTGACTGCTGAGGGGGCGCAAGAGTCCAAGACTGTGGGGATTGATGCTCAGTTCGTCCGTATGCACAGGTTGTCTCCAAGTGCATTAGAGAAAAACATTTTCATTTTTGCTATGGATTCTGCACCTCTAACTCAGAAGTGTTTATCTCAGATGGTGCATGATATCAGATTAACCACTTCAGCCCCGCTAGCTGAAACCCCCTTCATGACCAGAGCACTTTTTACACTTCTGCACTACACTACTTTCACTGTTTATCGCTCGGTCATGCAACTTACCACCCAAATGAATTTTACCTCCTTTTCTTCTCACTAATAGAGCTTTCATTGGGTGGTATTTTATTGCTGCTGACATTTTTACTTTTTTTGTTATTCGAAATGTAACGATTTTTTTGCAAAAAAATGACATTTTTCACTTTCAGCTGTAAAATTTTGCAAAAAAAACGACATCCATATATAAATTTTTCGCTAAATTTATAGTTCTACATGTCTTTGATTAAAAAAATGTTTGGGCAAAAAAAAAATGGTTTGGGTAAAAGTTATAGCGTTTACAAACTGTGGTACAAAAATGTGAATTTCCGCTTTTTGAAGCAGCTCTGACTTTCTGAGCACCTGTCATGATTCCTGAGGTTCTACAATGCCCAAACAGTAGAAAAACCCCACAAATGACCCCATTTCGGAAAGTAGACACCCTAAGGTATTCGCTGATGGGCATAGTGAGTTCATAGAACTTTTTATTTTTTGTCACAAGTTAGCGGAAAATGATGATGATTTTTTATTTTTTTCTTACAAAGTCTCATATTCCACTAACTTGCGATAAAAAATTCTAGGAACTCGCCATGCCCCTCACGGAATACCTTGGGGTGTATTCTTTCCAAAATAGGGTCACTTGTGGCGTAGTTATACTGCCCTGGCAATTTAGGGGCCCAAATGTGTGAGAAGAACTTTGCAATCAAAATGTGTAAAAAAATGACCGGTGAAATCCGAAAGGTGCACTTTGGAATATGGAGCCTTACAGGGGGGTGATCAATGACATGGGGTGATCAGGGAGTGTATATGGGTGATCACCCCCCCTGTCATTGATCACCCCCCTGTAAGGCTCCATTCAGACGTCCGTATGATTTTTACGGATCCATATATCGGATCCGCAAAACACATGCGGATGTCTGAATGGAGCCTTACAGGGGGGTGATCAATGACAGGGGGTGATCAGGGAGTGTATATGCGTGATCACCCGCCTGTCATTGATCACCCCCCTGTAAGGCTCCATTCAGATGTCCGCATGTGTTTTGCGGATCCGATCCATGTATCCGTGGATCCGTAAAAATCATACGGACGTCTGAACGGAGCCTGACAGGGGGGGTGATCAATGACAGGGGGGTGATCAGGGAGTTTATATGGGGTGATCAGGGGTTCATAAAGGGTTAATAAGTGACGGGGGGGGGGTAGTGTAGTGTAGTGTAGTGTTTGGTGCGAATTTACTGACCTACCTGTGTCCTCTGGTGGTCGATCCTAACAAAAGGGACCACCAGAGGACCAGGTAGCAGGTATATTAGACGCTGTTATCAAAACAGCGTCTAATATACCTTTAGGGGTTAAAAAAATCAGATCTCCAGCCTGCCAGCGAGCGATCGCCGCTGGCATGCTGGAGATCCACTCGCTTACCTTCCGTTCCTGTGTGCGCGCGTTTACAGGAAATCTCGGCTCTCGCGGGAGGACGCGTATATGCGTCCACCCAGAAGAGCAGGGCCGCCGGCAGGACGCAATCCTGCGTACGGCGGTCCTGGAGTGGTTAAGAGTTGTTATAGCATAAGCTGTATTGCAACAGCTAAAATATGCTTTTTTCTCCCTCCACACTAAATTGTTAACACTTCACCTTTATTTGTTCACTGCCCAGCCCCTAAAGACGCCGGTTACTCGGAGAAACATGTCAGGGGGCAGATTCTGAGTTATGTTTTAGCCCAGGTGGTGAGCATCATTGTATGAATACAGATAGTAGAGCTAACTAATACAAGCGCCGGTGGCAGCGCGCAGCCACAGACGCTATTCAAGTGTATACAGAATCTCTGTCAGAGAGTAATAAGCACATATAGTGCAGAATCACAAGCTCACCCTGAAAGTTTTAACATTTAGGTTTCTCACTAATTTGTTAGATTTAGGTATGAATGGTGAACAAATAAAGGTGAAGTTTTAACAATTTAGTGTGGAGGGAGAAAAAAGCGTATTTTAGCTGTTGTAATACAGCTTATGCTATAATTGTAATTTCAAACACTGCTCCTCCACAATAGGGTTTTTGTGGAATGTAAGAATAAGAGTTGGTGACTTTCATCAGGAATTCATCTCATGTTTTGTGTTGGAGGGTCTCCCTGCTCCGTTGGTTCTGGGTTTACCGTGATTAAGCAGGCACAATCCAATCATCAATTGGCAAGCTAGACAGATTCTGGATTGGGGTGATTATTGTGTTGAAAATTGTCTGAATACATCTTTCTGCTTTAACCACTAAAACATTACCCTCTTTTATATCTGATTTTGCCAATGTATTTTCTGAAAGTGGATGCCAGGATTTACCTCTGTATCAGGAAAATGATTGTCTTATCAGCCTTATTCCCCGAGCTAAGTTGCCCAAATCTAGTTTGTAAAACCATTCTGGACCGGAAAGAATGGCCATGAGAGAGTATATTACCGAGAGTTTGACTAAAGGACACATAAGACCTTCTAAATTTACAGTGACAGCAGGGTTTTTCTTTGTTAAAAAAAAAAAAAGGACAGAACTCTTAGGCCATGTCTGGATTTCTGTGAGCTCAATCGGATTACTGTCCATCATCCTTACTCCCTTCCTTTAATTCCTGATTCATTTAACCAGATTGTTGATGCCAAGATGTTCTCCAAGTTGGACTTAAGGGGGCATAAAATCTGGTCAGGATCAAAGAAGGGGATGAATGGAAGACGGCTTTTAATACACCTGAGGGTCACTTTGAGAACCTGGTCATCCCTTTTGGGTTGACCAATGCTCCTGCAGTTTTTCAACATTTTGTGAATGACATTTTTCATCACCTGGTGGGGAGGTTTGTATTTGGATGACATACTAATTTATTCTCCGGATGTGGAGACTCATCAGGATCACGTTAGACAGGTATTACGGATCCTAAGAGATAATAAATTGTACGCAAAATTAGAGAAGTGTGTTTTTGCTGTACATGAGGTGCAATTCTTGGGCTACCTGCTGTCATCTTCAGGTTTTCGAATGGATCCAGAGAAAGTCCATGCTGTATTGGACTGGGATCGACCAGAAAATCTTAAGGCTCTTATGCGTTTTTTGGGGTTCACCAACTATTACCGAAAATGTATTCAGAACTATTCGACAGTGGTGAAACCCTTAAAGGGGTTTTAGGGTTCAGAGCTGAACCTGGACATCCCTCCATTTTCACCCCAGTAGCCCCCCTGACATGAGCATCGGAGCAGTTCATGCTCCGATTCTCTTCTTTGCCCTGAGCTAGGGCAAAGGCATTTTTAGGAGTTCCGGTGACTTAGCGGGGCTCCGCATGGGGCTGCCAAGAACCCCGGTGACGTCACCGGCACTGATGGGCAGGATTTAGCTCTACCCTAGCCATTAAAGCGGACATCACCGAACACACTGCCGGGTGGAAGTTACCGCCCGGCAGTGTGTTTTTGAAAACAAAGCCTAGCTCAAAAGCTAGCCTCAGGGGGGCTGTTTGGGTGAAAATAAGGGTATGTCCGGGTTCAGCTCTGAACCCGGACAACCCCTTTAACTGACATGACTAAGAAAGGACTGATGTCTCAGTGTGGTTTGATTCAGCATTGCGAGCCTTTTCTGTGGTTAAGGAGTGCTTTTCTTCTCTTGGGCTAACTGCTGTCATCTTCAGGTTTTCAAATGGTTCCAGAGAAAGTCTGTGCTGTATTGCACTGGGATCGACCCGAAAATCTTAAGGCTCTTATGCGGTTTTTGGGGTTCACCAACTACTACCGAAAATGTATTCGGAACTATTCGAAAGTGGTGAAACCCTTAACTGACATGACTAAGAATGGGTCGGATGTCTCAGTGTGGTCTGATTCGGCATTGCAAGCCTTTTCGGCGGTTAAGGAGTGCTTCTCTTCTGCCCCTATATTGGTGCAACCTTTCATTGTGGAAGTTGATACGTCCGAGGAGGTGGTAGGGGCAGTTTTATCGCAGGGCCCGTCATCTGGTAAATGGCACCTATATCCATTTTTCTCTAAAAAACTCTCTGCCGCAGAGACAGATTACGATGTGGGTAACAGAGAGTTGCTGGCCATTTTGGCTTTTGGGGAATGGCGTCATTGGTTGGAAGAGGCAATTCATTCGATCACGGTGTTTACAGATCACAAAAATCTGGCTTACCTGGAATCGGCTAAATGACTGTACCGGAGGCAGGCCAGATGATCTTTGTATTTCCCCAGATTAAATTTCATTGTCACTTATCCTAGGGTTAAGAACATCACGGCAGATGCCTTGTCACATAGTTTTCCTGGAGGTGGTGATTTAGAAAATCTGAGTCCGATACTGTTATAAAGGGTGGTGATATCCGCTCTATACCCTGACCTAGAGGTGAAGATGTTAGAAGCTCGGGGAGACACACCGGAGTCTTGCCCCTCTGGGAAATTGTTTGTTCCATCAGAATTGCATCATAAGATGTTTGAGGAACATCACTTTATGGTTCTTACAGGACACCCTGGGAGTAGATCCACTGCCGACCACATCTCTCATAGATTCTGGTGGCCGGGTAGCGTAAGTGTGTTCAGGACTATGTGTCGGCCTGGAGTATCTGTGCATGCGCTAAGGTGACACATACGCGTCCTTCTGGATCTTTACTTCCATTGCCCATCCCACCCAGACCATGGACTCACTAGTCTATGGATTTTTTTTACTGATCTGCCTAATTCGTCTGGAAAGACAGTTATTCTGGTGGCAGTTGGTCATTTTAGTAAAATAGTGCACTTTATAGCATTGTCTGGCCTACCTAATGCTAAAAGACTTGCGCAAATGTTTGTTGACAACATTGTGAAACTTTATGGCATTCCTTTGGATCGTGGGACTCAGTTTGTGTCCAGATTCTGGAAGGCGTTCTGTACTCGGCTGGGGTTAAAACTTTATTTTTCTTCTGCTTTTCATCCTCAGACGAATGGACAGACGGAGCGCACTAATCAGAGTCTGGAGACTTACTTAAGATGTTTTGTCTCTGAGAATCAGGAGGAATGGTCCTCGTTTTTGTCTTTGTCAGAGTTTTCCATAAACAATTGTAGACAGGAGTCCACTGGTAAGTCACTGTTTTTTGGGGCATATGGGTTTCACCCGCAATTTGGCACATTCTCAGGTTCGGATACTTGCAGTATTCCTGAGGAGGGACGTTTTTCGTCATCATTGTCTTCTATATGGCGGAAAATAACTTGATGACTATGGGCAACAAGTATAAACGTGTGGCTGACAGGAAATGTATGAATGGTCCGGACCTAAGTGTGGGTGAATTTGTGTGGCTGTCCACAAGAAATATTAAGTTGAAGGTTCCTTCTTGGAAGTTGGGTCCAAGGTTTATTGGTCCATATAAGATCACTGCCAATATTAATCCTGTAGCTTTCTTCTTGAACTTCCTTAGGCTCTGAAAATTCATAATGTGTTTCAAAAATCTTTGTTGAAGAGATATGTTGATGCTTTGGAGTTGTCCCCCTTGCCCACCCGCTCCCGTCATGGTGGATGGCAGTTTGGAATTCCAGATCGCCAAGATTATTGACTCTCGAGTTCTCTGTAGATCTCTTCAGTATCCTGTTCACTGGAAAGGTTATGGTCCAGAGGAGAGGATGTGAGTATTGGCATCTGGCGTGAATACTAGTCGTTTGGTTAAAGCCTTTCACAGGTCTCATCTGGATAAGGTTGGTCCTGGGTGCCCGGAGTTCACCCGTAGAAAGGGGGGTACTGTCATGGACCTACCGAGACATACGGACGTTCCCGCGACAGGTGGAAGGAGATCTGTGAGACTGGCAACACGTGGGGTTTATCTGACATGTTTTCCTTTTGGATCAAATGATGTCTTTCCCCAGGTGTGGCTATTCTGGTCATTTAACCTTCTCTATTTATTGTTGTTTCTCCTACTATGTTATACGGTTTATAGCTTCTGTTGGACATGTGGTTAGCTTGTGTTTGGTTCTTGGCTGAGTTCCTGGTGCTACCAAAGCTTCATTGAACCCAGACATACCTCCATTTTCACCCAGGCAGCCCCCCTGATTTGAGCATTGAAGCATATCATGCTCCGATGCTGTCCTTTGCCCTGCGCTAAATCACGCAGGGCAAAAGCATTTTCAGGAGTTCCGGTGATAAACCAGGCTCTCTATGGGGCTGCCAGGAATCCCGGTGATGTCACCGGCACTGATGGGTGGGCTTTAGCACTGCCTTAGCCAGTAAAACGGCTAGGGCAGTGCTAAAGCACGCCCATCAGAGTCGGTGACGTCACCGAACACACTGCCGGGCGGAAGCTTCCGCCCGGCAGTGTATTATTGTAAACAAAAGAGCCCTTGCCCTGCGTGCTCTAGGGCAGGGCAAGGGAGTGCATCAGAGCATGCCACTGCTCGATGCTAACATCAGGGGGGCTGCCTGGGTGAAAATATTGGTATGTCCAGGTTCAGCACTGAACCCGGACAATCCCTTTAAAGATATGTGTTTCCTTTCCCTTTGTTTATATGTATATTTGTGTGTTGCCTTTCCCTGTTGTTTGTCATTAGGCCTGAGGGAGACTCCTGTTCGTCCTTCCCTTTGGAGGAACAGGTAGACCTAGTCCTGACATAAGTTCCAGGGTCCTATAGGATGCTAGGTCTCCTGTGTATGAACTTGCCTACCTTTTGGGGCCTGTTTATACTGGTAGTCTGTCAGGACTGGAGTTATGGTTTTCTCTAGGAGGTGTCCTATCTTCCTTCTCTATTTTCCAGGCTTTATTCCAGTATCCCCTTTCCCTTTTTCTGCTTGGTGTGTTTTCCTCCCACACACGAGCGTGACACTTGCAATAAACAAAAGACCCAACTGGTTCTACCTCATCAAGGGTGTGCTGGCATGTCGGAGTAATGTTCTCTGGATCCAGAACAGGGTCACTGTGGTGATAGAGAGAAAAGAATAATCACATAAAGAAGGGATTACGACTGTACCTGGTAAATACATACAAGAGGGGGCTGTGCTGGTCCTGTAAGACTGAGACATCCCAATGTATAACAGGGTAATATAGGGCATTTCACCTTATTCACCTTAGTGCTATTACACAGTATTAATGCCCACATTGTGCCCTCTCACAGTAAATATGCCCACATTGTTCCTCCTTTACAGCATAAATGCCCATAATGTGTCTCCCTCACAGTAGTTATGCCCACATTGTTTCCCCTTCACAATAGTTATGTCCTCCTTGTGGCCCCTCAGTGTAGTTATGCCCATCTTTCTGCCCATTACAGTAGTTATGCCCATCTTCGTGCCCCTTCACAGTATTTATGTCCACTTTTGTGCCCCTTCACGGTAGTAATATCCACCTTTGTACGCCTTCACAGTAGTTATGCTTAACTTTGTGCCCCTTTACAGTAGTTATGTCCACCTTTGTGCCTATTCACAGTAGTTATGTCCTCCTTGTGGCCCCTCACTGTAGTTATGCCCACCGTTGTGCCTGTCACAGTAGTTATGCCCATCTTTGTGCCCCTTTTCAGTAGTTATGCTGTTAGATTTAAAAACAAAATTTTTATTTGTGGCCAAATTAATTCTAAACAAATAAAAGGAGCTATAATTTTTTAAGCTCTTTAATGCAATGAAAACAATAGCAAATGTCAGAGTGACACTGATGGTGAAAATAAACAACATGTTTAAAACCGCATTCTGCCGTTGCATTTGTAATGCTTGTTAATATTAGCAACCTTCCAAAAAGTTTCCCTTATTGGGGTGGATGGTGTTTAAACACAAACTGTGTTATCAGAAAAAAACAGCGTCTTGTTCGGACCAAACTTCCATAATTGAAGGATTAATTGGGACAGATCTCTGCCCTTGTTTTTACACAGGTTCTGTAAATCATGGCACTCAACTGAAGAAATATCTTCGCAATTTAAAAAAATGTTATTCCATCTTTAACCACTTAAGGACCACAGGTTTATACCCCCCAAGTGACCAGGCCCTTTTTTACAAATCAGCACTCCACAACTTTAGCGGTTTATTGCTCGGTCATGCAACTTACCACCCAAATGAATTTTATCTCCTTTTCTTCTCACTAATAGAGCTTTCATTTGGTGGTATTTCATTGCTGCTGACATTTTTACTTTTTTTGTTATTAATCGAAATGTAATGATTTTTTTGCAAAAAAATGACATTTTTCACTTTCAGTTGTAAAATTTTGCAAAAAAAACGACATCCATATATACATTTTTTTACTAAATTTATTGTTCTACATGTCTTTGATTAAAAAAAATGTTTGGGTAAAAAAATAAATGCTTTGGGTAAAAGTTATAGCGTTTACAAACTATGGTACAAAAATGTGAATTTCCGCTTTTTGAAGCAGCTCTGACTTTCTGATCACCTGTCATGTTTCCTGATCACAGTCAGATCTATAATAGTATTAGTGTCACCTTAGTTCGCCCTCCACCCAAAACGCAGTGTTTGCCCGATCAGGCCTTGATTGGTCGCCCACACGTGCGTTCGCCCACGCCCGCCCCACCGCAGTAACAAAAAAAAATATTTTTTGATCACTGCACAATCACTTTACACGCGCTGCGGCGATAAAAAAATCAGTTTTGATATTTTTTATCAACCGCAGCGGCCTCCGGTACTTCGCTAGCCTCCCATTTGTAAGACAGGCTTGCTTTTTTTCTTGGGTAGTTTCAGGGAATACCCCTAAATTTAGTTGCCCAAATGTCAAACAGGGGGTATTCTTCTGAAGAGGCCTACAGGCTTCTGACCCAGTCGGATGAGGAATGGGAACCCTCATCTGATGAATCTAGCGGGTCAGAATATGAACCTGTAGAAAGCAGTGGCACTCTGACCCAAAGTTCGGACGAGGAGGCTGAGGTCCCTGATAGCACCAGGCGTACCCGGCCCCGTGTCGCTAGACCACAGGTTGCGCAGGATCTGCTTCAAGGGCAGAAAAGTGGGGCTGGTGCTGTCGGATTACGTGGTGAGGCATACACCAGCAGCGCAGCCCATCCTGGACCTAGTACCAGCACTGCCGTAGAACATGGTGAAGTGGCGAGCACCAGAAGGGCAGTTGAAGCTGGTACGGTGGCACGTGCAGTAGTTACCCCGTCGCAGCCACCGCAAAGACGGGCCCGTAGAGCCCCTAGAATCCCTGAGGTGCTGGCAAACCCTGATCGGCAGTCCCCAACTTCAGCCGCACCTGTAGTTCCCCCTTTCACCGCCCAGTCTGGAGTTCGGGTTGAGACAGCTCAGATCGGTTCGGCCCTGGGATTTTTTGAGCTGTTCTTGACTGCGGAGCTCTTAGACTTAGTTGTGGCAGAAACAAATCGGTATGCCACACAATTTATAACCGCCAACCCGGGAAGCTTTTATGCCCAGCCTTTCCGGTGGAAACCAGTCCAAGTTTCCGAAATTACAATTTTTCTGGGCCTTCTCCTCAACATGGGTCTAACTAAAAAGCATGAATTGCGGTCATATTGGTCCACGAATCCAATTCATCACATGCCCATGTTCTCTGCTGCTATGTCCAGGTCACGATTTGAGACCATCCTGCGTTTCCTGCACTTTAGCGACAACACCACCTCCTGTCCCAGAGGCCACCCAGCTTTTGACTGGCTCCACAAAATTCGGCCCCTCATAGACCATTTCAACCAGAAATTTGCAGATTTGTATACCCCAGAGCAAAACATCTGCATAGACGATTCCCTAATACATTTTACCGGGCGCCTTGGCTTCAAACAATACATCCCAAGCAAGCGCGCCCGGTATGGGGTCAAATTTTATAAGCTCTGTGAAAGGGCCACAGGCTTTACCCACAAATTTCGTGTCTATGAGGGAAAAGATCAGACCCTGGAGCCGGTTGGTTGCCCTGACTACCTGGGGAGCAGTGGGAAGACAGGCTGGGACTTGGTGTCACCCTTATTCGGCAAGGGGCACCATCTTTATGTGGACAATTTCTACACAAGTGTGGCCCTCTTCAGGCATTTGTTTCTAGAACAGATTGGCTGCTGTGGCACCTAACGCACGGGCTTCCCCCAACGGCTCGTTACCACCCATCTTGCAAGGGGGGAGAGGGCTGCCTTGTGTAACCAAGAACTGCTCGCGGTGAAATGGAGAGACAAGCGTGACGTTTACATGCTCTCCTCCATTCACGCAGACACGACAATCCAAATTGAGCAAGCAACCCGTGTCATTGAAAAGCCCCTCTCAGTCCACGACTATAACCTTCACATGGGAGGGGTGGACTTCAATGACCAGATGTTGTCTCCGTATTTAGTGTCCCGCAGAACCAGACGCTGGTATAAGAAGGTGTCTGTATATTTGATTCAATTGGCACTGTATAATAGTTTTGTTCTCTACAGTAAGGCTGGGAGAACACAATCCTTCCTCAAATTTCAGGAAGAGATCATCGAGAACCTCCTGTACCCAGGAGGTTCCGTGGCCCCATCCACCAGTGTAGTTAGCCGTCTACACGAGTGACATTTCCCTAATGTCGTTGCCGGTACCTCAACCCAACCGTCACCCCGAAAAAGATGTTGTGTCTGTAGCAGGAGTGGAATAAGGCATGACACCCGCTATTTCTGTCCTGACTGTCCTGACCACCCTGCCCTATGCTTAGGGGAGTGTTTCCGGAAGTACCACACACAGGTACACCTAGCATAGGGATCACATCTCACCAGGACAGGCACACAGGGCTATTAGGGCCCATTTACACACAGAGCGGCTGCAAACCTCTCCTTTCACCTGGGATAAAGTGCATAATGTACTTCGCCACATCTTTGGGCGATTTGCGCTTTGCACATTGTCCTATGGGGAAGGTGAGGTTAGTCCTATAAAGGTAAAAAAAAATAAAAAATCACCAGTAAGCAAAAAGGTTAATGTTCAGTTCAAAAGTTAATAAAATTATTGCGTTGCGGCCTGTTTTTTTTTTTTTTTTTTTTTTTTACCTTCCAGGTGGACCAACCGATCGACTAGCTGCAGCACTGATGTGCATTCTGACAGAAGCATTGCGCTGCTGTCAGATTACACACAAGTCGGTGTATGCGGCGCTGCAAGACGAGATTTCTCCTCTGCAGTAAAAGATACGTTTGCCGAGGCATATGAGCTGAGGAGGAGGCGGTGTTCCTATGCTTTGGCAAACACTTTGTATATATATAAAAAAAAAAATCCCAGCAATGATTTATTCATCCACATCGATTGATGTGAATGGAGAAATCTGGTTTGCCAGGGCATATGAGCTAAGTGGGTATGGATGTTGGGCGGAGCTCCTATGTCCCGGCAGACGCCTTTCCCCTCCTTTTTTTTTTTTTTCTGGCAGAGATTTTTTCATCCACATTGATCGATGCGAATGAAGAAATCTGTGCCGTTCATTTTTTTTCTTTCAGCCCAGAGGCTGAACGGAAAAAAAAAATCTCATTACCTGTATGCTCAATATAAGGAGAATAGCAGAAACTCCTAATGCTGGCCATACATGTAATGATTGCGGAGACCCTCAAATGCCAGGGCAGTACAAACACCCCACAAATGACCCCATTTTGGAAAGAAGACACCCCAAGGTATTCGCTGAAGGGCATATTGAGTCCATGAAAGATTTAAATTTTTGTCCCAAGTTAGCGGAAAGTGAGACTTTGTGAGAAAATAAATAAATAAATCAATTTCCGCTTACTTATGCCAAAATAAAAAATTTCTATGAACTCGCCAGGCCCCTCATTGAATACCTTGGGGTGTCTTCTTTCCAACATGGGGTCACATGTGGGGTATTTATACTGCCCTGGCTTTTTAGGGGCCCTAAAGCGTGAGAAGAAGTCTGGGATCCAAATGTCTAAAAATGCCCTCCTAAAAGGAATGTGTGCCCCTTTGCCCACCTTGGCTGCAAAAAAGTGTCACACATGTGGTATTTCCGTACTCAGCAGAAGTTGGGGAATGTGTTTTGGGGTGTCATTTTACATATACCCATGCTGGGTGAGATAAATACTTGGTCAAATGCCAACTTTGTATAAAAAAATTGTAAAAGTTGTCTTTTGCAAAGATATTTCTCTCACCCAGCATGGGTATATGTAAAATGACACCCCAAAACACATTCCCCAACTCCTCCTGAGTACGGCGATACCAGATGTGTGACACTTTTTTGCAGCCTAGGTGGGCAAAGGGGCACACATTCCAAAGTGCACCTGTCGGATTTCACCGGTCATTTTTTACAGATTTTGATTGCAAAATACTTCTCACACATATGGGCCCCTAAAATGCCAGGGCAGTATAACTACCCCACAAGTGACCCTAATTTGGAAAGAAGGCACCCCAAGGTATTTTGTGATGGGCATAGTGAGTTCATGTAAGTTTTTATTTTTTGTCACAAGTTAGTGGAATATGAGACTTTGTAAGAAAAAAAAAATAATCATAATTTTCCGCTAACTTAACCAATAGGAGAGGCTATTACTATTTTTAAGTCTTATCTTCACTAGGAGAGGGCAGTGAAGATAGAGAGGAAGCAACTAAAAGGCTCTTCTGGGACCCTAAGGAGGAGTTGCAGGAGGAATGCTGTGACACGTTGCTATAGACTTAGAAGTGACCTCAAAATCATCCTGCTTTTACTTAAATGAGGAGGGAGTTAGTTCATAATCTCATCATCTTTGTCCTCAATAATAATCTGGCACCTAGTGAATGCTGGGGAGAACTGTGGCCTACTTCTACTCTCTGGTGTTATGCAGTACCCCAGGGGGTATCTGCGAATGGTTTGTTCTTATTATAATGTAATCTAATGTTATCCTATATTTATGTATACACAGCATGACCTGGCATGTGGTTGGCAGGGATAGGGTTAACCACCCAGTTCCTCCCCTCTTGTCAGGGGTGGGCTGGTCCAACTTCCTGTCTGAAGGGGGAGTTATTAGCTAGTAACTGAAAGAGAGGAAGCAAGTCTATGATCTCCTTCTTCTTAGGCCTCAGGTTCCAGAGACTAGCAGATCTCTGCGAGGTACTGCTTCTGCTACAGAAAAAGCAAGATAGAAAAAGAAAGATAAGAACTTAGAATCTACATGGCTATAGCATTAGATGGACAGGGTCACGTGCACCATTGCAGCTAATTACTGTCCTTATGTGTTCCAAATCAGAATGTCACTGCGTGATCATGTTAGTACTGAGGCCAGTGGCTCATGTGATCCTGTCCATCCAAAGTCTACAGATGGAGACTGGAAGGCCAGTGAAAAGATCTAGAGAGCTATTGAGAATATTGTTAACACGGATAAAGCAGCATGGGGATAAAATTTAAAAAAGTAAAACGGTATAAGGTTTGTAACAAGTTATATATAAGTGACAAGTATGATGGGGACTTGCGCAGCAACCCTGTATATTTACTGTACAGTCATGTGAAAAAATTAGGACACCCTTTGAAAGCATGTGGTTTTTTGTAACATTTTTAATAAAAGGTTATTTCATCTCCGTTTCAACAATACAGAGAGATTAAAGTAATCCGACTAAACAAAGAAAACTGAAGAAAAGTCTTTTCAAGATCTTCTGTAAATGTCATTCTACAAAAATGCCTATTCTAACTGAGGAAAAAGATAGGACACCCTCACATGTATTCCCTCTTAAATTGGCTCAGATCTCACACAGGTATATCACTCCAGGTGCACATAATTAGTAGATCGGTACTCTGCATGTTGAATGAGGCTTGCCCTATTTAAACCTCAGACATTTAGTTTGGTGTGCTCCTGACTGTTGAAGTGAGAGTGAGCACCATGGTGAGAGCAAAAGAGCTGTCAGAGGACTTCAGAAAAAAGATTGTAGCAGCCTATGAGTCTGGGAAGGGATTTAAAAAGATCTCAAAAGATTTTGAAATCAGCCATTCCACTGTCCGGAAGATAGTCTACAAGTGGAGGGCTTTCAAAACAACTGCCAACATGCCCAGGACTGGTCGCCCCAGCAAGTTCCCCCCAAGAGCAGACCGCAAGATGCTAAAAGAGGTCTCCAAAAACCCTAAAGTGTCATCTCGAGAACTACAGCAGGCTCTGGCTACTGTTGATGTAGAAGTACATGCCTCTACAATCAGAAAGAGACTGTACAAGTTTAACTTGCATGGGAGGTGTGCAAGGAGGAAACCTTTGCTTTCCAAGAGAAACATCGAGGCCAGACTGACATTTGCCAGAGATAAAGTTGACAAAGACCAGGACTTCTGGAATAATGTTCTTTGGACAGATGAGTCCAAAATTGAATTATTTGGACACAACAGCAGAGGACATGTTTGGCGTAAACCAAACACAGCATTCCAAGAAAAGAACCTCATACCAACTGTGAAGCATGGAGGTGGAAGTGTCATGGTTTGGGGCTGCTTTGCTGCAGCAGGACCTGGTCAGCTCACCATCATAGAATCCACGATGAATTCTACTGTGTATCAGAAGGTGCTTGAAGAACATGTGAGACCATCAGTTAGAAAATTAAAGCTGAAGCGGAACTGGACCATGCAACATGACAATTACCCAAAACATACTAGTAAATCAACCAAAGATTGGCTGAAAAAGAAGAAATGGAGAGTCCTGGAATGGCCAAGTCAAAGTCCAGATTTGAATCCCATTGAGATGCTTTGGGGTGACTTGAAAAGGGCTGTACGTGCAAGAAACCCCTCAAACATCTCACAGCTGAAAAAGTTCTGCATTGAGGAGTGGGGTAAAATTTCCTCAGACCGATGTCGAAGACTGGTAGATGACTACAAGAACCGTCTCACTGCAGTTATTTAAGCCAAAGGAGGTAACACTCGCTATTAGGGGCAAGGGTGTCCTATCTTTTTCCTCAGTTAGAATAGGCATTTTTGTAGAATGACATTTACAGAAGATCTTGAAAAGACTTTTCTTCAGTTTTCTTTGTTTAGTCGGATTACTTTAATCTCTCTGTATTGTTGAAACGGAGATGAAATAACCTTTTATTAAAAATGTTACAAAAAACCACATGCTTTCAAAGGGTGTCCTAATTTTTTCACATGACTGTATATTATTGCATGCAGTAATGTTGATCTTCTGACATGTTTTATAGTCACACATACTGTATTACTTCATGGAGAAGTGACCTCATCATAAATGTGGCCAACATGAATGAACAATTAATTTTATTACTTAAATTAGCACAATTTAACAAAAAAATTGCAAAACTGTCTAACACATAGCTCAAAAGCAATACAATAAAATAATGTGAGAATATGGAAAATAAATTCTGCAGCAAACACGTTTTTTACTTTCAACCCCTGCTACATAAATTCTCTGAATGGCTATAAAATACAAGTATTATTATGGAACATTATAGAGTGCATTGTGCAGGATAATGAATCAAGTCAAGCAGAATAGAAATATGTCATCAAATTACATAGAGTCTGAGTGGAGAGACGAAGGACACTTCTTAATCTGAGTTAATCAAAGCTATAAATTAATATTAGAAAATACACATACACTGAAACAAGTGCACAGCTCAATAAATGACTGCGGCTTTGTCTAAGGCAGTAGTCCCCAACCTGCAGTCCTTTCACTGTTGGGATGCTACAACTCTCGCCATACCCTGACAACTCTTGGCATTGCTATTCTGCAATATATTGCAGACCCTGTCTCCTACCTGCATGGGCCGACCTTGATGGTAGAGGACCCATGCGCAGGAACCTCGGAGCCCTGACTTAGCCCAGGGACCGGACGGAGGGTAAGGAGCAGGGTAAGACAACCCACTCCTCCTAGGAACGGAGGAGCAGGAGTCTCACTGGCCAAGCAGCATGAAGATGGGGGTACATAAACAGGACTACGGATAAGACAGGTGAACCCTAACAGTTCCACACATACCTGTCTCAGCCTAGCTGACTAGAACCCGTGCAAACGCTGTCCACACAAACAAAGGTAAACAGCACACACATGAAGACACACAGGGACCAGGGCATCCATAGCTGCACAAAAAGCAAAGACACAGGACATCAACAACAAATCACGCAATGATAACATATGACTGAAAGGGTGGCCCTTACAAGGAGATAGAAATAACAGGAGGCTGCTACAGCTAAGCATGACTGAAGCAACCTACCAAGCCATGCCAAAGACAGAAGCTATATAGGCCTAAGTGGCCACACCCACCGGTCAGAACACACCCAGTGACATCACACACACTGGGAAGAGAGTTAACCCTTCCAGCACCACAGGAAAGGGAAAACACCAACTTAAAGGAACAGTGTCCAAATACAACAAACACACTGTGGTTGTTGCCGCAGGCAACGACATGGGTGGCAACCGTGTCCTGGGAGTCAGCCCAAAGGCCGGGACACTGCCACCACATGTACACAACACCAAACGTTGCCACGGGCAACCGCAGTGCAGGAAAGGTGTCAGTGCACACCACACAATACACAGAGTGCACACAGACAAACAACGGTGCATACATACACACACACAAACTCCAAAGGGACCGCACACATACAAGTAACATCATGCCTCAAGCTGCGGTTGAAACAACAACCCAAACCGCGGGCAACAGTATGCGGCTCCCAAGGAGTCACGGCCAAAACCGTGGCCATGACACCTTTTTCTGCAGTTTTTTTGCAGTTCTGAGAGAGACAGCAGTGACATTGCTGTGCTCTCTGCTTCCCTGTGTCATTACATTAGATAGTTAGCTTATATAATACAGATAGTTAGTGGGAGATAGTTAGTGTAGGTTAGATCGTGATATAGTGTAGCTGATAGGATCCAGTGCAGGGTGTTACGTAGTGTAATAGGAATTACTGTTTCTCTGCTGTCTATACATACATGCTACAGACATAGTGCTGTGATGTCACAATAATACTTAGTGGACCAATCAGTAATATCTACTCAGACCTGATAAAATGTGAAGTTGCATGTATTGCGCAAAAAATATGAGCATCATTAGTGCCGATTTGCACAATTGTGAAAATAATGACTAGAGATCGTGAATTCTAGAATTTGCTAATTTATTGCAAATATAATGTGAAAAATTTGCAAAATATTGCAAAAACGAATATTGACTATGCCGCTCATCACTAATTGTAATACATATAAAAACACAGTCGGAGGAACGCCATTTATGTGCTGGGAGCTGTGCAATAGCCTAGACCTGTGGGTAGCTGCAATGTTTGGTTTGTTCCTATGGCTATGTTATGTATGTACACCCAGCATGACCTGGTACGGTTGGCAGGGACACAGTTAAAAGGGTTTTCTGAGATTTTAATACTGATGACATATCCTAAGGATGGATCATCAGTATCTGATCGGTGGGGTCCAACACCCAGGACCTACCCCAATCAGCTGTTTGAGAAGATAGCACCGCTCCTGTGAGTGTTGTGGCCTTCTCCCTGCTCACTAATACAGCTTTGCACATTGTATAGCGGCTGTACTTGATTTTGCAGCTTAGCCCCGTTCACTTTTATGGAGCTGAGCTGCACCTATGCCACATGACCGATGAATGTGTCATCCCACTGGCCTAGGGAAAGTGATAGGTGACAGTGTTACTGCTAGCGCTGCTGCCTTTTTGAACAGCTGATCGGCAAGGGTCCCCGATTAATGAGAAACTGATGACCTATCCTAAGAATAAGTCATCAGTATTAACATCTTGGAAGCCCCTTTAACAACCCTGTTGCTCTCCTCTTCATAAGAGTGGGCTGGTCCTAGTTCCTGCCAGGAGGGGGTATCTAGTCTAGACAGTGAGGAGGAATGAAGCAAATGCAATTTCTCCTGCTCTAAGGATTTTTGGGATCAGTCATGATTCAGCTCTTCTATAACCGCTCCAGAGAGTGTAGCAGAACCACATCTACTTATATACTTTAGGAGCTACAGCAAAGATTGTCAGCAGAGTAACCAGCAAGCCTCAGCTCTACAGACCCTGTTGTAGGTGAGGGATTTCTGCTCAGAACTATCACCTAGATAACATCCAGGCCAGACCATCTCAAAGCCTGCATTACACAATGAACACTAGAGTTGAGTGAAGTTTTCAAAAATTCGATTTGGCCGCTTGAGAAATTTGCCTAGTAACGTATTATTTTGTCACAAAGCACATTAAATCAGGTCTATCCTGGCATGCAGCTAAACTTTTCGGACAGTATATCTCGGTGTACATCACTGTGCAGTACAAAAACATGCATAGCTTGTCCTTTCTGGTAGCAAAACAGTTAATTTGCGCCAGTATGACAGGCAGGTCTCATACAAAGATGTGTGCATCATTGTGTAGGCCAACAATCTTAGCTAATTCCTAGCTAAACCAAAAGAAAAGCATACAGCAGCCTTCAGTAAAGCAAGAAAAAAAAAACACTGCACGCCCCTGCAGGAGCTGTGTCCCAATGAATCTGGTGGAACAAAATAAGAACATGGAGGAAGCGCCAATATAGTAGTGGAGGAAAAAAATAAGATTCTTTCATGTTGTAGCAGTGCAAACTGTAGAATGACTGTGCATTACTATTATTAGGCTTAGTGCTTAGTTCACACTTCACTTATTTGGTCAGTTATTCTTATCAGTTATTGTCAGCCCAAAGCAGGTGCAGGTCAAAACCACAGAACAGGTGCAGATCTATTTATGATAACTAATCTGAGAGTATGCTTGGATTCTGAATTTGGCTCAAAAAACGTGATGGAAATAACTGACCAAATAACTGGTGTGAACTCAGCATTACAGGTCAATGTTAGCGTTGAGTCTAATTTATCATCGTTGACTTAACCGTGCAGTCGCCCAAGATTCAAGTAGTGGCCCCATTACTGTGGGGAGGGCAGTAAGTTTGTGTTTACATGACAGTTTATTTTTCTGTCAGAAGAACATCCCCAAAAAAGTGGATCCTGTATTTTGTGCATCCACCTTTATAAAGGTTAGCCCCTCAACATTTTGTGTTGAAATGTGAGTTCTCTTTGGGGTAACTATGCCATCCACTGCACTAAACACCTGCTATGATGCCACACTACTGGCCGGACAGGAAAACTTATCTAGGGCATCTTGGCGAGTTGCAGTCACAATTCAAGTTTGGCTGCCCAGTAGTCCAGGGGATCTTGGATCTGGAGTGACAGGGTGCAGTCTAAGTATGTCACCACCTGTTGGTTCAGGTTCTGCTCCATGTACTGCTGCTGCTCGGTGGTTTCTTCAGTAGGCGGCTGAAGAAAATTGCTCATCAGAGACTCAAGACTTAACTTGCTGCTGATGGATGTCTCAATAGTAGTTGAGTTTTTCATCCCACTCCCATTTTGGTAGCGAGGGTCTAACATTATGGAGAGCAAGTAGTCATCCCTTTGCCAAATAGTGATAATGCGATTGTCACTATGCAAGCAACTCAGCATGCATCTGGCCATTTGCGCAATGGACTCAGGGGGGCTCCCTGCCTTCATATACACTGCATACTGCCACGACTTGTTGGGGCCATCTGCGTTGTCTTGCTCATAATGTTCTTCCTGCTCCTCTCCTATCGCTTGGGAAGATAAACCACCTAGTGTATAGAATTCCTGGGCATTTATGTCCTTCTCGTCATCCTTATCCTCCTCCTCTGCCAGTTCATTCTCCTCAGGGCTCAGGTGGCAGTGAAATGTAGGCACCATTTGTTCCCTCAGTAATCAGATTTCTCAGCATCCCCTTCAGGATGTAAAGGATTGGAATGACATTATTAATTCCGTAGTTCTGTTGACTCATAAATAAAGTGGCCTCCTCAAAGGGCCTGAGCAAATAGTTTCACACATGAGCTGCCAGTGTCTAACTTCAAAGTTACACTGGGGAGTAGTCCTGTTCGTCTGAATCGTCAAGAAATCGGTCACGGTTTCCTCTGCTCATAGAGTCAGTTCAACATGTGGAGCATGGCATTACAATGTGTGGAAACCTCACATATGAGGCGATGTAAGGAAGCACTATTCTGCCTTTGCAGATCAAGGAGGGCATGATTTCCACTGTAAGATTGGCCGAAGTGCATGCAGTTACAAATTTATAGTAAATCAATTTTTTCTTGAAATTCAGCTCAAATTACACTTCATTAACTTTAATTAGCTTAACACTAGTGAAGACTCATGGCCACAAGTGCCAGCAAACAGCTATTAGACAGAAGTTCAGGAGAGAAATCAGCAACATAGCACATCAGAGCTGCCATTAACTGGCACTTTGATAGCCACCATACCTCATCATTTGGGGATAGAAATTGTACTTTGTACAAGCTACTTATGGATGTACTACAAGTAAACATATACTTTTATTCTACTACTTCTGGCCTGAGTCTATAAATCACCTTTCCACTGCACCAATCCCCAGAGAGAAATAGCCTGAGGGAGTACACCGTGACAAAAAAACTCCCATCCTCTGCATTGGCTCTGCTGCATCTGTACAGATCAAGGCTGCATTTACATATGTAATTTTTCTTGGCAGTTTATGCATTTAATTTGTGTTATGCATTATATATTATATAAGAGCAATAATGTTATTTAATAATGTAACGCTGTACAAAGATTGGCGATACTAATCCTTATTGGGGCTCAAAATCTAAATAACAGATCAATATGTTTTTTTTTGTCTCCAAGAGGAAACCAATGTACCCAGATAAAATCAACGCCAATAGAGGGAGAACATACTGTACAAGCTCCAGACAAATGCTGGCTTTGAGTACCCCAGTTTTACAAGGAACTGTTCTAACCACTGAGCCACCATGCTGTAGTTAGGGAGGTCATGTGCCATTTCTCTTACCAGGCATCAATGGGTGTGCAGGCCACCCTATGGTCCCATGTACTGTTTTTTATGATAGACTTTATACTATACACTTGTTCTGTAGGCTTCCAATTTGCCTCTATCACTAGAGATCAGGATTACAATGGAAGTTAATGCTTCTTTAGTCTGATAACACATAGTTGATGGAGACAGAACAACACCTTTTTGTTTCTTCCCCTCCTTGCAAGAAGAATACTGCATGTGATATAGAAAATGCTTGCAACTAGAGATGAGTGAATCAATTCTAAAATTCAACCTGAATCTTTAAGAAGTTCTAAATTCAAATTTGTGTGATTTGAAAGAATCTAGGAAAGGAGAGAGAGACACTTCTCCATTGATGCACCTACAATCCGGTCAATTTTATTCAGACTTGAATCAAATCAGTCAGCCAATTTGGACAAATCAGACCCAAATCAAATTCTAAGAAATTCTTTGCTCACACCATTTTTTCACAGAAGCAGCATACCTACCATAGAGGCAGACCACGTGACTGCTATGGCGCCTAGGGAAGAGGGGAGGGGAGGCACTGAACTTCTTTTGTTCCTGACATGAAAAACACAGCATTTTCATGCAGCCACCACTAGGGGGAGTTTAGTGCAAAGAGCGTTTTATAGCTTCCATTGCAGCCAATTGTATCTGTATAAACTCCTTTGCATTGAGATCCCCATAGTAGTGGCTTCAAGCAGACAGTTTTTGAATACACTGAGGGAAGCCACAGAAATTCTCTGTGGGGCAATTTATCAATGTATTTAGGCTAGTCTTCTGGTGTAAATGCATTGAGAAATATGGTGTTCAGAATGAGTGCCATAGTTATTAAGTACCTGTTCCATTTTTTCTTTCATAGATAAAGTGGGCGGAAAGGCAGGAGGGAGCTAATTGTTTATTATTTTTTTTCTTGAAATTTCTTCTACTTAATAAATAAAAACATATATTAGAAATCTGAGGAGTCATACACTTCACTCCATTAACTCTCTATGGGACTGCCGAAAATAGCTGCATGTGGTACTCTGCTCTCTCAGGTAGTCCCATAGAGAATGAATATAGCTGCAGGATGCATGCTCAACCTGCTGCTCCATCAAATCAGGAGAATGGGACCCCTATTTACAGGATCTGGGGGTTCCATGGGTCAACCTCCTAGTGATCTATTGCAACTGATTTTGGCTTGGCGCAACCCATTAAAGAAACATAGATTTGATTTCAGTGTGTACTTCAAATTAGTAAAAAAAATAAAAAAATAAAATACATTTCCTTGAAGCAATACATAATTTTAAAGATTCCTTTACTAAAATAGTAAATATTAGCAAAACAATCAAAATATTATTATACAAATTTTTTTAATATCTTTTTAATTGATACAATTTTTATAACTAGTAAAAACATTAGGATTATTATGTGGTATTTTTCAAGTATTTACTTGATGGAATTTTTATAACTAGTGAAACTATAATTTGTTTCACAGTTGCTATGAGATTCAACAACTAATATGTGAATGCAAAGTGCATATGTGCAATAGATGGGTTCATAAAGTTAGTATTATTTATTAGCTTCATAGGACTCACTGGGAAGAGTCAGGAAGCTGTGGATAGAGTCCCCTGTAAGCTTCAAATTATATCTTAGATATTTGATTGCTTGTCCTTTATCATGCAAATGTAAAATTATTGTGAGTAGTGACACTGACTCCATAATTCAGCTGTCTGCTGCTTTATCACAGCTCACAGTGGGTCTCTAATGAATATTTCGATGTGTGAGTGTTTGTGACTGATAAACTATGAGCAAATTCTAATTGGGTTTTCCAGTCGCACAGATAAGGCTAGCATTAGCTGAGCAGATGTCTTGAATAAAGCTAAATCACTGCATAATGAAAGCTAAAATAATATTCAGCTTGTTTACACGTTCATTTATTTTATAAAAAATGTAATTTTTGTACTTTTTACTGGAAATGTTATCAATGTATGAGGCTGTAATTGTGATTTTAAAGTAGTAATTTGCCGTGGAATTGTTCACATGTAATGAAGCATTTTGCAATAAGATAATAGTACTAATATTATAACAGGAAGAGACAAAAGGTACAAGATATATAAAAATAAAAAAAACACAGTTCATATATTTAGTAATTAATATGTAGGATATTAAATACATAACACCATCAGTTTTTCTGTTCTTAAGCAAAATAATGCAGTAATTATAAAGTTTATTAATAGTAGTAATGATAGCATTAATTCACGTAAACGCGCTTCTCTATTGTGGCCATCGGGCTTGGGGTTATCTTCAACCCTATGCCAATATGCAGAGATGGTTCTGTATTTTCTCTCCACCCCACTCTTGTTTTCTATGCTTCTTAACCTATCTGTACCTACTTGACTTTATAGGTAAGGGAAAGGTATTGAGGTAGAATTGCATGCGAGCAGGACTGGATTAAGTTTGGTGAGAGGCTTCCTCCCATCTGTAAAACCTGCACCCCACCAGACCACTTATTGCAGGTGGTTGGTACACCCAAAGGGAAAGTAGAGAAGCCATGTTTTCCTAAAGGGTGTACACCCATATAAATAGCAACTACCAACAGTGTAACTAGAAAATGTTGGACCCCACAAAAAACGTTTTAAAACCCCTTGTTGTCCCTTTAAAATCTAAGGGACCGTTTTCATTTTGCTACAGTCCTTCTGTCCTCAGAGTCACAGCTCTTCCTATTAGGCTTTTCATGTATTTCATTGAACTTTGGAGGAAATAGCAATGAATAATAATGGAATAATGGTTATTTATTTTGCAGCCGCAGCCTGATAGTGCCTGTAAAGCCTCATTCACACATCAGTGTTTTGGTCAGCGATTTCCATCAGTGATTAGGAGCCAAAACTAGGATTGAGCCTCCACAGACATAAAGTGTAAGAGGAAGATCTGCTCCTGTTCTGTGTTTAGAACCGCACCTGGTTTTGGTTCAAATCCCTGATGGAAATCACTGACCAAACACTGATGTGTGAATGAGGCATACGTATGCTACTGACAATATAATAGTTGTGAGGCAGTGACAGACCTCATATATGAGGGAAGATATGTGTCTCCTAGAATGATGCAGGCAAAATATTAGAGAATAAATATGCAATGGTTTGCTATGTTTTCACAAGTTGCCCGGCCTTTGTGGAATAGCTAGTGCATCCACTAGGATAGAAAGTGGAAGCTGTTGTTACTTAGCATAGCTGTTTTCAGCTAATTCGGACCTGGATTTTTTTGGGAATAAGCAAAGGGCTGGGTGGGTGCTTATTCCCCACAATCCACTCCGGGTTTTCATAGGTGGCCCATGTCCGCGGTTCTCATTTAAAATTCAACAGCAATCCTTAGTCTGGGGAGAGATATGCCCTAGAGCAGGCATGCTCAACCTGCAGCCCTCCAGCTGTTGCAAAACTACAACTCCCATCATCCCCGGACAGCCTACAGCTTTCAGCCTACAGAAGGGCATGGTGGGAGTTGTAGTTTTACATCAGCTGGAGGGCCGCAGGTTGAGCATCCCTGCCCTAGAGAATAGACCTGCGTGATTAAAGGCTGGGTAACTGGCAGACCGTGAGACTGAGGGAAGCTGGATCTATCCCCTGATGTTATCAGTGACTTAGAGGTGAGATAGAGACCTATGTGTTAGTTAGAGTCCAGATGGACAGGTGTTTATTTAGCTTTTACCCTAAGTTCACACCTGAGCGTTTGACAGCGTGTTCCTACGTGCTGTAAAACGCTCAACAAGGAGAAACCAATGCTTCCCTATAGGAATGGTTCTCACCTGGGCGTTTTACAGCGCGTACGATCGCGCTGTAAAACGCCCGACGCTCAAACAAGTTCTTGAGCTTTTTTTTGGGCGTTTGTCACGCGTTCCCGCACATAGATATTCGGGAACGCGCGACAATGTGTGCACGCCTGTCTCTGTATGCGCGATTGTAAACGCCCGTACAATCGCGCATACAGAGCGCTCGTTTCAGAACGCTCAGGTCTGAACCCAGGGTTATGCTTTCTGGTGCTGGACCCTCACCCAGTGACGTTATAACTGGAAAGATCATCTGTACTGCTTAAACTGACATAATAAAGGGCTTGGAAACCCCTTGCTTGATAAGAAGTCTGTCATTGCCGACCCTCTGTGAGAGCGATCCCTTACATACACTATACTACATTAGTACAGTGCATTATAGAAGCAATGTAAGGATCGCATCTCAGAGTCCCCTTGACGTTAAAGTTTTATTTTAAAAAGTGAGGAAAAAAGAAAAACACTTTTCCATTGAGAAATTGCTTTTCAATGGCAAATAAATGAAAAAATAAAATGCCCACCACAAGATTGGCATTGCCGCATCCATAGCGAAGCACTCTATATAATTATAATTTAATTTACCCTACACAATGAACGTGGTAAAAAAAAAGCCAGAATTGCTATTTTAGGTGTATTCATCACAAAAACAAATGAATAAAAAGCAATCAAAAATTTGTCCAGCAAAAATCAAGTCCTCGCCCAACTGTGTAGAATGAAATATATATATACAGGGTGGGCCATTTATATGGATACACCTTAATAAAATGGGAATGGTTGGTGATATTAACTTCCTGTCTGTGGCACATTAGTATATGTGAGGGGGGAAAATTTTCTAGATGGGTCTTCTCCCACTCTTCACACACTGATAGCAACACCGCAGGAGAAATGCTATCACAGACTTCCAGTATTCGTAGTTTCAGGTGCTGCACATATCGTATCTTCACAGCATAGACAATTGCCTTCAGATGACCCCAAAGATAAAAGTCTAAGGGGGTCAGATCGGGAGACCTTGGGGGCCATTCAACTGGCCCACGATGACCAATCCACTTTCCAGGAAACTGTTCATCTAGGAATGCTCGGACCTGACACCCATAATGTGGTGGTGCACCATCTTGCTGGAAAAACTCAGGGAACGTGCCAGCTTCAGGGCATAAAGAGGGAAATACATCATCAGTGTGTGAAGAGTGGGAGAAGAGGGTTGCATTGACAATCCAACAGAATGGGCAGCACATTGAACACATTTTATAAGTGGTCAGAAACTTGTAAATAACTCATGAAAGAATAAAGTTACGTTAAAACCAAGCACACAATTGTTTTTCTTGTGAAATTCCCAATAAGTTTGATGTGTCACATGACCCTCTTCCTATTGAAAAAAAAAAGGTGGATTCAAAATGTCCGACTTCAAAATGGCCGGCATGGTCACCACCCATCTTGAAAAGTTTCCCCCCTCACATATACGAATGTGCCACAAACAGGAAGTTAATATCATTAACCATTCCCATTTTATTAAGGTGTATCCATATAAATGGCCCACCCTGTAGTATCTCTGTAGACATACTGACCCAGAGAGTAACATTATCATGTTAATTATACTGGGAAATGAATCTAGCAAACTTTACAACGTAAAAAACACTTAGCCCAATGCTAGATTTAACTCTTAGATGTCATTCATGGCTTGTGGTCTTACAAGTAGTCTATACACAGTCCTTTCAATATGCAAATGCAAAAGATATTAAAGTGAAATGGTGGTTCTTGTGGGTTTGATCTTGAGCCATTGCATTCACTGGTGGTTCATGTTGCCACTGTTCCAGGAATCTTGGCATTGACTTTTTGTGTGTGTTAATTTTGGCCATTGTGCTTTGCATCTCACCTCAGTTTATTATTGCTAGTGTTGACCTTCCCTGGATCTATGTGTGTGCACCTGTTTGTCTATTGAGTTCATTTTTTTGCTCTATTTTCTGTTTTATGTCCTGCTCGAGTTGTGCTTGGAGAAACCCAGAGTTCTGTCTACTGGTTTTCTCCAAGTACTGTTTGGACCTGTTCAGATTCTGTGTTTTTTAATGTTTCTGCGTGATTTCTCCAGATTGTTTACTGATCTGTTCAGTATTCTGTCTGTGTCTGAATTCTGACCTACAGTACTCTTGTCTTTCATTACTCTGTGCCAGTTCTATGGATTAGTATGTGCGATTAGTATGTACTCTGTCTGAACTCGTCTGGTTCAGTCTGTCTGCCTTGGATTTGCATGTACCCTGCAGCCTTGTTCTCCACCTGGTTCTGTCTGTGTGCTTCGCCTGTGCCTCTGGTGCTTGCCTCTGACCTCCATCAATTGCCAACTATATCAGGACTATTCCAAGATGTAGAGACCTGGTGGCTCCCCTGCAGTGAAGGCCAGATCCCTGTATAGTGGTAAAAGGTGAAAACAAGGAGATGGCCAGGATAACGCCTTCAGGACTAGTCAAACTGGTTAGGCTGGATTCACATCTGTGTCCCTAATTCCGGCAGTCTGTTTCATTGGGGGAACAGACTGCCCAAATTCACTGTATCTGGCGTACATGCTGGCCCTTGACCGGACAAAAAATCATACATACTGCAATTTTTATCTGTCCGAAAGCCAGCACATACGCCAGTAAACAGCCAGATTGCCACCGGATCCAATTACAGTGAATAGGGATCTGTCTGTGTGTGGTGGTATCTGGCTGTGTGGAAGAGGAACAGATTGCCGGAGACAAAACCGCAGATGTGAACCCAGCCTTAGTCGGCACATAACATATGTACAGTATATGCATCTTAAAACTATACCATTAACCATTCACTGCCAGGGGTGCTTAAACATTTTGCACCTCTTGTAACCAGGATAATTTTCATAGTTTTAACATGTACAAATAAAACCTAAATTACTAAATAAAAAGTCAAAATAACCTCCCATATTCAAATACTTTTCTAAAGTGAACACTGGGCACATTGTTAAAATGCCACTCAGCACTTTATACACACAGACACCTTCATGCAATTTTGTATCAAAATGTAGTTTTTCATAAACATTGCATGAAAGTTATATTAGTGGGTAACAGCTTAACTCAAACAGAAAGCTATTTGCACTACATCACCTTAAAATTGAAGGTCTTCATGTGCAGAGTTGATACACACAACTTAACTCCTAAAGTTTACAAATCTTCATATCACTAGAACTGGAAAGACCAAAAACGTGGTTTTGGCTCACAATCGCTGATGGAAATCACTGACCGTAAAACGTCCCCAAAATCTCTACAGAGAAAATATTAGCTATCAATACACAATACTATGAAATAACAATTTAGTATTTTGGTTTATATAATTTTTTACTGTTATAATTAGACATTAGACAATTTTTACAGTTTTTAATTTACTTAACTTTTTGATTTTTCATTTTATTGCACTGATGGTTGGAGGAGGTGGGTGTTGATGGATCATATTATATTGTCTCATATGCTTGTGTTTGGATACAAAATAAAAACTAAATGTAAAAAAAACTTTAATTTTTAATTAAACAGGAACATTTTTCTCCCTGTGCATATCAGAGGTCTCATAGCAAAACTTAATTAGGGACCATATTAAGATTTTTTATCAAATTTACTCTTTTTATTTGTGGCAGTATTAATAGGAGTTGTGCTTTTATGTTTATGCATTTCTGGCAGGCTGTTTTGACAGAAAACAGCCTGCTGGCGTTCACCGGATCCAGCACTGTCGGATTCAACAGATCACCAACGGAGCCCTATTGATTATAAGGGGGTCTGTTGGTGATCCGGCCTCTTTCTGGTATAAATGCTGGGTTTGGATGGACAAATTCTGCTGGATGCAGCGGTTTTTGTCCAGTCGACAACAGACATTTATGCCGGAAAGAAGCCGAATCATCTCTAATGGAGATATGAATGCAGCCTTACCTAAGGGCGGGTTCACATCAGCATTATGAATTCTGTTATTGCTTTCCCTTACAACATGGTTATTACAGAAAATAACAGCATTCGTAAGATGGAAACCTTTAGAGAAATTACGCTTTGATCTGTCATAATAGAGATCTATGGGCAAGCATGATGGATCCATCTGGTTTCCGTTATGCAGGACGGAAAAGAAAGTCCTTTTGACAGGATATGTTATGCTTGCCAATAGATAGCTTGCTCATATATTGTGCCTGTAAATAAAGCAGTAATATGTACAGTATATTAGCTTTCGGAGCAGATCTCAGTGTGGTGAAGCTATAGTACATAGTGATATATTTCTAGCACACAGCTCTGCCCTCAGCCTGCTGTCTAGCCCTGTCAATCAAGGGAAGGGGGGAGTGTACAGAGTACAGGGGGTGTTACATAGCAGTGCTCAGACGGTTCAGCCCACCTCTTGGTGCACAAATTGCTCTTTTGCATACGAATAAAACCACTGGTTTCTCTGCAGCTATTTATCGTACAGACAAAAGAAAGGTATTGTTTTAATCAGCATGATGAATCCTACCAGCCACTGTATTAATAGGGTTGATCCTGGTGACAGATCCTCTGTAAGATTACTTCTATTTACATTACAAATAGAGATAAGTGAATCAATTCAACCAGAATTTAGAAAACATTTGAGGTGGAATCAGAATCAACATTTTTTGTGATTGGAGTCAGGTAAATTTTTTAGAAAGGGAAAAGAAAATGTAAAAGTGAGAGGCTATAGAGAAGAAATATGAGTCCTCAAAGACCGCATTGTGTCATACACAATTTTTCATGCCAATTTAATCACATTCAATTTGAACCTGAATCAAATTTTGAGCAATTTGCTTACCTCTATTACAAATAGAGGAAACAATAGAATGCTTTCCCCAGACTGCTTTATTAATGGGAACTTACATACAATAACATGAGTAAAGAAAACAACATATAAAACCTGTGAAGGCTGTCTGACAGAATGTACTTGAAAGCTGAATTTCACAAATTTTGTTTTTATTGTAAACACATACATAACTTTTTACATTTTAAGTTCAATTTTGATCTACATTATATCATAATATAAATTTATAGAAAATCCTCTATAGAGCTGTACCTAGCATATATTATAGGATTTACATGGTACCGTAATTTGACAAACTTGACTTAATTTCAATTTCAACAGGAACTTACAGTAATACCATAACCTAGGATAGTGCAGCATGTACGTAAACACTTGTTTAACAAAATGTACTCTTTTTGCTTGGCAATATACCTATTTATTACTTTCAATGAAAATGTACAAAGTACAAATGTAATGTAGAAATAAAAAAATATAAATAAATTGATGTAGAGCTTCCTCTATATCCTGTTCATGTAAACAGGATTTACATGAAAACTAATAGAAAAAAAAAATCTACTTTCTAGTATACATTTTAGATTTTTACTTTTTGGATGAATTTACACTAAGGCTACTTTCACATCTGCGTTGTGCTGTCCGGTTTTGAGATCTGCAACAGGGTCTCAAAACCGCAGCACAGCTCTTCAGTTTTGTCCCCATTTATTGTCAATGGGGACAAAACTGAACAAACTGGA
Organism: Bufo gargarizans; assembly: GCF_014858855.1. Lineage (NCBI taxonomy): Eukaryota > Metazoa > Chordata > Amphibia > Anura > Bufonidae > Bufo > Bufo gargarizans. The sequence continues at coordinate 74,985,078 of NC_058083.1, forward strand.
ACGGAGTGCTCCAGAATGCATTCAGTTCCGGTTTGTTTCGTTTCCATACCCGGATACAAAATTGCTCCAAGCAGTGTTTTTGTGTGCAGCATGGGAAACTGAAGAAGCAGGATCTGGCACCAAAAACAATGTAAGACAATGGTGCCAGATCTGTTTTTCTCAGACAAGATAAATCTGAATCTGGTTTCTTCTTTCTTAAAATAATACAACCGGATCCGTTCTGAACGGATGCAGCAGGTTGTATTATTACAACGGAAGCATTTTGCTGTGGTTTTGAGATCCCATGCCAGATCTTAAAACCAGACAGCAAAAAAGCAGATGTGAAAGAAGCCTAACACAATCTAAAAGTAAAGAATAAAAACTCAAAAGTAAATAAATTAATAAAAAGATACTTGAATTCCTGAAATCATTTGTGACTTCCAAGTATCCAAATCGTTGATTGGTATGGCTGTGGGTCTCGGTTTTTAGGCATACTAATCAGCAGTAATGTATAGCTTGTTCTGTTGTGTCAGTATTGATGATTTAGTGATTAATTATATGACTTGGAATAGTCTCAATGCATGGCTAAATGGTTTGATTGGGCAAAAAGTAGGTGCTGTGATGTAGTTCATAAAGAACATTACTGTCACTTTTAATTGACAGCCTAAGTGGGTCACCAGCCTGGATATCCCATATTCATTTATTTTCTCAGACACACTGTAGCACACATGTGCATGGCATCCTGCTGTTTGTCTGTCACCTCAAAGAAATTCAAAATTACATCCCATATAAAATATTCACAGCGCTTCTATGACAGAGATTCACTCATTCCATATTCATAAACCTGAGTGCTGTAAAATTAGAGCTTTGAAAGCAAACTATAGCATTTTTCCACAGAAAATATATTTTCTAATGCCCATAAACAGAAATATCTACAATGTTATTTACCAAGCAATAACTAATAGCATCAGTGTAAAATGTGTGATGTATGTTGGTGATGACTCATAAAAAGACAGGAAAAAAACTATCATGTTATATAAGATATTTATAAATAAAATGTTTTAGAAAATTCTATTAATAAAAAATTAACAAGTTGAAAAATATATCTGATTCCATTAAAAAATATACATATATTATATTTTTTTCCAATGGAAAGGCTTGCAAAAACAAAATCTTAACATTTTTGATATTGCTGCGTCCATAATGACTAGCACTAGACAGTTGACATATTTACATTTATATTGTATTGCAAACGCTGTTAAAAAATAAAACAAAATAAAAGCAATCAAAAATGATGTACCCCAAAATTATATCAATAAAGATTACAAGTTGTACCACACAAAATCAAGCTCTCACACAGCTCCACTGAAAGTGAAAAAAAAAATAGTTATTTTTATTGAGCAAAAGTAGTCAAATATACAGTATATATATATACACTCACCTAAAGAATTATTAGGAACACCATACTATTACGGTCGGTGTTGGACCCCCTTTTGCCTTCAGAACTGCCTTAATTCTACGTGGCATTGATTCAGCAAGGTGCTGATAGCATTCTTTAGAAATGTTGGCCCCTATTGATAGGATAGCACCTTGCAGTTGATGGAGATTTGAGGGATGCACATCCAGGGCACGAAGCTCCCGTTCCACCACATCCCAAAGATGCTCTACTGGGTTGAGATCTGGTGACTGTGGGGGCCATTTTAGTACAGTGAACTCATTGTCATGTTCAAGAAACCAATTTGAAATGATTCGAGCTTTGTGACATGGTGCATTATCCTGCTGGAAGTAGCCATCAGAGGATGGGTACATGGTGGTCATGAAGGGATGGACATGGTCAGAAACAATGCTCAGGTAGCCCGTGGCATTTAAAAGATGGCCAATTGGCACTAAGGGGCCTAAAGTGTGCCCAGAAAACATCCCCCACACCATTACACCACCACCACCAGCCTGCACAGTGGTAACAAGGCATGATGGATACATGTTCTCATTCTGTTTACGCCAAATTCGGACTCTACCATTTGAATGTCTCAACAGAAATCGAGACTCATCAGGCCAGGCAACATTTTTCCAGTCTTCAACAGTCCAATTTTGGTGAGCTTGTGCAAATTGTAGCCTCTTTTTCCTATTTGTAGTGGAGATGAGTGGTACCCGGTGGGGTCTTCTGCTGTTGTAGCCCATCCGCCTCAAGGTTGTGCGTATTGTGGCTTCACAAATGCTTTGCTGCATACCTCGGTTGTAACTAGTGGTTATTTCAGTCAACGTTGCTCTTCTATCAGCTGGAATCAGTCGGCCCATTCTCCTCTGACCTCTAGCATCAACAAGGCATTTTCGCCCACAGGACTGCCGCATACTGGATGTTTTCCCTTTTCACACCATTCTTTGTAAACCCTAGAAATGGTTGTGCGTGATAATCCCAGTAACTGAGCAGATTGTGAAATACTCAGACCGGCCCGTCTGGCACCAACAACCATGCTAAAATTGCTTAAATCACCTTTCTTTCCCATTTTGACATTCAGTTTGGAGTTCAGGAGATTGTCTTGACCAGGACCACAACCCTAAATGCATTGAAGCAACTGCCATGTGATTGGTTGACTAGATAATCGCATTAATGAGAAATAGAACAGGAGTTCCTAATAATTCTTAAGGTGAGAGTGTGTGTGTGTGTGTGTGTATGTATATATATATATATATATATATATATATATAATTTGGTATCACTGTAATCATATTTGCCCAGAATAAAAAGTTATAATGTTATGTATGTTGAAAAAAATAAACACCACAAAATGTAGAACACAAAAACTCAGAGGCAGTATTACTGTTTTTCCAACATCCCCCCCCCCCCGAAAGAGTTAATAAAAGTTAATCAGTTAGGGTACTTTCACACTAGCGTTTTTCTTTTCCGGTATTGATTTCCGTCCTAGTTCAGTCACTGTACAGTTTTTGGATGGAGTTTTTTCTCCGACCCAAATTCCGGAACACTTGCCGGAATGCCGGATCCGGCATTATTTTACATTGAAATGCAAGATAGTCTTAAAAGATAAGTCTTTAATTAGGTAATATTAAAATGATAGGCTCAACAATTAGATGTGTAATAACACAGACCTCTCGTGGAGGACAAAAAGAAGAAAATTATTCCCTGCCAACTACAGTGAACTGGTCAGGTTTGAAAAAATGTGGAGCCAGGAGGTGTGAACACTGGCCCACTCGGAGGGGTGAGTTGGAGAAAAAACAAAGGTGATAGATATATAGAGAGGGAGACAGATGCTGGGTCTCAAACCCTACATTTATCCCTGTGTTCAATCATATGTACTCCTACCGTCTGACCCTAGATGGCCCTCAGACCTGCAGACCCTAGATGGCCCTCAGATGGCCCTCAGACCTCCATCTGGGCGTTATTCTGTATGTATACATGTATACATTCCGCATATGTACATGTATCTCATCTTGTATCCCATACGCCATTTGTGATCTCTTTACTTGTGCGTCATTTTTGATGTATTCATGAAAATACTAATTATGACACTCCACTACAGCTGAGGAGCTGTTTTATACATACAGGTATTCATTTATCTGTTCATGTCCACACTGTACTTGCGTTTTTAATGTTTAATGTTCTTGAGTCATTCATCTCTATACCACCTATAAATGGCCATCTAAACTGTTACATATTTAACTTGCCCAAAATACCTTTGGTAGCGCCTCCCATGGCAATAGGGAGAGACGCACCTTTACCTGACTCGTCAGGAATAGGGTTTATGGTGGGGAGTGGGAGAGGCTCACCTCCGCATAGCCACCAATAGACTCTACCTGTGGACGCTTCCCCCTCCTGCCATGCGGCCAATCACCTCTGAGTGATGTGGCCGCATTAGCATGGACGGCCTGATACCGCCTTCGATCACGTGACAACGTGTGACGCGACCGGATACGTCACAGTCACGTGATCGGTCACATGGTATGGGGGGGAGGAGCCTAAGGACGCGCGCATCTTTAAAAGGACGCCAGCGTGAATCTTCCGCTGCCACTGCCACACGCAGGATAGGTGCGGACCCCGGACCCGAGCTGAACACTGAGCAAGCTAAGTACTGCCTGTCACATATAGGATTGTGTCCTTTGCTGCCGCAGCATAACATTTATAGCTGAGATAGGCACATACTGCCTGTCACCATTCACCGGAGGTCCTGGTGATATCTGAGTCCCCTGATGATCTGGCGCAAGCCAGTGAAACGCGTAGGGACAGGGACAAATTTCTTTTGTCGTCATTTTTTCTTTTCTTTTCATTGCATCTGATCTCCTAGAAGTGACTGGTCCTTTTTACTTCCGACGAAGCTGGGCAGTCAAACATTAGGTCTGAGGGCCATCTAGGGTCAGACGGTAGGAGTACATATGATTGAACACAGGGATAAATGTAGGGTTTGAGACCCAGCATCTGTCTCCCTCTCTATATATCTATCACCTTTGTTTTTTCTCAAACTCACCCCTCCGAGTGGGCCAGTGTTCACACCTCCTGGCTCCACATTTTTTCAAACCTGACCAGTTCACTGTAGTTGGCAGGGAATAATTTTCTTCTTTTTGTCCTCCACGAGAGGTCTGTGTTATTACACATCTAATTGTTGAGCCTATCATTTTAATATTACCTAATTAAAGACTTATCTTTTAAGACTATCCATAATTCTATTAACGTTTATATACTTTGGGCGTCATTATATACAAGTGTGACCAGCTTCCTATTATAGGTTGTGTTCATTTACTACATTGAAATGCATTAATGCCGGATCCGGAGAGACGGATACAGTATTTCAATACATTTGTGAGACGGATCCGCATCCGGATCTGTCTACAAATGGTATCTGTTTGCATATAGATTGTCGGATCTGCCTGCCAGAATCCAGCGACGCTAGTGTGAAAGTACCCTAAGTCATGTGTAACCCAAAATGGTGCCATTACCAACAACTTGTCCCCCATAAAGACAATCCCTATTTTAGCTACATTAACAGAAATAAAAAGTTATAGCTCTTGGAAAATGACGATCAAAAAATGAAAACAAAATGCTTGGTTACTAACACCCAAAACAGGCTGGTCATTAAGGGATTAAACAAGTTGTGCCAAATATGAAAATTATCCCCTAACAACAGGATAGGGGACAACCAATTGATCAGTGTGAGTCCAACTGCAGGAGTCCCCACTAATCTTGGGAATGAGGGTCCAATTTTTCTATCCTAATTCAGCATCAGCAGGGGACCCAGCAGTTGTAACCCCACCAATCAGTTAATTATCTCCTATTCTGTGGATAGGGAATAACTTCCATACCAATCACAAGAGCGGGGGCCTCGTACCCCATGTGGGCTCCCTGCAGCTCTCCTAAAATGACCAGACCGACCTGTTGCACATGTGTACGGCTGCTCCATTAATTTCTATGGGAGCTCTATAGATAGCCAAGTACAGTCATTTTAGGGAAGCTGCAGGGGGTAACAGGCCCCCGTTCTTGTGATCAGTGGCAATCCCAGCAGTAGGGTCCCTACAGCTTTTAAAGTTATCCCTTATCCTATGGATAGGGAACAACTTGTACTAATCGGAACACCCCTTTAAGGGATTGTATGGAGCAGGCTCATGTACTGAACTTGGACCATGTGTGGCGGGTGGCGGCATTATGTTAAATCAGGCACCCACTAGCAGTGAGTCAGGAGCTGACTGTTATCCGGTCATTTAACCCCTCAGAACTCTGCGATCGATGCAACTTCAGCATTTGTGGGGTTAGACAGAGGTAGGAGGTTCCTACTTCCTTCCCATTGGAGTCCCAACTGTGAATATCAAGAGAGGTTGCTTTGACATCCTGGGGCCTTTTGAAGGTTTCCAGTTCTGTCATAGCCAGCTGCCTGAGCAGACTATCAGAATCCTATAGACTACAATAGTATTATACTGCAGTCTGTGGGGCAAGTAATCAGAAGATCACATATTCAATTTCCCTAAGGGGACTAAAAAGTACAGAAAAAAAAGACTAAACTTTTTTAAAATAATAAATGAAACATAAATATGTACAATTCAAATCAGCCCCTTTTCCCAATTTTGCATATAGAAATAAATAAACATAATCGGTATTGCCACATAAAAAAATGACCAAACAGTGACCCTATCTGTACAGGTCCTTCAACAGCACCCACATGGCCTCCCTGGAGCCTTACCCATATTATAACCCGCCACTGTGGGCTTCTAATACTCCTTAAACTACATACCTCAGCCGCTGCAGAACTTCTTTTTAAAGCATAAGGGGATCTTCCTTTCAGCTTCTGAACACTCCTATTCTTTTAAAAAGTAGATTATGTAGCAGCTAAGGGTTGTTTTATGCATGTACATCTATATAGAAACTCTGGCTTGTGAACATGCCCTAACCAAGGCTTTAAGCACATCTAATACTTATTTATTGAATGACTTACTACCCTACTACACAAGGGCTCCAGAAAGATATCACATCCCAGTGCAGTACATGGGCTGGCTAACATTCTTAGTGCAAGACTGATTAATTTCTTGTCTTGACTGAATGAATGGTAATGCTGTACTAGTTATTAAATCTCTAGACAGAGGCTCCATGAGGATGATAATGAGATTAACATTTGAGGAACCTAATTTGCTGTTGCACTGTTCTTAATTATTACACTGACATTGGTTCTATACATGATTGATTTTACGAGACAGTATATTACGGCTTTAAAATAAATACGTGATATATTTAAATGAGTACGGTATATTTCATTTTCAATCTTTGGTAGCTATTTCAGTCACTGACACCTTTATTAGGTCACTGAACTAAAATGTGTACCTTAAAACCATAACCAGCCCAAGTGATAGAACGGGAAAGGATAAGAATTTTAGAGTGCACTTATATTATACAAGCAACTCCTAGTGTTATCTCCTTTTGATCTCGCCCATCTAATACAACACAATGTAAGTAGGACTTTCTGAATTCTATACAACAAAGCCTAATCCCTACGCTACAACTCCCCTTAGCCAATGCAACCCATTGCTCTATGCAGATTGCCACCTTTCTTTCTACTTACTGTACCTTCATTTGATCCCCTAGTACAAACCCGAGGTCCTCTCAACTTAAACCGCCTCCACTAGATCAAATGTGAATGGAGTCTTCCTCTGTATACTCTAGAAGAAGTGAGAATCAAACATTTTGAAATGAAACATGATCAAACCTTTTCTTAAACCACAAAGTCAGCCATTGTAGGAAGTGTCAGAAAGCAGCTGGGATCCCTCCCCCTATGTACATAAACATAGACTGTTGCCATTTATCGCAGAGGGAGACCACTGATGGACACTCAGTGGACATCTTTCTGAGGTTTGTGGCCAGCCTTAGCCTAAGATTTATCTCATAGCAGCTTCTGGATTAATGGGGAAAGCTTCTGTGCCCAGTTCTGTCTCATGTATCTATCCAAATTATTGTATGTAATCATGACACTGAGGATTGCTAGGAGATAAGGTCACTGAAATAGGAAGTCATGTCATTTGTCTGATAGAGGAAGGCTGTATGACATTGTTTACAGCAGAAGGAAGCATCCCACTAAAAAAATGCCTGCAATTATGTTACATGGGAGGACGTATCTGTTACACAAGTCACATTCGCTTTTATCATGAAATTTAGAAAAACTGAAATTCTGGTGTACTACAATATGCAATTGAGTGAAGGAAGAAGAGTGAGGATTGGTTTTCATTTAGCTCTTTCTTCAGACCTCTAAAAAGGGACATCAATCATTAGAATGCTTGGAAACATGTCCATGTGTACCTGCATAAGAACCTTCTACAATCACCCCCAGACTTACCATAGCCCACATAGAGATGTCCCACCAGTGCCCATGGGCAGCAATGTAAACAATAGTCAGTGCCCATAGGCTTTCCAACATGCTGCGTGTCTTCTACTGCACATGTGCTCAAAGTGTTCAGAGCAGATACAGACATTCAGGGAGGTTCCCTTCACGAACACTTTCAGTACATGTGCAGGAAAAGGCAGAAGTGACATGTTGGAAAGGCTATGGGCACCACGACTTTTTTTTACATTACTACCCCTGTTCACCTTCTCTCCACCCAGTGTGAAAAACTTTAGCTGGGCACCCTTTCCCTAAGGTATGGTATGTATGCTCTTGCCTGAACAAACCCAAAAATAACATGATACTGGTGTAGATTAGCTTTTCTGTTCACTACGGTGATGTGTATTGTACCTATTTCTGCAAGACATGTTCAAGGGAAACCCCTATGGATTCCACCCAATGTCCATAGAGCATAGCAGATAAACTTTCTTTGGATGTAGGGAAAACCACTATAAATGAGTTCTCTATGAGTAGAAATTAAGGATGAGCGAATCGGTTCTATCTGTTCAGGATTCATTCCGAATTTCTCAAAAAGTTTGAATGTTCTCTCTGTCTCTCTCTCTCGTTCTGGTTTGGGATTCATTAATTTGTAACTGAATTTTTCAAAAGGTTCTGCAAACTTGAAACGAAACGAATCTTGAGAGGTTCTCTCTTCTCTAGTAGAAATGTATGATAATGGGCATATATTACATTGAATGAAAGCGATTTCAATGAATTTACTGTTTGCAACCGACTTTCGTGCACCGTTCAATCTGAAAGCAACAGACAGGCTTTTACCATGCATAGCATTAGATTACTCATTGTATCTGTGTGAAGTTCACATATGAGAAATGTGAGAGCCTAAAATAAATACTACATGACCCTGAGATGTGTGAAGACCCTTGGGAGTAAAGAAAATGAAATGCCTATCAGTCTCTGACACAGCAGACGCTCCCTTTACTTGGCAGCTTCATGCTTCATTACACTTGACTGAGATGTATAGGTACAGCCCGAGGCTCTATGGGCTGAGAGTAAGATGCATTCTGGGATAGTCAAGTGTCACTTGGTCTTGAATTAGAATTATTTGGGGCAAGGCATTGATAAATACAAAGACGGATTACATCTCTGCATATCCTTTCTAGGATCAAGGATTGATTCTCTGGATCTATTCTGTCCCAGCGCTTTACTGAGATACAATATGGTAGGTAAATAAGTAAATGCACCCTTATACATCTATACATAAGCTAGTTAAGATTATGATACGTTTATAGACGGCAAAGAGATATAAACAAGGATATAAATGTTCCCCAATCTGTCCAGCTATCAGCAAACAAAACACCCATTGGCAACTTTGAGATCCTGATATTTTAAATACAAATAGTTTGGGCCATACCCCATAGTTTCAATCTTTTGTATAGGCAGCAGTCTCTTCTACTCTTAATGTAAAGGGTGGTACAGATCCTGGTAGACCCACTGTCATGGGTCCAATAAGGTTCAGGAAATGTAGAAGTTAGGAAAGCAGATGGTGCTATGCAAAATACTGTATATCCATTTTTTATTAGAGCTGCAGTGTTCTTACTATTACATCTGTATATATGGATAATGTTTGCTAGACCTATCCTATCATATATATTAAATAGGGATAGGTCTAGCAAACATTATCCATATATACAGATGTAATAGTAAGAACAGTAATAAATTCATGTGGACTATCCAGAATATCTCTCTCCAAATGGGACACCTACCACTGGGGCTAATATGGGTCCGTGAGAAACTTCTAAGTGCGGACGCGTGCGCAACATAATAACACGGCGAATGAAGGGCAGATGGTCGGCGCACACGCCGTAGAATGTAAATAGGCCCGGGCGACAGGCGAGTACGGCGCAGGCGCGGAAGAGAAGAATCGATAGCCGATTTGAGTGCCGAAACTACGCATGCGCGGTGCATATTTAGTGACCTCACGGGGGCGATGGAAGATCCTGTAGGCGGTTCACGGCCCAACAGGAGGACATCATCGCTGACGTAGTGATGACGTATGTCCAGGCAGTGTAATACATTGGTGGGCACCTATGTCAGTCCACCCGAAGGTGTGTGTGATTGGCTGAATGGTAAATCCTAATTAAACCGAGAGGTTTAAAAGCCCTGACCCCACCCCCAACTCAGAACCTTATAGTATCCCCTGAAGACGCCGAATCGTTTGGCGAAACATGTAGGGATACAGGCTCTTAAGTTTTAGGTCAGGAAGGGTAGGCAGGGATCTATAATTTAGGAATTTGAGAATTAGAGAGTAGTTAACCCCTTAGGGTCGACATGGATTGACATGTGAACATACACATAAGCACAAGCGATCATATCCCGGACCCAACCAATTCCTGAGAGTTTTTAAATTTGTTCCCAAGAAGTTTATATGTGTTTTAATGTATTCATAATAAAGAGTTAGTTTTAGTAATATCAGTCAGAGAGGCTGCAGAGACACTCTAAGGTCCAAGTGACCACTTAACCCTTTTTTTACCATAAAATTTGAACACTTTTGCATTCAAGTATATAATTCAGGGGCGGACATATCACCTGTGCAGCTGAACCCAGAGAGGGAGGGGGGCCCTTCCCAGTGCCAGCTGAGGTGTTTTTTTTATTTCATTATTTTTTCCCTCCCTTCCTCTGCCAGGGTAACCTGGTCACCTTGGGGTGGAGGAGGTGTTTGGGGGGCCCTTATTAGGACTTACTGTGAATCTGCTGCCTGTTCTGCCTATACTCCATGGCTGAAGGACCTGCGATGACATCATAGTCATGTGACCTTTTCAACACTGGAAGTTGTGGTAGGACCTGTGATGAGGTCACCATCATGTGACTAGTGCAGAAAAAGGCAGCACTCAGCATTGGAGACCTGTGATGCCATGGAATGAATGTAAGTGCCAGAGGAATGCTGGGAGATGTGATTCTCCCCTGTTATACCTCCTCCCTGCTTAGTGGGAGGGAAATATGTTATTTAACTGGGACTGTATGTTAGAGGGGCTGAAGGGAGGGGTGTTAGTCACATGGGACTGTATGTTACAGAAGATTGGGGGAGATGACTGGTGTTATTTACATGGGACTGGATATTATAGAGCAGCAGTCCCCAACCGCCAGGCCGCGGCCCAGGACCGGGCCCTGGTAGATTGTTTGTTTGCCGGGCCGTGGTAATACAGGGGAGCGGAGACGTCAGGCACATGTGCCCCCGACACACACATCACACACAGCGGGTGGCCATACAGCGGGAAGGAAGGAGAGCGTTCCTTCCTTCCAACTGTGATGCCAGCCAGCCACTGCCACCAATGAGGAGAGAGTGGGCTGAGGAGGGGAGGAACTGTGGCCACTGCGTCACCAATGATAATTAGCCAGAGGACCTTTCACGGGTCCAGACTTTATTAACTAAGTAGCAGGACATGTAGAGCGGCGCCCAGGGATCTCCCTGCACTTACTATTTTTCCTGGGAGCTCCTCCATTCGCCCACTGTGGCCCCCGTTACATTCTCCTGTGCTGTATGCTAATTATTACTATGGGAACACCAGGGAGGAGACATCAGCTTCTCTCCCTGGGCGTCTCCTTCTCCCTGGCTGTGACGCTCTGCGCTACGATTGGACAGCGCTACAGCCAGGGAGAAGGAATGCCCAGGGAGAGAAGCTGATGTCTCCTGCCTGGTGTTCCCATAGTAGTAACTAGCATACAGCACGTGAGACGGTAATGGGGGCCACAGCAGGCGAACGGAGAGGCGCTCAGATATAATAGTAAGTGCAGGGAGATCCCTGGGCGCCGCTCTACATGTAAAATTCCAAACTATTAAAATAAAAAAATAAATCCAATGCGGTGAGCGCCGTAACAAAAAAAATAAAATAAAAACCCTAACCCCCGCCAACCCACTTAGTACTAAGTGCAGTCTAGGGGTACTATGAGGGCGGGGATTCCGCCTAACAGTGAGCTCGGTTACGTCCCCGGCACTAATATATGGGCTTTAGCGCTGTCTTAGGGTCCATTCACACGTCCGCAAAATGTGTCCGCATCCATTCCGCAATTTTGCGGAACGGGTGCAGACCCATTTATTTTCAATGGGGCCGGAATGTGCTGTCCGCATTTGTGGATCCGCATACGCATTTGCGGATCCGCATACGCATTTGCGGATCCGCACTTCCTTATCCGTGCTTCCGTTTCCACCAAAAAATAGAACATGTCCTATTCTTGTCTGCAATTGTGGAAAAGATTAGGCATTTTCTATTATAGTGCCAGTGATGTGCGGTCCACAAATTGAGGAATGGACCCTTAGCCTGTAAAGCCACCCACCAGTGCTGGCGACGTCACAGGGAACACTGCTAGGGCTGTAAACAAAACTGCCCTTGCCCTACCCTTTACAACGCAGGCAAAGGGATAGCATCGGAGTATGAAATGTCAGAGGGGCTGAGTAGGTAGAGAAGGGGATATGTCCGGGTTCAGCTCTGAACCCGGACAACTGCTTTAACCCCTTAAGGACCAGGCTCATTTTCACCTTAAGGACCAGGCTATTTTTTGCAAATCTGACCAGTGTCACTTTAAGTGCTGATAACTTTAAAACGCTTTTTCTTATACAGGCCATTCTGAGATTGTTTTTTCGTCACATATTGTACTTCATGACACTGGTAAAATAAAGTCAAAAAAATTAATTTTTTTGCATAATAAAATACCTAATTTACCAAAAATTTGGAAAAATTAGCAAATTTCAAAGTTTCAGTTTCTCTACTTCTGTAATACATAGTAATACCCCCAAAAATTGTGATGACTTAACATTCCCCATATGTCTACTTCATGTTTGAATTATTTTGGGAATGATATTTTATTTTTTGGGGATGTTACAAGGCTTAGAAGTTTAGAAGCAAATCTTGAAATTTTTCAGAAATGTACAAAAACCCAATTTTTAGGGACCACTACAGGTCTGAAGTCACTTTGCGAGGCTTACATAATAGAAACTGCCCAAAAATGACCCCATTCTATAAACTACACCCCTCAAGGTATTCAAAACTGATTTTACAAACTCTGTTAACCCTTTAGGTGTTGCACAAGAGTTATTGACAAATGGGGATGAAATTTGAGAATTTCATTTTTTTGCCTAATTTTCCATTTTAACCCATTTTTTCCACTAACAAAGCAAGGGTTAACAGCCAAACAAGACTGTATCTTTATTGCCCTGACTCTGCCGCTTACAGAAACACCCCATATGTGGCCGTAAACTACTGTACGGCCACACAGCGGGGCGTAGAGTGAAAGGTGCGCTGTATGGTTTTTGGAAGCCAGATTTTGCTGGACAGTTTTTTTGACACCATGTCCCATTTGAAGCCCCCTGATGCACCCCTAGAGTAGAAACTCCATAAAAGTGACCCCATCTAAGAAACTACACCCCTCAAGGTATTCAAAACTGATTTTACAAACTTTGTTAACCCTTTAGGTGTTGCACAAGATTTAATGGAAAATAGAGATACAATTTCAAAATTTCACTTTTTTGGCAGATTTTCCATTTTAATATTTTTTTACCAGTTACAAAGCAAGGGTTAACAGCCAAACAAAACTCATTATTTATGGCCCTGATTCTGTAGTTTACAGAAACACCTCATATGTGGTTGTAAACCGCTGTACGGGCACACGGCAGGGCGCAGAAGGAAAGGAATGCCATACGGTTTTTGGAAGGCAGATTTTGCTGGACTGGTTTTTTTACACCATGTCCCATTTGAAGCCCCCTGATGCACCCCTAGAGTAGAAACTCCATAAAAGTGACCCCATCTAAGAAACTACACCCCTCAAGGTATTCAAAACTGATTTTACAAACTTTGTTAACCCTTTAGGTGTTGCACAAGATTTAATGGAAAATAGAGATACAATTTCAAAATTTCACTTTTTTGGCAGATTTTCCATTTTAATATTTTTTTCCCAGTTACAAAGCAAGGGTTAACAGCCAAACAAAACTCATTATTTATGGCCCTGATTCTGTAGTCTACAGAAACACCTCATATGTGGTTGTAAACCGCTGTACGGGCACACGGCAGGGAGCAGAAGGAAAGGAATGCCATACGGTTTTTGGAAGGCAGATTTTGCTGGACTGGTTTTTTGACACCATGTCCCATTTGAAGCCCCCCTGATGCACCCCCAGAGTAGAAACTCCAAAAAAGTGACCCCATTTTAGAAAGTACGGAATAGGGTGGCAGTATTGTTGGTACTAGTTTAGGGTACATATAATTTTTGGTTGCTCTATATTACACTTTTTGTGCGGCAAGGTAACAAGAAATAGCTTTTTTGGCACGTTTTTTTTGTTGTTATTTACAACATTCATCTGACAGGTTAGATCACGTGGTAATTTTATAGAGCAGGTTGTCACGGACGCAGCGATACCTAATATGTATACAATTTTTTTTATTTATGTAAGTTTTATACAATAAGTTCATTTTTAAAACCAAAAAATTGTTTAGTGTCTCCATAGTCCGAGAGCCATAGTTTTTTCAGTTTTTGGGCGATTATCTTGAGTAGGGTCCAATTTTTTGCGGGATGAGATGACAGTTTGATTGGCACTATTTTGGGGTGCATATGACTTTTTGATCGCTTGCTATTACACTTTTTGTGACGTAAGATGGCAAAAAATTGCTTTTTTTACACAGTTTTATTTTTATTTTTTTTACGGTGGTCACCTGAGGAGTTAGGTCATGTGATATTTTTATAGAGCCAGTCCATACGGACGCGGCAATACCTAATATGTATACTTTATTTTTATTTATGTAGGTTTTACACAATGATTTTATTTTTGAAACAAAAAAAATGATGTTTTAGTGTCTCCATAGTCTAAGAGCCATAGTTTTTTCAGTTTTTGGGCGATTATCTTGAGTAGGGTCTCATTTTTTGCGGGATGAGATGACGGTTTGATTGGTACTATTTTGGCGTACATGCGACTTTTTTGATCACTTTTATAACTTTTTTTGGAAAGTAAGGTGGGCAAAATTTCAATTTTCTCATAGTTTTTATTTTTTTATTTTTATGTCGTTCACTGTGCGGGGAAAGTAACATGACCGTTTTATAGATCAGGTCGTTACGGACGCGGCGATACCTAATATGTGTAGTTTATTTTATTTTTTTAATTTTTATTCAGTGATAAATGTATTTTTTTTTTTTATCTTAACTTTTTTCACTTATTTTTTTTATTTTTTGACCCAGACCCACTTGGTTCTTGAAGATCCAGTGGGTCTGATGTCTGTAAAATACAGTACAGAACCTATATAGGTATCTGTACTGTATTTTACTTACACTGAACAGATCTATGCTTTCAGCACAGATCTGTTCAGCACCATGGACAGCAGGACGCCTGAGCAGGCGTCCTGTTGCCATGGGAACCTTCCCCGTCTGCCACAACTTCGCAGACGGGGAAGGGTGAGGACTGGGGTGTCGGGGGGCTGTCTGGGGGCTCTCTCCCTCTCCCATCGGGGGGCTGCAAAGGCACAGCAGCCCCCCGATCGGAGAGGGAGGGAGCTCCCTCTTACTGTTAACCTTTTCCATACAGCGGTCCGTACGGACCGCTGTATGGAAAGGGTTAAACGGCTGACATCGCATCAACGATGTCAGCCGTTTATACCAGGGTGCCAGCAATGTGCTGGCACCCTGGTATACCCACTGTACACCAACGATTACGCAATGGGAGGCGGGCGGGGGATCGCGATCCCGCCTGCCGCACCGCCCGCCTCCCGCAACGCCCCCACCGCCTGCGACACCCCTCCTGCACCACCCGCCGCCATCAAATCATGCAGGGGTGCAGGGGGGGTGTACTATATCGATTTTAGGAACTCTAAAGCTTCTGATCCCCGCGGTCAGGGACCGCGGGGATCAGAAACTGCAAAAAGCGCAGCAAACCGCAGGTCTGAATTGACCTGCGGTTTGCTGCGATCGCCGACACGGGGGGTCAAATGACCCCCCCTGGCATTTTAACAGGATGCCGGCTGAATGATTTCAGCCGGCATCCTGTTCAAATTAACCCCTGCGGCGCCGGAATGCCGATTTTAAAGTCAGGACGTACCGGTACGTCCTCGGTCCTTAAGGACTCGGGAAATAGGGCGTACCGGTACGTCCTCGGTCCTCCTGCTAGTTTTTATATAAATAAGAGACTAGCAGAAGGACCCGGCTTTGCATGCATATATTTCATTTCACGTTTCCGTGTGTCATAAAAAAATATCAATAGTATCCCTAATAACAGTGACCTCTACAGTACCCGCCCCTTTAACAATGACCTCCACAGTGCCCGCTGCTTTAACAGTGATCTCCACAGTGCCCGTTCCTTTAACAGTGACCTACACAGTGGTCTCTCTTTAACACTGACCTCCACAGTGACTGCCCCTTTAAAATTGGCCTCCACAGTGCCCGCCCCTTTAACAGTGATCTCCACAGTGCCCACCCCTTTAACAGTGACGGCATCTTTAACAGTGACCTGCACAGTGCCACAGTGACCTTCATAATGACCACACCTTTAACAGTGACCTCCACAGTACCCACCCCTTTAAAAATGACTTTCACAGTGCCCGCCCCTTTAACATTGACCTTCACAGTGCCTGCCCCTCTAACATTGACCTTCACAATGCCCGCCCCTTTAACAATAATCTCCACAATGCCCATGACTTTAACAGTGATATTCATGGTGGCCTCCCCTTTAACTGTGATCTCAACAGTACCAGCCCCTTTAACAGTAACTTCCACAGTGCCTGCCCCTTTAACAGTGACCTCCACAGTGCCCGCCCCTTTAACAGTGACCTTTACAGTGTCTGCCCCTTTAACAGTGACCTCCACCGTGCCTGCCGCTTTAACAGTGATCTCCACAGTGCCCGCCCCTTTAACAGTGACCTCCACAGTGGCCGACCCTTTAACATTGACCTCCACAGTGTCTGCCCCTTAAACAGTGATCTCCACAGTGCCCACCCCTTTAACAGTGACCGCATCTTGCCACAGTGACCTTCATAGTGACCACCACTTTAACAGTGACCTCCACAGTACCCACCCCTTTAAAAGTGACCTCCACAGTGCCCGCCCCTTTAACATTGACTTCCAGAGAGTCTGCCCCTTTAACAGTGACCTCCACAGTTCCCGCCCCTTTAACAGTGACCTCCACAGTTCCCGCCCCTTTAACAATGATCTCCACAGTGCACACCCCTTTAACATTGACCATCTCTTTAACAGTGACATTCATAGTGGCCGCCCCTTTATCAGTGATCTCAATAGTACCAGCCCCTTTAACAGTGGCTTCCACAGTGCCCACACCTTTAACAGAGACCTCCACAGTGCCCGCCCCTTTAATAGTGACCTCCACAGTGTCTGACTTTTTAAAAGTGGCTTCCACAGTGAACACATTGCATGCTCCTTTAACAGTGACCTCCACAGTGCCCGCCCCTTGAACAGTGACCTCCACATTGCCCGTCCCATTAATAGTGACTGCCCTTGCACCCCTGCATGTCGTCGGATCTCAGCACCCCCATCTGTCCAGGCATCACCCAATCTATGCCCAGCACCCGATCTGAGCCCCAGCACCCCCCATCTGTTCAATCAGGTACTTAGGGAAAGGCTAGGCAAAGGTTGGTGATTGCATCACCCTAAATCGGGTGTCTGGGGTCCACAGCACAGCTGTGTGACCCTAGACCCCCAGGGGTGCTGCAGCTTGCCCCCCTGCCCCCCCTCCCCCCCACAACTTTTTTGGGGCGCAGGCAGTTTTTTTTGTCCGTACACTGACTGTAGCCAGCACTCTTAGCGTCCGGCCACTATTGGCGCATAGCACACCCCACCGCTGATAAACTTCGGATGGTTGATCAGCGTTTTTTAATTTAAAAATTTTTTTTTTTACATTTTTTGGCCTTTTTTTAGTTAGTCTTTTTTTTTTGTATGTTTGGTTTAGGGTGAGTTTGCGAACACCCGTGCCCCCACACACACGCACACTGAATAAAGATTTACACGCACGCGCACACACACACAGACACACACTCCCCTATGGCCTGCCAAATGTTCTAGGCTGAGGAGGCATACGTCCAGCTTGCCTCCGAGTCCGAGAGTCCTAGTGAGGACGAGGATGACCCCACTTTCCTGTTGTCATCCCCATCCTCCTCATCATCTAGCGATGAGCCCCCAAGGCGGCGGAGACGCCACCAGGCGGAGTAAGAAGACCGCCATGCTAGGGACCCTGTGGCCCACCCTAGTACGAGCAGCTCTGGGGCTTGTACTAGTTTTCCAGCCCACCAGTTAAATCCACCGGAGCCCCCTGCCGGTGAACTTGTCTGGTGTACCCCAGAGCATTTTGAGCCTGTGATTCCTGATTTTGTAGGCCAACCAGGAATCCAGATTTCCACAGTGGGCTTCACTGAATTCGACTACTTTAGTCTTTTTTTCAGTGACCACTTTGTAAATCTAATGGTGGAGCAAACAAACCTGTACGCCCAACAGTTTGTTGCTCAACACCCGGGTTCCTTTTTGGCTAGGCCCGGTGGCTGGATCCCGGTCAGTGCAGCCGAGATGAGGGCATTTTGGGGCCTTGTGCTGCACATGGGCCTAGTCAAGAAACCTAGTGTCAGGCATTACTGGAGTGGGGACGTCCTCTACCAGACACCACTTTACAGTACGGCCATGACATGTACCCAGTTTGAGGCCATACGAAAAGGCCTGCATTATTCAGATAATGCAGCATGTCCCCCCCAAGGTGATCCTGCCTATGACGTCTGTACAAAATCAGGCTGGTGATCAATCACTTTGGGGCCAAATTTGTGCAGGCCTATGTACCTGGAAGGGAGGTCTCGGTTGATGAGTCTCTCATTGCGTTCAAGGGGAGACTCATTTTCCGCCAGTATGTTCCCTCCAAGAGGGCGCGGTATGGCGTGAAGCTGTACAAACTTTGTGAGAGTACCTCAGGGTACACTTTCGTGTGTACGAGGGGCGAGATTCCCGTATTAAACCCCCAGAATGTAGTTTACGGCCACATAGGGGGTGTTTCTGCAAACAACAGAATCGGGGCAATAAACATAGCATTTTGTTTGGCTGTTATCTTTTTATTTGTTACTGGAAATAATGGATTAAAATGGAAAATATGCCCAAAAAATAAAATTCTCAAATTTCATCCCCATTTGCCAATAACTCTTGTGCAACACCTAAAGGGTTAACAAACGTTGTCAAATCAGTTTTGAATACCTTGAGAGGAGTAGTTTCTTAGATGGTGTCACTTTTATGGAGTTTCTACTCTAGGGGCGCATCAGGGGGGCTTCAAATGGGACATGGTGTAAATAAACCAGTCCAGCAAAATCTGCCTTCCAAAAACCATACAGCGCAGCTTTCCCTCTACGCCCTACTGTGTGCCCGTACAGTAGTTTACGGCCACATATGGGGTGTTTCTGCAAACCACAGAATTGGGGCCATAAATATAGCATTTTGTTTGGCTGTTAACTCTTGCTTGTTACTGGAAAAATTGATGAAAAAAAATGATAAAATGGAAAATTTGCCAAAATTTACATTCTCAAATTTCATTCCAATTTGCCAATAACTCTTGTGCAACACCTGAAGGGTTAACGATGTTTGTGAAATCAGTTTTGAATACCTTGAGGGGTGTAGTTTCTAGAATGGGGTGGTTTTGGGTGGTTTCTATTATGTAAGCCTCACAAAGTGACTTCAGACCTGAACTGGTCCCTAAAAATTGGGTTTTTGAAAATTTCTGGAAAATTTCAAGATTTGCTTCTAAACTTCTAAGCCTTGTAACATCCCCCAAAAATAAAATATTCCCAAAATGATCCAAACATGAAGTAGACATATGGGGAATGTAAAGTAATAAATATTTTTGGAGGTATTACTATGAATTATAGAAGTAGAGAAATTGAAACTTGGAAATTTGCAATTTATTTACAAATATTTTGTAAATTTTTTTTTATTTTTATAAATAATACAATTTTTACTTCATTTTACCAGTGTCATGAAGTACAATATGTGGCGAAGAAAAGATCTGATGGCCTGGATAAGTCAAAGCCTTTTAAAGTAATCACCACTTAAAGTGACACTGGTCAGATTTGCAAAAAATGGTCTGGTCCTTAAGGTGAAATAAGGCTGTGTCCTTAAGGAGTTAACAGTGACATTATAGTGGCTGCCCCTTTAACAGTGATCTCAACAGTACCCGCCCCTTTGACAGTGACTTCCACAGTGTCCGCCCCTTTAACAGCGACCTCCGCAGTGCTTGCCCCTTTAACAGTGACCTCCACATTGCTAGTCCCTTTAACAGTGACCTCCAGAATGTCTGCCCCATTGACAGTGACCTTCACAGTGCCCGCCAACTTAGCAGTAACCTCCACAGTGCCCGCCCCTTTAATAATGAACTCCACAGTGTCCTCCTCTTTAACAGTGAACTCCATAGTAACTTCCACAATGCCTGCACCTTTAACAGTGACTGACCCTTTAACAGTGACCTCTGCAGTGCCTGCCCCTTTAACAGTGACCTCCACAGTGCCCGCTCCTTTAATATTAACCACCCCTTTAACAGTGATCTCCACATTGCCCGCCCCTTTAACAGTGAACTCCTCAGCGGCCGTCCGTTTAATTGTCGCTCCTTCCCCCCCATGCATTAGCAGTGTAGTTGTGCCATTATACATCATATGATTGTGATCAGTTGTTATGGCAACCTGAAGTAGGACATGCGAGCTTCTATTGCCTAATAATGGACATGCGACTGTGTAAATTGCAGTTGGGATTTAAGTGAAAGGCTTGCTGGCTTCTATTGGCTAATGCAGGTCATTTTTGGGGAATATCTCAGGAAAGGCACGTCCTAGAGAGCTGAGAGCCGGTCTAAAACCTTCCTGGACACCTGATGTACCTGTGTGCCAAATTTGGTGAAGATCTGTACAGTCGTTTGGTCGCGCATCCAGACATCCAGACAGGCAGACGTCTAGACAGACAGACAGACAGAAACTCATTTATATATATATATATATATATATATATATATATATATGAGATATTACAATGTATATTGTCTTTTTATGCATACTTATTTAAAATGTAATATTTTTGCAAGTGACCCACGTGACCTGCCAGGGCATATGGCCCCTAGTTTTCTTCTACCGTCTGAAATTCTTAATGTGTGTTTTTTTAAAAATTGTGTCATAATAAAGGTTAATTTATTTATATATGACTCTGCTGCTATAGTTTGGGCTTGTATGAACTAAATAAGCCAGTCACTGATACCAGGTGGATCATTCCAACCAATGGTGTAGATATTGTTGGTATCGGTATATATGGTATGAGGGTTAGCAATGACAAAATTCAAAGGCTTCAGAGGTTAAAAATACTTGGATTTATTTGGTCCAGCAACAAAAGAGCGACATCTCAGAGAGATCAGTTCACACATAACAGTATTCAGAGCACAGACGTTCCACTGCGGCTACTGTGCCTTCCAATACTCAGACCTTGACTGGGCTTGTCAACAGTTTTATGCCCCAGTAACAGCATCTCCTGGGCTAATTGGTGAAGAAGGGGGGAGGGGATGTACTGGAGGGGGAGGGAATGGCAAGTCCCACTGCCAACCTACCTGCCATTCCAAAAATATTCAGGCCTGGAAAACAAAGTTACTAAAATCCTCAGCAAAGAAAATGTATTGAGGAAACCAAACTTTCCTGAATTTTTCATCTCACCTACATAAAAAAATGTGGATGAGATGTACACCCCCTCCAGGTGTCTTCAATCTACCTATATATTCTACGATAAATAGATAGAAAGACAGGGGGAAAGACAGACATATAGATAGACAGACAAACAGAGGGACAGACAGACAGATATGGCCACTGTAGATGGTGTTCCAGGGCTTATGGACTAATGGGCATGATGGTACGAAGTTAACTCCATTTAGTCCACGGACCGGCAGCTGCAGCAGGTGTTCGTCTTTTGGGTCCTTTTTTTAATCCATTTACGGAACCGGTTCAGGCGGGATTTTCTCATAGTGATCTTCTCCTTCTCTGTTTTGGCTTCTCCACCAACATATCGCTGAAGGTAGAATAACTTGTCAACTGGACTAAAGCAATGATGCTCAATGATCATTTCAAAACTTACCTTCCACTCTATGAACTTCAGTACGTCTCCTGAAAATACAGTGGGTTCCAGAACAGGAAGTCTAGCTAGGACTGTTCTCTGTGGTCTTGCTGGGACAATGGTTGTAACCATCTCCTGAGCATTGCCATGGCATCTAGGAATAGAATCATTTGGTTCTATTTTCTCACTTACTTCTGAATTAGGTGAGTCCTTTTCTTCATCTTTTCCGGTAGAGATAGAGGGTAAATTCACACACCTTTTTCCTAACACTGGACTAGGCCTCTCTTTGTTTTTATGAGCAGGGATGGAAGGATAATAACTTATTTCTTCACTACATACTGGAGATTCCCTTTCATTCTCCTGAGCGTATGAAGGAAAGTAGGAGTCTGTTTCTTCACTTAGTACAGATTTGAACCTATGACTATTCTGACTCATATCCTCCTTATGTACTCTGGCTTCTATGATCTTAAATTCTTTCTGCCTTTCAATACATTTCCTCTGTTCTGTTGGCGCTGTACCTCGATTTCAGCTTCCATCTGATGGTGTTGTGCATCCTTTTCAGCTTCCTTTTCAGCCATCAGTTGGCACTGTGCCTCGATGGCAGCTTCCATTTCAATTTCTGCTCTCTTGATAGCAAGTTGTTCAGGTAATTCCTTTCTTTTGGCTGAAGTATTTGAGGACTCTGATATATGGGTGGCACTTCTGCTAGCAAAGGAAGTCACACTTGAGATTGTGGCACCACCTAAAGACCTAGCATAGTCTCTCATAAAAAGCTCATTCATTCTACTTCTTGCTTTAACTTCATCATAGTTTTCTGCAGATGATAGTTCTCTCGTGATCTTTACCAAATCTTTAGTGACCGCAGTACATATGTCGATGTTCCTTACGATATCCTGGGAAGGTGTCATAAATGACCGCAGGTTGACATATGCTGCCATAAGCTCTGATTCAGAATCATCTACTGTCTCTACCATATCACTTTCTTGCTTTAGCTTTTTACGAATGTCTTTAATGTATAATTTCCATTTATAATACCTTCTAGTGAACTTTTTTCCTTTCAGTTCTGCTTCTTGCCCCAAATTTTCCAGCATCTTTGGGGTCAGTTTTCTGGCACGTGATGAACATCTTAGTTCATCTGCTTGGGCTATATTTGTTTGAGGCAAGACTAATGCTGCATCAGACTCTTCTACCTCAGACAGGCTCCCTTGCTCTGCCCCCTCTACTCTATCTATCTTTGTATCCTCTAACAGTGGCATGGTAATACTAGGTTCAGACATTTTACTTTAAATGCAATACTGACAATCAATATGAATATTAAGAGTCCTTTACCTTTAAATGCAATACTGACAAATGCAGAAATAAGTAACTTCCACTTTAAATACAACAGCAATAAATGCAGGCAATAAATGACTTTCACTTTAAATGCTGTAGAGTCCGTGTACTACAAACTGTCCTTTGTTTTTATTTAAAATCTCTTATTTCTGAACACAAAAAAAAGTCTCTTCATGCCAAAGCCTATATGCAATAATAAGTAATAAAAGGAAAGCTCTGACCGTATGCTGAAGAACAGGATACTGCGATCTGAAGGTTGCTGGAACAAATGTCTTAAAGGAGTCTTGTCTTTTCTTGATGTGATGCGATGCTTGCGCTGATTTGTGATGCTCTGCTATGACAATGTATTTTAGGTATAATTCCGCTTTAAGTCTGGTGTACTAGCTATGACTTGCGATGCACTGGCCTGGATACGCTGCTGCAGGCTTTGGACCTAGTGGCGGGAAACTAGTTGGCTGCAGTACGTGGTCTCTTCGTGGATAGCTGTGCAGGCACTCTAGCTCTGGACTTTGCAGGAGGGTTGGCGCTCTTTCTCTGACTATCTTGCCTTTGCCGTTCTGCCACTTTAAGAGTCGGCTGCAGTTTTACTAATGCACACGTTCTATGGCCTTTATGGTAGCTCCGCTGAGATGTCTTTGCTTGCTCACTCAGGGAACAGTTACTGCGCTGCGTATATGCTGGCGCTCCGCTGCTCTAATGCGCTCTTTACTGTGCAAGTTGAGGAGCGCTATCGCTTCGCCCTCTGAGGGCAATAGTTCCACTGTGGCAGGCGCAGCACTATGAAGTGCCTTTTGCGCTGTGACGTTAGAAGAATTTTAATATCTCTGACTTTTAGTCTAACCAGACTGTTAGGCCTCATGCACACGACCGTTTTTTTTTAAGGTCTGCAAAAACTGGGTCCGTAGGTCCGTGATCCGTGACCGTTTTTTCGTCCGTGGGTCTTCCTTGATTTTTGGAGGATCCACGGACATGGAAAATGAAAAAAAATATCTAAGTCAAGTTTGCCATTGAAATGATAGGAAAAAACGGACACGGATCACGGACACGGATCACGGAGACGGATGACAATCTTGTGTGCATCCGTGTTTTTTCACGGACCCATTGACTTGAATGGGTCCGTGAACCGTTGGCCGAGAAAAAAATAGGACAGGTCATATTTTTTTCACGGCCAGGAAACACGGATCACGGATGCGGCTGCCAAACGGTGCATTTTCCGATTTTTCCACGGACCCATTGAAAGTCAATGGGTTCGCGAAAAAAAACAGAAAACGGCACAACGGCCACGGATGCACACAACGGTCGTGTGCATGAGGCCTTACTCTGTAATTCTTCTAGCGCCCTTCTATGGACACAGTAGATTTAAAGAGCACACCAAATGCTTGAAATAACTTCTTTATTAAATTAAACTTTTCTTCATATATAACAATGCCGCCTGCGCAGCAGATAGTCCATGTACAAAACACGTGTTGAATAAAGTATCATAAAATGGTGGTATGCATAAGATGGTGGTTCAACTGTTCAATCTTGTCATTCAACATAAAATGGTGGATATATTTCTCTCTTCAGTATCTGTACTGTCACTTTAAGTTATTTAAGCACTTTATGATCTCTCTGAGAGGTATATCTGAGGTCTAACTAATAGTTCTACTTGCAGTATGCAGTTAGCAGTGACTATTTGCATATTGGTTGAGTATGATCTGGTATGGTTGTATGCAATTTGGATTGCAATATGGAATCTGAAGGCTTGCAATCGTATGCTTGCAATTTGTAGCTTGCAATTTGTATTTGCAATTGTATGGTTGCAATTGGTGGAACTGTAAGTAAACACATATACAGTGCTACCCATAATTATTCATACCCCTGGCAAATTTTGACTTAAAGTTACTTTTATTCAACCAGCAAGTAATTTTTTGATGGGAAATTACATAGGTTTCTCCCAAAAGATAATAAGACGATGTACAAGAGGCATTATTGTGGAAAAAAAAAACATTTCTCAGCTTTAATTTACATTTGAGCGAGTCCAAAATTATTCATACCCTTCTCAATAATCAATAGAAAAGCCTTTATTGGCTATTACAGCAATCTAACGCTTCCTATTATTGCAGACCAGCTTTTTGCATGTCTCCACAGGTATTTTTGCACATTTATCTTTACCAATGACTGAGCTCTAAAACTTTCAGGTTGGAATCTTCTTGCCATCACCCTGATCTTTAGCTCCCTCCACAGATTCTCAATTGGATTCAAGTCTGGACTCTGGCTGGGCGACTCCAAAACGTTAATGTTGTTGTCTGCTAACCATTTCTTCACCACTTTTTCTGTGTGTTTTGGGTCATTGTCATGCTGAAATGTCCACTGGTGCCCAAGGCCAAGTTTCTCTGCAGACTGCCTGATGTTGTCATTGAGAATCCTCATGTATTGCTCTTTTTTCATGGTGCCATTTACTGTGATTAGGTTTCCTGGTCCATTGGCTGAAAAACACCCCCAAGGCATTAGGTTCCCACCACCATGTTTGACAGTGGGGATGGAGTTCTTTGGGTTGAAGGCTTCTCCTTTTTTTACGCCAAATGACGGAAACATCATTGTGACCAAACAATTCAATTTTTGTTTCATCTGACATAACACAGAAGACCAGAAGTCTTCTTTTTTGTCCAGATGAGCTTTTGCAAAAGCCAAGCAAGCTTTTGTGTGCCTTATCTGGAGAAGTGGTGTCCTTCTTGGTCTGCATCTGTGGAACCCAGCAGTGTGCAGTGTCCGTTGGATTGTCTGCCTTGAGACATTGCCACCAGCAGAGCCCAGATTCACCAGGATGGCCTTGGTGGTGATCCTTGGATTATTTTTCACCTCTCTAACTATTCTCCTGGCAAGCACAGGTGTCACTTTTGGCTTCCGACCATGTCCTCTGAGATTTTCCACAGTGCGTAACATCTTGTATTTTTTGCTCAAATTTAAATAAAAGCTGAGAAATGCTTTTTTCCCCCCCACAATAATGCCTCTTGTACATCGTCTTATTATTTTGGGAGACACCTATGTAAAAGTACTTGCTAGTTGAATAAAAGTAACTTTAAGTCAAAATTTGCCAGGGGTATGAATAATTATGGGCAGCACTGTATATCTAGTTGAGTATACAGTTCTAAACACAATACTAACCATATGAACATTATATACTGTAGGAGAGTCCCCGGAATAATAATGGACGGACGATACGTGCCACCAGAGGTCCTGGCCTCGGTGGAGTAAGAACCGGATCATTGCGGTTACAGCGACGAATGCTGCTGGCGCAGCGTGTCCGGGCCGGTTCTTACTGTTCCCCACGGCCAGCCCAGGTTTTTGGTGAAGCTGGGCCTTTAAAGAACCCAGCCTGCTGATGATGGGGGTGGGGTGTGTCTTGCTGTGCTGGAGATTTCCACAGACAGAGTGAGTGCTGGTGAAGGAGAGTCTGGGCGCAGCACACATTGAAGGATAGCCCTGGGACCTGTGGTGCTACGAGCCGAAGGGGCTCTGGCCTGAGGGAGACAAAGGCAGATAGCCTAGAAGCCTGCAGAACTGCTGTGGTCTGTCCAAAACAAGGTGACTCAAACCTGCTGTTTATTTTCTATGGAAGGACTTTTGTTCTATGCACTATGTGGATATGCACCTGTGTGGTCTGCACATTGCCTGTTATGCCGTTGGTGTGAATAAAGTCACAGTGTATCACAAAGACTGTCTATGATTGCCTCAATACTGCCGCCGCTACCGTAGCCTACCACGAGCACATCCCCACAATTGGTGGAGGATGCGTGCATTCCTGCAGTGAGGCAGGCCTGAGGCAAAAGTTGTGTTGGACTGCATGTCATATATCAGGCCTGCAAGTTTTATGGTTCCTGACAAGATGGAGGAGGCCATTAAGCACCTGATTCAGAGTAATGTACAGCAGCAACAGGCATTGCAGGCTCAGAGGGAAAGTAATGAGCTACAGCAAAAAAGACATGAGGAGGCTATGTGTGCACAGCAGCAAACAAACACTCTCCTAATGCAGCAGCTGGTAGCCATACAAGAGTCGGTGCGAACATCCCTGCAAGGAGTTTCAACTGCGACAACCCCGACTGTGTCTACCGCCAGGGACAAAGTCCGATCCGCCCTGAGGAAAATGGGTCCGGGAGATGATATAGAGGCATTCCTGATGGTATTCGAAAGAACCGCGGAGCAAGAGAGGCTGCCGTTGGAGCAGTGGGCCGAGGTGGTGGCGCCTTTTCTGGTGGGGGACGCACAAAAGGCCTATTTTGACCTCAGCTGCGATGAGGCCAAGGACTATGAGAGGCTAAAAGCTGAGGTGTTGGCCAGGTTGGGGGTAAACACCTATGTGCGAGCGCACAGGGTGTGTCAGTGGGTGTTTGCCGAGTCCCGACCCGCCCGGTCACAAGCCTATGACTTACTTCACCTAGTAAAAAAATGGCTTCAGCCTGAAATATTGAGCCCTTCTCAGATGGTTGAAAGGGTCGTGGTCGACAGGTTCGTGCGTACCCTCCCGAGAGCCATACAGCGCTGGGTGGGACAAGGCGATCCAGGCAACCTGGAACAACTGGTTAGCCTGGTGGAGAGATATATGGCCACTCAGGATTTGGGGCGGGACTCAGCGGTACTACCGAAGTCACGTCAGCCCCCGCTGCCGACCCGGGATCCTGAAAAAGGGATCCCACCACATAAGGAGGGGAGTGGATCTCCAGTCCGTGGGAGGAATACCCTGGGGAGGAGGGAGGCTGCGAGGATCAGATGTTGGCATTGTCAGGACTGGGGACATGTGGCATCCAACTGCCCTAGGGCATCCGAACCCATGGACTGCGGGTTCGCTCGCCGGTCCTCTTTTTATGCCCAACCGGTGTATATAGCTGACCCCCTGCTGGCGGCGGACAACCCTCCGGTGTGTGATGTCGTTGTTAATGGACACTCCGTGCAGGCCCTGCTGGACTCTGGGAGCCTGGTAACTCTGGTCCATGAGTCGCTGGTAACGGAAAAACTCCCAGAAAGGCGAACCCTTACCATTGTCTGTATACATGGGGATCGCAGGGAGTACCCCACCACTAAGGTTACCCTGGCAGTGTGTGGAAAGGAGGTACCACATGTCGTCGGGGTGGGGAGACGGCTCCCTTATGCCGCAATATTGGGGAGGGACTTTCCCCTGTTCTGGACTTTGTGGAGGAACGGGTTGCCTACCTATGGGGAAGGAAAATGTCCAGGTCCCGAGCCCGAGGACCCCGAGGCAGGGACCCCAGCTGTAGGGGTCACCGTAGAGGAGGTAGAGTGTAACCCTGACCGGTTTCCCCTAGAAGTATTGGCGGGTGAGACAGTAGAAAGTTCGTCCATCCTGGATTTGGAGGTACCCCGAGAAACCTTCGGGACCGCACAGCTCCAGGATTCGACGTTATTGCAGGCTAGAGAAGGTGTGTCGGTGGTTAATGGTGTTGCCCAGCGTCCCGGCGCCGATACCGTATTTCCTCACCTGGCCTATAACCAGGACCTGTTATATAGGGTAGACAAGGTGAGGCAGGAGGTGGTGGAACAACTGGTGGTGCCCCAGCCTTACCGGCGAATGGTCTTGGATTTAGCGCATGCGCATGTGTTGGGTGGTCATCTGGGGGTTAAGAAAACGCTGGAGCGAATTCTACAACGGTTCTATTGGCCTGGGATATATGAGGAAGTCCGGAGGTTCTGTCAGTCCTGTCCAGTGTGTCAGCTGACTAGCCCCCAACCTCACTATCGCAGTCCACTGGTACCTATGCCCATTATAGAGGTGCCCTTCGAAAGGATCGCCATGGATCTGGTAGGCCCCATTATTAAGTCAGCCCGAGGTCACCAACACATCCTGGTAGTGTTAGACTATGCCACTCGCTATCCGGAGGCTGTCCCATTGCGCCATACGTCGGCCAAGGTAATAGCTAAAGAGCTCATGAGTATGTTTGCCCGGGTGGGGATACCAAAGGAGATTCTGACGGACCAGGGGACACCCTTTATGTCCAAAATAACAAAGGAATTGTGTAGGCTATTAAATATTAAACACCTGCACACGTCCGTCTACCATCCCCAAACCGATGGGTTAGTAGAACGGTTTAATAAGACCCTGAAGTCCATGCTAAAAAGAGTCGTGGCTAAGGACGGGAGGGATTGGGACTTACTGTTGCCCTATGTTTTGTTTGCGGTACGGGAGGTGCCGCAGGCGTCCACGGGGTTCTCGCCCTTTGAGTTGTTATATGGGCGACATCCCCGTGGGCTACTGGATATCGCTAAGGAAGCATGGGAGCAACAGCCTACGCCTCATAAAAGTGTGATAGAGCACATAGGAAAAATGCAGGACCGAATAGGGGTCGTGTTGCCGATCGTCCGTGAGCACATGGAAGCGGCACAACTGGCCCAGAGTCGGGTATATAACCGAACCGCCCGGGTAAGGACATTTCACCCGGGGGACCGAGTTCTTGTACTCGTGCCCACGGTCGAGAGTAAATTCTTGGCCCGGTGGCAAGGACCCTATGAAGTTAAGGAGAAGGTGGGCCCAGTTGATTACAGGATATACCAGCCAGGGAGGCGGAAGCCCGAACAGGTATATCATGTGAATCTACTAAAACCTTGGAGAGACAGAGAGAATTTGTTTGCAGACAGCCCGCCCTCTGTCGGGACGTCAGGGAGTGACCCGGGGTCACCAGGTGTTCCGGAGAACGCCGCTGGGGTGACGATAGGGGACGGACTGTCGACCAAACAAGCACAAGAGGTGAAAGAATTTGTTAGTCGGAATAGGGACGTATTCTCTGACCTTCCTGGACGTACCACCTTGATCGAGCATGACATTGTCACCGAGCCCCGGGTGAAAGTCCGCCTAAGACCATACCGAGTACCGGAGGCTCGGCGACAGGCCATTTCGCAGGAGGTAAGATCGATGCTACGTCTAGGGGTCATAGAAGAGTCAAAGAGCGAGTGGGCTAGCCCGATTGTCCTTATTCCCAAACCGGATGGTTCATTACGGTTCTGTAATGATTTTAGGAAATTGAATGAGGTATCAAAATTTGACGCCTATCCCATGCCTCGGGTAGACGAGTTGATAGAGCGGCTGGGAAAAGCCCGGTATTTTTCGATCCTAGATCTCACGAAGGGCTACTGGCAGGTACCTCTGACGGAGGCGGCAAAGGAGAAGACGGCCTTTGTCACCCCGGAGGGGCTTTTTCAGTATAGGGTGTTGCCTTTTGGGTTGCATGGCGCCCCGGCTACGTTCCAGCGTCTGATGGATGTCGTCCTCAAGCCCCATCACCAGTATACCTCCGCGTATCTGGATGATATAGTCGTGTTTAGCCCAGACTGGGAGGGTCATTTGTCAAAACTTCAGGCAGTGATAGATTCTCTAAGGAAGGCGGGGTTAACTGCCAACCCAAAAAAATGCTCGGTGGGACTAGAGGAAGCTCGCTATTTGGGGTATGTGATTGGACGCGGAGTCATTAGGCCCCAAGTGAATAAAGTTGAAGCAATCCGGAATTGGCCTAGACCTCGTACGTCCAAGCAAGTACGGTCATTTTTGGGCCTGATTGGGTACTACATGAGGTTCATTCCCCATTTTGCCACCTTGGCAGCCCCGTTAACCGGCCTCTTGAAGGGTAGAAAGTCGGTGATGGTTCGCTGGGGGGAGAAGGAGGAGGAGGCGTTCTCCCGTTTGAAGTCGGCCCTATGTGAGTCCCCAGTTCTGGTGACGCCCGACTTCAAGCGGGAGTTTGTAGTTCAAACAGATGCCTCGGGAGTAGGACTAGGGGCTGTGCTTTCCCAAGAGCTCAACGGGGAAGAGCACCCCATGGTTTTTCTAAGCCGCAAGCTTACCCCAGCAGAAACCCGGTATAGCATTGTGGAGAGAGAGTGCCTCGCTATCAAGTGGGCACTCGAGTCTCTCAGATATTACCTTCTGGGGAGAAGGTTCCGTCTGGTGACCGACCACTCCCCTCTCCAGTGGATGAGTCGGGCTAAGGAGGGGAGCGCTCGGGTTACCAGGTGGTTCTTGTCCCTCCAGAACTTTAAGTTCACTGTTGAGCAAAGGGCCGGCCGCTTACAGGGGAACGCAGATGCCCTGTCCCGGGTACACTGCTGTGCGTGTGTTCACCCCCTCAGGCTTGAACGGTATGTTCAAGCCCTCAGGGGTGAACAAAGGGGGGGGATATGTAGGAGAGTCCCCGGAATAATAATGGACGGACGATACGTGCCACCAGAGGTCCTGGCCTCGGTGGAGTAAGAACCGGATCATTGCGGTTACAGCGGCGAATGCTGCTGGCGCAGCGTGTCCGGGCCGGTTCTTACTGTTCCCCACGGCCAGCCCAGGTTTTTGGTGAAGCTGGGCCTTTAAAGAACCCAGCCTGCTGATGATGGGGGTGGGGTGTGTCTTGCTGTGCTGGAGATTTCCACAGACAGAGTGAGTGCTGGTGAAGGAGAGTCTGGGCGCAGCACACATTGAAGGATAGCCCTGGGACCTGTGGTGCTACGAGCCGAAGGGGCTCTGGCCTGAGGGAGACAAAGGCAGATAGCCTAGAAGCCTGCAGAACTGCTGTGGTCTGTCCAAAACAAGGTGACTCAAACCTGCTGTTTATTTTCTATGGAAGGACTTTTGTTCTATGCACTATGTGGATATGCACCTGTGTGGTCTGCACATTGCCTGTTATGCCGTTGGTGTGAATAAAGTCACAGTGTATCACAAAGACTGTCTATGATTGCCTCAATACTGCCGCCGCTACCGTAGCCTACCACGAGCACATCCCCACAATACCTATTTGGGCCTCTTGTTCCCATAAAACTCAGCTCTCAGTGGAGTGAATGTCTCTTCAGCTCCTGTCTCTGGTGAATAATGATTCTAGAATCAGGAGCTGGGGGAATTCCCAGGCAGGCTGTGTGTGAGGCTGGCTGTGATTGGTGAAAACTCTTGCTGTGTGAGAAGCTGGCTATGATTGGTCTAGACTTCTGACCAACAACAACAGAGTAACACTATGCTTTCTGTTGTTTCTGCCATGTCACTGAGCTTACCTTACATTACAAAATGAATCTTAAAGGCATATTATCTTTTTCTGCTTCTGTGAACACAAAATATAACAGTCATATGACATTCAAAACATTATGTCACAGT
The DNA here is from genome assembly GCF_014858855.1 of Bufo gargarizans. Lineage (NCBI taxonomy): Eukaryota > Metazoa > Chordata > Amphibia > Anura > Bufonidae > Bufo > Bufo gargarizans. Next base: position 75,017,421 of record NC_058083.1, read on the forward strand.
AAATAACTCTGCTTTTGTCTCTAACACATAAACATAGGAACTGTATTAAGGCTATTGGCAGGTTTAGCTGTATACACATATAAGCTATACTAGCAACCTAGGACATATCCTAGCTGGCCAGCTACAGGTGGACTACAGTACCCTGAAAGATGATCAAAATTAGGGTTATTCACTTAAAAAAATAAAACTCAGGAGAGATCTAATAACTATGAATACATTTTTAGCGGGGGTCAGTACGGAGATAACTCCCATCATCTATTTATCCCCAGGACTGTGACTGTGACAAGGGGACGTCCTCTGCTTCTGAAGGAAAGAAGATTTATACACAAACATAGAAGGGGATTTTTTATGGTAAGAGCAGTGAGATTGTGGAACTCTCTTCCTGAGGAGGTGGTGATGGTGAGTTCACTAAAAGAGTCCAAGAGGGGCCTGGATGTATTTCTGGAGGGTAATAATATAACAGGTTATAGTCACTAGAGATGGGTTATTGATCCAGGGAGTTATTCTGATTGCCTGATTGGAGTCGCGAAGGTATTTTTTCCCCTAAAGTGAGAAAAATAGGCTTCTACCTTGCAGGGTTTTTTGCCTTCCTCTGGATCAACTGGCAGGATAACAGATTAAACTGGATGGACAGATGTATTTTTTACAGCCTTATAAACTATGTTACTACCACATGGGACATATGTTATCATATGTTCCATGTGATGTTCAAGATTACTATTTTGTAAGTATAATAAAGAAGCGTGAACTATTTAACATGCGGGTCTGTGCTATATTGATACTCTCTTTAAAGGCGTGAGAAGCATACCACTAGAGGAGGAAGCAACATAAAAACCAGTGATTTTTGTGTTACCCTTAAGCTTTCCTTTATTGCAGCGCGGACCCTACCCCCTTTTTATACGTTTTGGCATTATTTTGTGATGGACTGTGGTATTTGGCTCTGTTGCGGAGGTATAATGCGCCACAATATGGTATTGCTAGCCCCACCTACTTGTGTTGACACTGCCTACAAAACGGGGCCATTTTTATTATTTTTTCCAGGGCTACTTTAACCACTTCAGCCCCCCTAGCTGAAACACCCTTAATGACCAGACCATTTTTTAAAATTCTGCACTACACTACTTTCACCCTTTATTGCTCGGTCATGCAACTTACCACCCAAATTAATTTTACCTCCTTTTCTTCTCAATAATAGAGCTTTCATTGGTGGTATTTCATTGCTGCTGACATTTTTACATTTTGTTGTTGTTAATCGAAATTTAACAAAATTTTTGCAAAAAAATGATATTTTTCACTTTCAGTTGTAATTTTTTTTTTTAAAAAAACGACATCCATAAATAAATTTTTTGCTAAATTTATTGTTCTACATGTCTTTGATTAAAAAAAAATGTTTGGGTAAAAAAAAAATGGTTTGGGTAAAAGTTATAGCATTTACAAACTATGGTACAAAAATGTGAATTTCCGCTTTTTGAAGCAGCTCTGACTTTCTGAGCACCTGTCATGTTTCCTGAGGTTCTACAATGCCCAGACAGTAGAAAACCCCCACAAATGACCCCATTTCGTAAAGTAGACACCCTAAGGTATTCGCTGATGGGCATAGTGAGTTCATAGAACTTTTTATTTTTTGTCACAAGTTAGCGGAAAATGATGATTTTTTTATTTATTTTTTTCCTTACAAAGTCTCATATTCCACTAACTTGTGACAAAAAATAAAAACTTCCATGAACTCACTATGCCCACCATGAAATACCTTGGGGTGTCTTCTTTCCAAAATGGGGTCACTTGTGGGGTAGTTATACTGCCCTGGCTTTTTAGGGGCCCAAATGCGTGCAAAGTAGTTTGAAATCAAAATCTGTAAAAAATGGCCTGTGAAATCCGAAAGGTGCTCTTTGGAATGTGGGCCCCTTTGCCCACCTAGGCTACAAAAAAGTGTCACACATGTGGTATAGCCGTACTCAGGAGAAGTTGGGGAATGTGTTTAGGGGTGTCATTTTACATATACCCATGCTGGGTGAGCGAAATATCTCGGCAAAAGACAACTTTTCCCATTTTTTTATACGAAGGTGGCATTTGACCAAGATATTTCTCTCACCCAGCATGGGTATATGTAAAATGACACCCTAAAACACATTCCCCAACTTCTCTTGAGTATGGCGATACCACATGTGTGACACCTTTTTTGCAGCCTAGATGCGCAAATTCCTTTTAGGAGGGCATTTTTATACATTTGGATCCCAGACTTCTTCTCACGCTTTAGGGCCCCTAAAAAGCCAGGGCAGTATAAATACCCCACATGTGACCCCTCAATGAGGGGCCTGGCGAGTTCATTTTTTGGCATAAGTTAGCGGAAATTATTTTATTTTTTTCTCACAAAGTCTCACTTTCCGCTAACTTGGGACAAAAATTTCAATCTTTTATGGACTCAATATGCCCCTCAGCGAATACCTTGGGGTGTCTTCTTTCCAAAATGGGGTCATTTGTGGTGTGTTTGTACTGCCCTGGCATTTGAGGGTCTCCGCAATCATTACATGTATGGCCAGCATTAGGAGTTTCTGCTATTCTCCTTATATTGAGCATACAGGTAATGAGATTTTTTTTTCCGTTCAGCCTCAAAAATGAACAGCACAGATTTCTTCATTCACATCGATCAATGTGGATGAAAAAATCTCTGCCAGAAAAAAAGAGGGGAAAGACTTCTGCCAGGACATAGGAGCTCCGCCCAACATCCATACCCACTTAGCTCGTATGCCCTGGCAAACCCGATTTCTCCATTCACATCAATCGATGTGGATGAATAAATCATTGCCGGGATTTTTATTTTTTTTATATACAAAGTGTTTGCCAAAGCATATGAACACTGCTGCCTCCTCAGCTCATATGCCTCGGCAAACATATCTTTTACTGCAGAGGAGAAATCTCGTCTTGCAGCGCCGCATACACCGACTTTTGTGTAATCTGACAGCAGCGCAATGCTTCTGTCAGAATGCACATCAGTGCTGCAGCTAGTCGATCAGTTGGTCCACCTGGAAGGTAAAAAAAAAAAAAACCAGGCCGCAACGCAATAAATTTTATTAACTTTATAATAATCTTTGAACAGAACATATAAACTTTATTTAACTTTTGGAACTGAACGTTAACTTTTTTGCTTACTGGTGTTTTTTAGTTTTTAGTTTTTTACCTTTATAGGACAAACCTCTCCTTCCCCATGGGACAATGTGCAAAGCGCAAATCGCCCAAAGATGTGGCGAGGTGCATTATGCACTTTGTCCCAGGTAAAAGGAGAGGTTTGCAGCAGCTGTGTGTGAATGGGCCCTAATAGCCCTGTGTGCCTGTCCTGTGAGATGTGATCCCTATGCTAAGTGTACCTGTGTGTGGTACTTCCGGAAACACTCCCCCAAGCATAGGGCAGTCAGGACAGAAATAGTGGGTGTCACGCCTTATTCCACTCCTGCTACAGACACGACATCTTTTTCGGGGTGACGGTTAAGTTGAGGTACCAGCAACGACATTGGGGAAATGTCGCTCGTGTAGACGGCTAACTACACTGGTGGATGGGGCCACGGAACCTCCTGGATACAGGAGGTTCTCGATGATCTCTTCCTGAAATTTGAGGAAGGATCCTGTTGTCCCGGCCTTACTGTAGAAAACAAAACTATTATACAGAGCCAATTGAATTAAATATACAAACACCTTCTTATACTAGCGTCTGGTGCGTCGGGAAACTAAATACGGAGCCAACATCTGGTTATTGAAGTCCACCCTCCCATGTGAAGGTTATAGTCGTGGACTGAGAGGGGCTTTTCAATGACACTGGTTGCTCGCTCAATTTGGATTGTCGTGTCTGCGTGAATGGAGGAGAGCATGTAAACATCACGCTTGTCTCTCCATTTCACCGCGAGCAGTTCTTGGTTACACAAGGCAGCCCTCTCCCCCCCTTGCAAGACGGGTGGTAATGAGCCGTTGGGGGAAGCCCGCGCGACTAGCTCACGCGGTGCCACAGCAGCCAATCTGTTCTAGAAACAAATGCCTGAAGAGGGCCACACTTGTGTAGAAATTGTCCACATAAAGATGGTACCCCTTGCCAAATAAGGGTGACACCAAGTCCCAAACTGTCTTCCCACTGCTCCCCAGGTAGTCAGGGCAACCGACCGGCTCCAGGGTCTGATCTTTTCCCTCATAGATCCGAAATTTGTGGGTATAGCCTGTGGCCCTTTCACAGAGCTTATACAATTTGACCCCATACCGGGCGCGCTTGCTTGGGATGTATTGTTTGAAGCCAAGGCGCCCGGTAAAATGTATTAGGGACTCGTCTACGCAGATGTTTTGCTCAGGGGTATACAAATCTGCAAATTTCTGGTTGAAATGGTCTATGAGGGGCCGAATTTTGTGGAGCCGGTCAAAAGCTGGGTGGCCTCTTGGACGGGAGGTGGTGTCGCTAAAGTGCAGGAAATGCAGGATGGTCTCAAATCGTGTCCTGGACATAGCAGCAGAGAACATGGGCATGTGATGAATTGGGTTCGTGGACCAATATGACCGCAATTCATGCTTATTGGTTAGACCCATGTTGAGGAGAAGGCCCAGAAAAAATTTAATTTCGGAAACTTGGACTGGTTTCCACCGGAAAGGCTGGGCATAAAAGCTTCCCGGGTTGGCGGATATAAATTGAGTGGCATACCGATTTGTTTCTGCCACAACTAAGTCCAAGAGCTCCGCAGTCAAGAACAGCTCAAAAAATCCCAGGGCCGAACCGATCTGAGCTGTCTCAACCTGAACTCCAGACTGGGCGGTGAAAGGGGGAACTACAGGTGCGGCAGAAGTTGGGGACTGCCAATCAGGGTTTGCCAGCACCTCAGGGATTCTAGGGGCTCTACAGGCCTGTCTGTGCGGTGGCTGCGACGGGGTAACTACTGCACGTGCCAACGTACCAGCTTCAACTGCCCTTCTGGTGCTCGCCACTTCACCATGTTGTACGGCAGTGCTGGTACTAGGTCCAGGATGGGCTGCGCTGCTGGTGTATGCCTCACTACGTAATGCGACAGCGCCAGCCCCACTATGCTGCCCTTGAAGCGGATCCTGCACAACCTGTGGTCTAGCGACACAGGGCCGGGTACGCCTGGTGCTATCAGGGACCTCAACCTCCTCGTCCGAACTTTGAGTCAGACTGCCACTGCTTTCTACAGGTTCATATTCTGACCCACTAGATTCATCAGATGAGGGTTCCCATTCCTCATCCGACTGGGTCAGAAGCCTGTAGGCCTCTTCAGAAGAATACCCCTTGTTTGACATTTGGGCTACTAAATTTAGGGGTATTCCCTGAGACTACCCAAGAAAAAAAGCAAGCCTGTCTTACAAATGGGAGGCTAGCGAAGTACCGGAGGCCGCTGCGGTTGATAAAAAATATCAAAACTGATTTTTTTAATCGCCGCAGCGCTTGTAAAGTGATTGTGCAGTGATAAAAAAAAAAAAATATTTGTCACTGCGGCGGGGCGGGCGTGGGTGAATGCACGTGTGGGCGACCGATCAGGCCTGATCGGGCAAACAATGCGTTTTGGGTGGAGGGCGAACTAAGGTGACACTAATACTATTATAGATCTGACTGTGATCAGTTTTAATCACTTACAGATACTATAAAAGTACAAATGCTGATTAGCGATACGCTAATCAGCGAATAAGTGACTGCGGTGCGGTGGGCTGGGCGCTAAACGATCGCTAAACTACCTAACCAAGGGGCCTAAACTATACTGAAACCTAACGGTCAGTACCAGTGGAAAAAAAAAAGTGACAGTTTACACTGATCACTTTTTTCCCTTTCACTAGTGATTGACAGGGGCAAGAAGGGGTGATCAAGGGGTTAATTGGGGTGCAGGGGGGTGATCTGGGGCTATGTGTGGTGTTTGGTGCTACTCACTGTAATGCCTGCTCCTCTGCTGGAACCAACCGACCAAAAGGACCAGCAGAAGAGCAGGGAAGCCATTTAACACATTATATTTACAAATATAATGTGTTAAATGGCTTCTGATTTGAGCTTTCAAAATCGCCAGCCTGCCAGCAACGATCATTGGCTGGCAGGCTGGTGATGAAATGGTTCTTCAACTTTTGCCGGCCCGCGATGCGCATGCGCGGGCCGGCTCAGTCCGAAATCTCGCGTCTCGCGAGATGACGCACGGATGCGTCCAGGAGGAATGAATCGATCGCCTCCCAGACGCATCCGTGCGTTAGGCGGTCGGGAGGTAGTTAAGTTCCCAGTCCACCCCTGCACCTCTCCATTAACCTTTACAAAGACTGTGGCCACCAGGAATTGTCAAATGCAGGTCACTGAACTTGTTTTCCCAAAGATGGGACCCACACCAGGCATCAGGCATTTAAGGCATATTTTTTTGCATATACCATAACTATTTGAGAGTTAAATACCCTTTAAGTGTGCCAATTTTTGTTTGGATTTTTACTTTAAGAAAATGTAAAAAATAAAAATAACATGCAAATATATACGTGAACAACACAACTTTGGAACTTTCTTTTCAAATTCCTCCAAAGATCAAATAGTCTAAACTATATTTCCCTCTTTGATCTTTAAACCTTACACACTCCAGTTATTCTGGAAAATGCAGTCTTGCATGCATATGGTTAGGTAAGTCAAGGTTCAAAATGTATAAATTGTACAGACGCTGCATCTGGTAAAATTTAAATGAGATAAAAGATAGCACTATGCTGCTTGACGTAGACTTCCCAAAGATGCTATTGAGCTGAGACATTAAAAGATTTCTTTCTATAATGTTTAGTTTGAAGTCTCCTTTACTTTGCATTTTTGAAGTTAACTTTTCTGACTGAAGCTTACATTCAGGATTTTTACAATATTGATAAAACAGACATTTCCTCTGAAGCCTTGTTTAAATTCCACAGATGTTACTCTACACAATGGAAATATATATATATAGAGAGAGCATGAATTCACTTAATGTATACTGTTCATACCCACGAGTCAAACTGAGATTGCAAACAACAATAAGGAATAAAGAGAAATCGGAAGGGTAATTTCATCCTAAATTATAGGCTGTGTCAGCACATCTCCATATGCATAAATATGCTGCTGTTTCTATAGAACCTTAGGCACATACAGTTGTTATCAGTCTTAAATATACTGTCATGCACATCATTTAAATGGAGGCTATTTATCCATGATACCATAAGAAAAAATTGAGGCTTTACTAGAAAATCTCTAAATGGGTTGCCTCACAAAGCCAACCCATTTTTAATCCTGGAATGGCCAATAACATATTAGTACACTGGCAGGAGTCTTCAGCAAATGTATGACATGTTATTACAGTCCTCTGTACTGTAATACTTAGACGGGTTTCCTCCACAACTGCCAACATTGGAGACAATTTTGATCTCATCAGCTGAACTGAGATGCTGAAGTCGATAGATTTTAGACTATGCCTGTCAGTGTATAAAGCTCTATACAAGTGACCAAATGGCAAATAAAATCAGCTTGCAGCCCTCTAGTCTAAAAAAAAATTTTTTAGAAAGTTTTCTTTGAGTGCTTTATATCACATAACACACAGATGTAACAAATAAAACATTAATATATTTTACTCTTTTGCCTCAGCATATCCACCACCCCTTCCTGGGTCTGCGGCCCAAAACTCTGTTGCTTATTATATAAACTCATAGATTTACATACTAAGTCTGGAGCTATAATGTTGACAAAATTCTTTGCACTGCCTCCAAACTTGCACCATAGTTGGAAAAGACGTGGAAAACCTATTTGGCTAGAATTACGGTATTTGATGGACTGAGAGCTAGATATAAAATTAAAAACCCACAACCATCCATCCATTTTGATTCTATTGTGTACCACAAACTGTAATTTTAGTGATTTCTCTCTCTCTCTCTCTCTCTCTCTCTCTCTCTATATATATATATATATATATATATACAGTACAGACCAAAAGTTTGGACACACCTTCTCATTCAAAGAGTTTTCTTTATTTTTACTATGAAATTTGTTGATTCACACTGAAGGCATCAAAACTATGAATTAACACATGTGGAATTATATACATAACAAAAAAGTGTGAAACAACTGAAAATATGTCATATTCTAGGTTCTTCTTTTGCCTTGATTACTGCTTTGCAACACTCTTGGCATTCTCTTGATGAGCTTCAAGAGGTAGTCACCTGAAATGGTCTTCCAACAGTCTTGAAGGAGTTCCCAGAGATGCTTAGCACTTGTTGGTCCTTTTGCCTTCACTCTGCGGTCCAGCTCACCCCAAACCATCTCGATTGGGTTCAGGTCCAGTGACTGTGGAGGCCAGGTCATCTGGCGCAGCACCCCATCACTCTCCTTCATGGTCAAATTGCCCTTACACAGCCTGGAAGTGTGTTTGGGGTCATTGTCCTGTTGAAAAATAAATGATGGTCCAACTAAACGCAAACCGGATGGAATAGCATGCCTCTGCAAGATGCTGTGGTAGCCATGCTGGTTCAGTGTGCCTTCAATTTTGAATAAATCCCCAACAGTGTCACCAGAAAAGCACCCCCACACCATCACACCTCCTCCTCCATGCTTCACGGTGGGAACCAGGCATGTAGACTCCATGCGTTTACCTTTTCTGCGTCGCACAAAGACACGGTGGTTGGAACCAAAGATCTCAAATTTGGACCCATCAGACCAAAGCTCAGATTTCCACTGGTCTAATGTCCATTCCTTGCGTTCTTTAGCCCAAACAAGTCTCTTCTGCTTGTTGCCTGTCCTTAGCAGTGGTTTCCTAGCAGATATTCTACCATGAAGGCCTGATTCACACAGTCTCCTCTTAACAGTTGTTCTAGAGATGTGTCTGCTGCTAGAACTCTGTGTGGCATTGACCTGGTCTCTAATTTGAGCTGCTGTTAACCTGCGATTTCTGAGGCTGGTGACTCAGATGAACTTATCCTCTGCAGCAGAGGTGACTCTTGGTCTTCCTTTCCTGGGGCGGTCCGCATGTGAGCCAGTTTATTTATAGCGCTTGATGGTTTTTGTGACTGCACTTGGGGACACTTTCAAAGTTTTCCCAATTTTTCGGACTGACCGACCTTCATTTCTTAAAGTAATGATGGCCACTCGTTTTTCTTTACTTAGCTGCTTTTTTCTTGCCATAATACAAATTTTAACAGTCTATTCAGTAGGACTATTAGCTGTGTATCCACCTGACTTCTCCACAACGCAACTGATAGTCCCAACCCCATTTATAAGGCAAGAAATCCCACTTATTAAACCTGACATGGCACACCTGGGAAGTGAAAACCATTTCAGGTGACTACCTCTTGAAGCTCAGCAAGAGAATGCCAAGAGTGTGCAAAGCAGTAATCAAATCAAAAGGTGGCTACTTTGAAGAACCTAGAATATGACATATTTTCAGTTGTTTCACACTTTTTTTGTTATGTATATAATTCCACATGTGTTAATTCATAGTTTTGATGCCTTCAGTGTGAATCTACAATTTTCATAGTCATGAAAATAAAGAAAACTCTTTGAATGAGAAGGGGTGTCCAAACTTTTGGTCTTTACTGTATATTCTTGGAGATGAGCAAAAAAAATTAAATCAATTCTATCAGAATCAAATGTGCTGACACTGCCCTAAAAATTTGTGCATAACACTACCTGGTTATTTTTTTATAAAGAGAGTCTAGAGAGAGAGTCTAGTGTGCTAGCTGCTCAGGGTTTCTGGGCAACTTTTCTCAGTTTTATTCACTAAGTTTTTGGTGGTATCCTTGAACTGTTCAGACAATGCTTTTTTATGATATGATCTTTCCCTGGTGGTAGCCTCAAACTGTTCAACAATTCTCCTCTGGAAAAGAGACATGCTAGCCAGTCTCTTTCCCAAAAGGAAAATAGAATGTCATGATTGCTGGTGAAGGTGCAACGCATAGCTGGGGTATCTGAAAAACTCAGAAAACATTTTAATGAGCCTCACATCTCTGTCTCATTATATCACATTATACACTGCTCGTTTCCATGGGCTTATTAGCTGTTGTGTGGTGAAGTGAGAAACTTAAAGCCCTTTTTGGCATGTATTAATTTCCTTTTTACTTACTTATTTGATCTAACAGTATGTCATACAGAGAAGTGACAGGCCCTACACAGGGGAGTGGCAGAGGCCTAAATGTTTCTGGCGCAGGCACAGGTCGCAGCAGAGTAAGGAGGCATGGCAGCAGGGGTCACTTCGAGAGGCCTGTTCTCCCAGTGTCAACTAGCGGTCGTGTCTTGACCAGCAAACCAGCGGTTCTTAAATGGGTGACTCGATCTTTGATTTTGTCGCAGGTGACATCAGACACCCCCAGCCAAGAGTTGGTGGGTTTGTCAGACACAACTCTTAGCTGGCATGGCCCGGGAGCAGGCCCTGTGCCCTCACATGTCCTCAACCTGCCTCTATCCTTTTCTGTTCCCTCCGCCAGAGAAGTACTATATGCTGTGGGCTCAGTTCCACTATACAGCGAGGACGAGCTACTAGAGGACAGTCAGCAGCTACTGTCCAGCCGAGACCCGGAGGCGACATCCTCCACTTCCTCCAGTAGGCGGGCAAGTAGTGATGAGAGAGGAATTGGTGCGGTGAGCAGTCAGGCTCCTGGCTCAGAGACCATTGAGGATGACATCAGTGACATCCAGACAGTACTCGATGATGATGTAGCCGATCGCAATTGGGAGCCGGGTGATGAAGGGGCTTTATCATCATCGGGAGAAGAGGTTGGCAGCTTACGCGTGAGGCAGTAGTGGAGCCAGCAAGTCGGTAGCGTTGCTGGGACTTGGCAGGGTGGCAGCAGTGCGAGGTCGGGAGCCAAATGTGCCTGGGATAGACCACCCGCTTCGCAGGAGCCTACCGGCCCGGAAAGTAGTGGTGCAGGGGTTCACGGAGGCAGTGGTGGTAGCAGTCAGTCCAGAGTGTTGGAGGTAAAATCACCTACTCAGCGGTGTAGCAGTTTTTTAAGCCGCCGGGGGAGATGAACATGGCCATTTGTCGAATCTCTGGGCAGAAGGTAAAGCATGGCCAGGGTGCCAATGTTGGCATCACATCTTTGTGTCAACATATGCAGCGTCACCATAAAGTGGTTTGGGAGAACCGTGGCTCCAATGTGGTGGTCCAGCCTGGCGCAGCAACCGCTGCATCATCCAGTGGCATGCACCCAATTTCAGGCAGTCAAGGCTTCACCACCTCAGTCGAAGGCAACTGTCTTTCCTTCCCGTCATCTGCTGGTCCTGATGCTCCTTCTCCTCCTCCTCCTAGTCAGTCATTCTGTCAGCAATCGATAATCGAAGCAATTGCCAAGAGACAACAGTGTGCGTGCACTCATCCAACGGCGCAGAAGCTGAGCATGCTTCTGCCCAAGTTGCTGGTACTGCAGTCCCTCCCTATGGATGGACTCTGAACCTTTCAGAGAACTGATGGCTTGTGCCAAGCCGAGGTGGAGAGTCCCAAGCCGTAATTTCTTTGCCAAAAAGGCAGTACCAGCCCTGCACACATATGTAGAACAGAAGGTGGGCCAGTCCTTGAGCCTGTCGGTGTCTTCCAAAGTGCAAGGCAGCACCGACATGTGGAGCTGTAACTAGGGTCAAGGACAACATATGTCCTTTACTGCCCACTGGGTAAATGTGGTTGCTGCACTGCCAAACTTGCAACTTGGTCAGGTGACGCTGATTCCGCCTCCACATTCTAACGCTGTTGGTCCTGCAATAATGTCTGCCTTTGCCTCCTCATCCGCCACCTTGTGCTCAGTCTCCACTGCAGGGACAATTGACAGTGCCCCACCAGCATACCACATGTGCAGGGCATGGTGGTGTCATGCTGTAATGCACCTAGTTTGCCAGGGCAAACAGAGTCACACAGGGGAGGAACTGCTCTGCGTCATTCATCAAGAAATCAAATCTTGACGTTCTCCGCGACAACTCAAAATTGGAACCATGGTAACCGACAATGAAAAGAACATGGTATCGGTGCTGCGTCAAGGAGGGCTGAGTCAGAAAACTTGCATGCACTTCAGCCACTCGTACACCGCTAAGCACACCATCCTTGAGCTACAGCAGAAGAATGGCATCCCACAACATAGGCTGATATGCAACGTTTCCAACCGTTGTAATTCCACCCTCCATATGTTGGACCGACTGTACGAACAGAGAAAGGCCATAAACGATTTATTGATGATACAGGCAGACAGAGGTACTCTTCTGTGTAGCTTCGATGTAAGCCAGTGGCAGCTCATGTGTGACACCTGCCGTTTACTCGTGCCCTTTGAGGAGGCCACTTTATTTGTCAGTCGCCAGGACTATGGGATAAACAACGTCATTCCACTTGTTCTGTCTTCATACACATTCACACAGTGTAAAGCCTGACATTCAGTATAAACTATTCCTGTCTTTGAAATAAGATGGTGGAGTTTAAGGAGAACTGCATGGAACAACTCTGCTGATGTCCTTTAGTCTGTATGTAGACTGAAGACTGGGGTTTCTCCTTCCCAGAATGCCTTGCACTATCCACAATGCCTAGCACCTCCCACAAAGCAATAATCTTTATTAACAAGAAAACAAGGTGCAATACATTTTTACCACCTAACTAATAACTACAGCACATATGATACTAAAATAAATCTTCCCGTGCTGGCACAGAACACTACCCATCTGGCGTCAATAGATGCCACCACTGGGGTCCTTCTCTCTTAGCGACCCATTTAGGTCAATAGAGGGATCAAGCTTTTCCAAAGTGTTATCTTTGGAGACTGACTTTTTCTTAGGTAGTCTATTTCCTTAGTATAACATTCATGTTGCGAATTGTTATGTTTTTGGACCTTTCCAGACTAGAAGCGGTAAAGGCATGTTTGCAGTGATGCCAACCTTTGCAGTGCTTCTGGATTACAGGTAATGTCTGAGCTGTATGAACTACACAGGCTATAGCCCAAAAGAGCAACATCCAGGTGGAGAATGTGTTGAAACAATGGGATTTGGGTTGGTGGTCAGAAGTCACTATACGTAGAACAGATACTTCAGGTCGGATTTCTTCATCGGCATTGTTTTTTGACGTCAATAGTCTTTAGGTATGCTACAGAAGCAATTGCCTTGACTGAAGAATCGCAGAAGATATATAGTATTTGCCTTGACTTCAGTAGATGGCACGGAAGCATATGGTCGTGCTACATGAAGGCTGGTCAAAGCTCCAAGAGACTTCTTCCAACCTGTCCACAGGTCCTTTTTCTCCGTGGGAAGCGGATAATCCCAACCAGACGGCTCTGTGCTGAAGTCCCTTAGCATAATTTTGCCTTGGATGGTAACAGGTTATACGAATCCCAGAGGATCATATAAGCTGTTTATGGTGGACAGAACTCCTCTATGTGTGAAGTGCTTTTCTTCCTTGCTGATTTGGAAGGCGAATGAGTCTGCCTTTAAGTCCCTCAGCAAACCGAGGCTCCGCTCCATGGGAAGGGAGTCGGTGCTAAGATCCAAGTCCTTTAGATCACTTGAATAGTCTTGGGGTAAGAAGGCTTCCATTAACTCACGGCTGTTGGAGGCGATTTTGTGCAACCTCAAATTTTCAGGGGACTGATTGCAGTCTCGTTCGTGGATGTGGATTTCAAGCAGTCGTCTATGTAGAAATCTTTTTCTACAAAGGATATGACATGTGACCCATACTTTTCTTCACCCTCTCGGGCTGAATGTCTGAGACAGTAGATAGCGACTGCAGGGGAAGGACTGTCTCCAAAGATGTGAACTCTCATTCGGTACTCTACCATGTCTTCATTGGGGTTGTTGTTGTGGTACCAGAAGAACCTCAAGTAGTTTCTATGTTCTTCCTTGACGAGGATGCAGTGGAACATCTATTGTATGTCGGCTATAAATGCTACGGAATCTCTGCGGAAGCATAGAAGTACCTCTAGAAGTCTGTTGTTGAGGTCTGGACCAGACAGTAAGACATCATTCAGCTGAAAGCCTTCGCACCTGGCATTCGAGTCAAATACTACTCTTATCTGCCCTGTTTTTTTAGGATGATACACGCCAAATATGGGTAAGTACCAACACTCCTCGGAGTCTTGGAGCGCAGGTGCCATTTCTGCATGGTTGTTCTGGAATATTCTTTCCATGAAAGTAAAGAAATGTTCTTTCATTTCTGGTGTCCTCTGAAGTTTGTGTTTGAGGGAGATAAGTCGACTGTAGACAAGTTCTTTGCTATTAGGTTGTCTTCAGGGTTTAAACGGCAAAGGTGCGACCCAGCTTTTTGACTTGTCTTTTACTATTCCTTGATCCATGATCTCCAAGAACAGTCTTCTATGGACATTGCGACCCTGTTGTCTCCTTTTGTCCTGTGGAAAACTGTGCACCCTAAATGATCTTGCTCACCATCGCAGGCGTGGTCTTCACAGGAGGTATCTGCAAAAAGTCAAGGCACAAGAGCTCTGTGTGGCAATTCTTTTATTAGGAAGTGTGTTGGTGAGCATACTATTGACTGAGGTTGGCTTGTGTGCTCCTCCTAGACGGATGTCTCCTATGATGGCCCATCCTAAGTCTCTGAGCATATGTAGCGTTCTGGGAACCGTTAATCTGTCCTCTAGCCTTGCAAACTAATTGTATGTCTCTTCCAAGGAGTAAGACTATCAGGGCTTCTGGGTCCAATTCCGGTATCAGGTGAGCTATACGCCTCAGGTGTGGTTGGTATGCTTCTACCTCTGGTGTAGGTATCTCAGAATGATTGTCAGGAATGTGGTTGCACTCCAGTATGGTTGGCAGAGACAAGCAGGTCTGACCATTTATGGACTCCACCTTGTACCCAGTTGCTTTCCTCCCCACCTTCTCAACGGTACCTGCACTTGTCCTTAAGAAACCAAACAGATATTTAACACCTCCACACATAGATATTTTACAAAATTCATAATTTATTGAAAATGATATCATAAGAAATACCTGTAACAGCAGACTGTGGTACACAGATGATCCCCGGAAGAAGCCTTCACAGGCGAAACAGCGTTGGGCAGGGTTTGACCGAGGGGCCGACACGCAGCATCTGGTAATACACTTTTATTCCCCTTTGTTAGTTTGCTTATGACTGCCAGCTTGTGGACCTTTGTACCTAGTTTCTCTGAAACAGGTTTACTTATACTTGGTTTCCTTGCCTCCTGCTGGTAGTCTTGTTCATTATTACTATTATTTTCTGCCAGAATTTTTTGCTGTGGCCGACCCCTCGGCCTTCCCCTGGGTCCACCAGTCCTTTTATTGTCTGTTTTTATCTGCTGCTTACTTTGGTATTTAATTATGCTATTCTATATGTATGATATCATTCCCTAATAAATAAAATGTTTGCATTGATATTTGCCCTGTGTACCACAGTCTGCTGTTGAAGATATTTTTTATGATATCATTTTCAATAAATTATGAATTTTGTAAAATATCCATGTGTGGAGGTGTTCAATGTCTGTTTGGTTCAGTG
The DNA here is from genome assembly GCF_014858855.1 of Bufo gargarizans. NCBI lineage: Eukaryota > Metazoa > Chordata > Amphibia > Anura > Bufonidae > Bufo > Bufo gargarizans. The sequence continues at coordinate 75,032,864 of NC_058083.1, forward strand.
ACTATGTATTCTTTCCTCCCGACATTATTATACACGTATATAATTGCCCGGCCTTTCTAATAGGTGTGTTGTTATCTCCTTAAGGAGTAGGGAGAACCGGGCCCTACGATGTTGAAGGTGTAGAAGAAGGTGGATTTATCTAAAGACCGATTGCTTTGATCATCCAAGATTGCATATACCTTGATCGCCTTTCCCCGGTGACCGGCCGGGTAAACTGTGACAAGGCTGATTTTTGAGCAAGACTCCCCTCCCTGGAGTCCTTTTCAGATCTCTGTACAGTGAGAAGTGACTACTGCAGTGTCTCTATCAGTGTCTATCTGCTTTCTGTCATGCTCTTCTGCTTGGTTTGATACCTGAGAGGGTGGTCCAGGGTATAAAGCCGTCTTATGTTCTGTGCTACCGCATCTGTGCATGTCACACTGACCTTACAGTTCCTGGCGAAGTGTGATGTTGTAGCGGAGCACCTGAATCAGATGTTGTTTTCTTTCAGGGAATATTTGCGGTCCTCTAAAGACTTCTCCCTGAAGGCTCTGCGTTTTAGTAGAGGATGTGGTTTCTTGTGCAGGGGCAATCTTTTGTAAGATCTTTGGGTATGTTCTCTGCTTGAGAAGACTTAAACTGCCTGTAAGGAGAACCTGTGGAGGCAACATTAGTTTTGTGGACTGCCACTGGTGTTTTATGAGGTTTGACACCAGTGGTAGTGGGACATGACAATGTAAAGTCAAAACTGGGATCATTTCTGATCCTTGCCTGTTGAGTAACAAAGTCTACAAACACCATAAAGGGGGGAAATGGTACATTGTGAACCTGTTTATAATGAAAACCATAAACAATAAACTTCTCCTGTAGGTTATAAGGGAATTTTTGGACAATCTGGTTGACACCACTGGCTGTTTCCAGGAATGCTAGCCCTGGCAGATCTCCTTCTACTTGAGCAACCTGTACCTCTATTAATAAGTTGCTGAGTTCCCTGAGCTTCTGGTGACTCCTACCCACTATTCTGGGAAAATTATCAATTATCTTAAATAAAGCATTTTCTATAGCTTCTATTGACCCATAACACTCATCAAGTCTTTCCCACACCATCTTTAGGCCTTTGCCCGGATAGTTTATGTTAATGTCTCTGATTCTTTTGGCGTGTTCAGCAGACTCGCTTCCAAGCCACTTTACCAAGAGATCTAACTCCTCACTATAGGAAAGATCTAAGTCTCTTATGGCGTTTTGGAAGAAGGCTCGCCATGCCCTGTAGTTCTCGGGGTGATCGGTGAACTTTATAAGTCCTTTGGTAAATAGCTCCCGTTTAGCAAAGAATTTAGCGAAGTCCATCGCGGCCTGGTTAGCGCCAATACTACCCAGTGTGTTGTTGTTATGCTGCGTGTGTGGTGTATCACCATGCCTTTTAGGGGTTTCTGGCTTAGGGCAATCTGTATAATACTGTTCTGATGCAAAGGGTGTCCCTTTAAGTCGAAGCAAAGGTTATAGATTTCGTTCTGCAGGGTGGTAGTTGTGGTCAGCATTGTGTTGTCGCATACCATCCTCTTTATAAAACTTCATACAGTGTTCACTCCGACATTCAGAATAAACCATTCCTGTCTTTCAAATAAGAGGACTGTTTTCTGTAGTCTAACTTGTTTATTGGTCAATGGGATTGTGAATTGGTAAAACAAGAATGCAAATGGCTTGTGTAAGTAAAACATATAGAATAGCATGTTCAGTAATACATTGACAGAGAAAGCAAATTTTCAAAATGTCTGCCTATACATAGAACTGCATGTCTAGCTAACAGAAATAACAGAAATAACTCTGAGTGACACTTATACCTAGCTAAGCAGCTCTGCATAACATAATGTTCCTGAAACAAGGTAGATCTCACTGACCAGATATACTTGCACAGACATGGTGGAGTTTAAGAAGGAGAACTGCATTGAACAGCTCTGCTGATGTCCTGTAGTCTGTATGTAGACTGAAGACTGGGGCTTCTTCTTCCCAGAATGCCTTGCACTACCCACAATGCCTAGCACCTCCGACAAAGCAATAATCTTTATTAACAAGAAAACAAGATGCAATACATTTTTACCACCACTAGATGGTGCTGTTATCTAACTAATAACTGCAGAAATACAGTATATATGATCAGTAATAATACTGAAAGGAATCTCCCCGTGCCGGGGCACAACACCACTGATTCATATCCTAGAAAAGATGCTGGTAAATCTGGCTGGTCAGGGGACTGGATACATCTCACAGCCACATAAGCCCTGTGGGGGCTGAACTGGAAGAGAAGGGGGACATTGGAGCACAGACAATGTGTAGCGAAATGGGTTGTTTTTGTACACAGGTGACAGGAGAGGAGGAGCAGGAGCAGCTGGAGGAGCAAGAGGAAGAGGAGGAAGAGTAGGCAGATGACCCAGACACACCATGGCAGTATACAGTGGAGATGGAGGCAAGGAGTCCTTCCGAGTCACTTGCACAAATGGCCCAATGCCTTTTTTACACCAGCTGAGAGGGAGGACAAACTGAACTACTATAGAGACATCCTATGTAGTCAGTTGGCCACTGCCTATCTGTGCCTTCGTACATCCTCTCGCCGGTCTGACCGGAGGGGCCCTCTGTGCTCATGTTACTCTGCCATAGCTGCTGGGGGGGAATGGCAGGAGCAGTACCAGTTCCATCAGCAGCATCCTGAGTCTAGAGTCGCTGATGAGAAGCTTTCTTCACCCGTATAGTGAAGAAACTACTCACCAGCAGCTGGACTTAGAGCAGAACCTGAACCAGCAGGTGGTGGCATACTTGGAGTGCACCTTGCCAGGCGTCATTGAAGATCCGCTGGACTACTGGGCAGCCAAACTGAATTTGTGGCCGCAACTGGCCAAGTTTGTCCTGGAAAAGATGTCCTGCCCAACCAGTAGTGTGGCATCAGGTATCTTTGGGGAAAACGTTGTCATCGCCACACAAGGAAAGAGTCTGGGGATAATCTTGGATCAAGAAATGAGCCTCCGTCCCCAGATTAAAGAAGTAATACGGAAAGCAAACTTCGCCCTATTCCTTCTAAAAAAAAGCCCTACCGTTTCTCCCCAACACATGCAGACAGGTCGTGGTGGGAGCTCTAGTCAACTCCCACCTGGACTATGGTAATGCAATGTATGCGGGGCTGCCAGAGAAAGATCTGGGAGCTCTGCAACACTGTCAAAACAGAGCCATCCGGCTCATCAAGAAACTAGACTGGACAGATTCTGTCACAAAAGCACGCAGGGAACTCCACTGGCTCCCAGTGAAAGAGAGAGTGCAGTTTAAGCTGTGCTGCTTAACACACAAAGCTCTCTACAAAACAGGTCCCATCTACCTGCAAAAAAAGATAACACGTCACCATCCTCCTAGAGAACTGAGATCCACCTCAGCCTCCCTTCTGTCGGTGCCAAGAACCCGCCTCAAGACAAGGGGGGACAGATGTTTCTCAGTATTGGCCCCCAAGATCTGGAACTCCCTCCCAGAACACATTAGAACAACATCAAATTACCTGGAATTTAGGAAGTTGGTTAAGACCTGGCTTTTTGTGTAGGATGACGTAGGGGCCCACCAATATAGCCGTCGACAAGCGCTTCAATCTGATTGAGTTCCTCCAGAGCACTATACAAGGACTTAGTAACATAACATAACATAACATCAGAGCAGGTGTTTAGTGTGGCGGGGACCTATAGTTACCCCAATGAGAACTCGCCTGTCCACCCAAAATGTGGAGAAACTGACCTTTGTCAAGATGAATCATGCGTGGATCAGCCAGGATTTCCACCCACCAATGCCTGATGCATCAGATTAGATCATCCATGCTGCCTCACCAAAAACTTGACAAGAGAGATCGGTTTCTTCTGGCTACCTGCCTCAGCTACTATTCTGATGCTGCCACCCACCTGATGCCACACATCTGATGCCAAGTGCTCCTTCTTACACCCACCATCATCAGCGGATACTGTTACTGCCAACCACCTCCCCACTCTGTCACCGGGTCACTCTATGGTCTACTGATGCTGCTGCCACTGCCACACTATGTCACCTTGCCACTCTGGTCTCCTGATGTTGTTGCCACCTCTGCACTATGTCACCTTGCCATTCTGTGGTCTCCTGATGCTGCTGCCACCTCCGCACTATGTCACCTTGCCACTCTGTGGTCTCCTGATACTGATGCCACCTCCACACTATGTCACCTTGCCACTCTGTGGTCTCCTGATGCTGCTGCTACCTCAACACTATGTCACCTTCCCACTCTGTGGCCTCCTCATGTTGCTGCTGTTGCTACATCCACACAATGTCACCTTGCCACTCTGTGGTATCCTGATGCCACCTCCACATTACCGTATATCACTTTGCCACTCTATGGTCTCCTGATGCTGCTGCTACCTCAACACTATGTCACCTTGCCACTCTGTGGCCTCCTTATGCTGCTGCTGCCACCTCCACACTATGTCACCTTGTCACTCTGTGGTCTCCTGATGCTGCTGCCACCTCAACAATATGTCACCTTGCCACTCTGTAGTCTCCTAATGCTGCTGCTTCCTCCACACTATGTCATCTTTCCACTCTGCGGTCTCCAGATGCTGCTGCTATCTCCACACTATGTCACCTTGCCACTCTGTGGCCTCCTCATGCTGCTGCTGTCACCTCCACACTCTGTTATTGTGCCACTCTGTGATCTACTGATGCTGTTGCTACCTCCACACTATGTCACCTCTCACTCTGTGGTCTCTTGATGCTCCTGCTGCTGCCTCCTTCACACTATGTCACCTTGCCACTCTGTGGTCTCCTGATGCTGCTGCCACCTCCAGACTATGTCATTGGGCCACTCTGTGGACTTCTCATGCTGTTCCCATCCTCCCCACATCATGACTGAGCCACTATTTTGGCTTTGTTGACATCATCATTTATTTGACCCTTTTTCTGATCTGTCAGAAGGAAGGAAAAATTAGACTGTGTAGCAGCTGTAAGGCCTGTATGGTCCCGTCAGAATTGTGTTATGATTTTGTAGCCAAAAGCAGGAGTGGGTACAAAACACAGAAGACATGCAAATATTCCATTCACCTGTCATCTCTGTTTTGGATCCACTCCTGTTTTTTTTGGGGCATTAGCAAAACTGATGGATTATTGACCAAATGCTGACCGAGTGAAGGTGAATGCTAACATACAGGATCTGTTTTTTGGGGGGTTATTGTTCTGACAGATAAGAGGAAGGGCAAAGTAATCAGTGATGTCAACACAAACTTACTGCTGACACCCCCCTCTCCACTATGTCAGGGGGGCTCTACTTGTATAAGAGTTTAATAGAACAGGTTCTGTAGACATCTATGTGGAATCAGCTGATGACAGTGTAAAAGAAGTGTGCTCTTTCACGCTATAGTAGGATCTTGGGCCTCTGCACGGTTCTTTATATTTGACGCTAACATCGACCTGTAAGGTTGAGTTCACACTTGAGTTATTTGGTAAGTTTTGGCCCCGTAACTGCCCAAAGAAGTGAAGTGTGCAGTGATTCTAAGAGCGACGCCTGTCATCTGTGTGTCATATTGACTGACAGTATTGTTTCACTACCACAGCAGACTCACTATGTGTGTTGCTGCAAGGCACAGTGTTCTACACCACTATACAGGCTCTCTCCAGCCAGGAAATAACAGTTTTTTAATGTGATACGCCACAAATTAATTCGGATCGAACCAAATCTTTTCGGAAATTTCGGAGAACCGACCAAATCAAATTTCTGAGAAATTCGCTCATCTCTAGTTAGCATCTAGGAGACTGGGGGGGGGGGGGGGGGAATGTATGTGTGATAGAAAAGTATGAAGGGAGGTTTGTTTGCACGGGTTGGTTACTTACGGTTTTCCATGTGTTGGATCTTCATGAAAAAAAATGCTAATACAATGATCTGATTAATACGTATTTTTAATAAAACATATTCCAGTCTTTGAAACTAAGGATATGGCCCAAAGTAAATTTAGAAAAGGCTTTGACAATAAATGTTACCTTTTAAATGTATTTTTATCATAATAAAAAACACAATATTGTGCAAAGGACTTTTTTTTATGCATGATGATGAGGATGTGAACTTATGGATCCACATGGTGGTCACACAGACCATTGACCATTGAGAGGTTATGCTCCATTCATTCTAATTTCTCCTCATTTGTAAATACCATTAAATGCAGAATGAAATAGTCATTAATCAAACTTGAACATATGAAAAATGACCAAGCCTTAATAGATGTGAGTAGTTTTATGTTATTCAAGGTACGTATTGTCCACCAATTTTTTTTTATGCTTTGTTAAATAAAATATAGCATTCTAATTAATTAAGTTTTGCTTGGCTTCACCTTCATTTGAATAACAATGTCATTCAATATAACATTTGAAAAAATATATACAAATGAGGAAAATAGAAAATAGAAAAACAATGCAAAATTCAGGTAAATTGGTATTGTGGGCAGCTAAGCTGTGTTTTTGGTATGCAAAACATCTTAGTAAATGCATTGTTATTACACCAGAATGAGAAAAAACTGTGTGACAGTATGCCATTATTAAATTTAAAGGGGTTATTTAGGACTTAAAAGGAATATGTCACCAAAGACTCCAAGTATTTGCCTAATAGCTGTGGTTCACCTGAATAACCTCTTAAAGGCTGGGCCCAATTAAATTTTTGCATTTTTGATTATTCCTCCCCATAACTATTATTTTTCCATACACATAGCCATATGAGTTCTTATTTTTTACAGAACAAAATGCATTTTTTTATGGCACCATTTAATTTACCAAGTCTTCTATTGGAAAAAGAGGAAACAATTATTTGTGGGATAAAAACAAGACAAAAACACAATTCTGTCAAGTTTTTGGAGTTTGGACATCACAGCGTTCATTGCTCTTTAAAAATGACATGGTGCCCTTATTCTGCAGCTCAACTATTACGGTGATACCAAAATTGTATAGTTTTTAGTTTTATTACTGAAAAAAAAAAAATTCTAATCTAAATTTTCTTTGCTTCACCATTTTCTGATAGCCGTAACTTTTTATATTTTGGTTTACAGAGCTGTATGGAATGAACTGTAGTTTTTTTTGTACCATTTTTGTGGTATGTATGACTTTTTTATGATTTTTTGATCACTGTTATTACATTTTTTGGGATGGATAAGGTGAATGAAAAATGGCGAATTATGTGTTTTTAATTTTTTTATATTTTAGGACATTTTTGGACGCGGCAATTCCTAACGTTTATTTATTTATTTATATATTTTTATATGTAAAATTGGAAAAGGGGAGTGATTTAAACTTTTAATATTTTGTTGTTTTTTTAAACCTTTTTTGCTTTTTATTTAATAATAAATATTAGCTCCCTTAGGCCCCTTTCACACGGGCCAAAATTCTGTGTGGGTGCAATGCGTGAGGTGAACGCATTGCACCCGCACTGAATACGGACCCATTCACTTCAATGGGGCTGTGTACATGAGCGCTGATTTTCATGCATCACTGGTGCGTTGCATGAAAATCACAGAAAGCGCTATATTGTGAGTTTTTAATGCAGCGCAGGCCCCAAGGAAGTGTGGATGCCGTGCGATTTTCACACATGGTTGCTAGGAGTCGATCGGGATGGGGACCCAATCTTTATTATTTTCCCTTATATCATGGTTATTACAGAAGATAATAGCATTCTTAATACAGAATGCTTAGTAAAATAGTGATGGAGGGATTACAAAATAAAAAAAACAATTAATAAACTCACCTTAATCCACTTGAACGGTCAGCCTGGCAAGTCTTCTTTCTATTTTAATGAAAAGGACCTTTGGTGACGTCACTGCGCTCATCACATGGCCCATCACGGTGACGGACCATGTGATGGACCATGTGATGAGCGCAGTGACATCATCAAAGGTCCTTTAGCCAGGTCCTGAAGAAAGTATAAAGAAGGGGAGATCCGCTATGCGATCAAGTGGATGGGGTGAGTTACATTTGTTTATTATTTTTAACCCCTCAATGGACATTTTACTAAGCATTCTGTATAATTTTCCCTTATAACCATGTTATAAGGGAAAATAATTAAATCTACACAACACCGATCCCAAACCCGAACTTCTGTGAAGAAGTCCGGGTTCGGGTCTAGGTACCAAACATGCCGATTTTTCTCACGCTTTTGCAAAACGCATTAAACACTTTGCACTTGCGCAGAAAAATCGTGCATTTCCCCGCAATGCACCCACATCTGAAGCCTTAGGGGGCTAGAACCTGTGATATTTGATACCTTGTCCTATTCAACCTAAGCCCCTTTTCACACGAGTGAGTATTCCACGCGGGTTCAATGCGTGATGCGAACGCATTGTGCCCACACTGAATCCGGACCCATTAATTTCAAGGGGTCTGTGTACATGAGCGTTCTTTTTCATGCATCACTTGTGTGTTGCGTGAAAATCACAGCATGTTCTATATTCTGCATTTTTCACGCTGGCCCCATAGAAGTGAATGAGGCTGGTTGAAAATCGCATCCGTGAGCAATTTTGGATGCAATGTGTTTTTCACAGATGGTTGCTAAGAGATGTTGTTTGTTAACCTTCACTTTTTTATCATGCGCGTCGAAAACGCATCAATGCGCATTGCACCTGCGCGATAAAAACTGAATGCAATTGCATACAAAACTGAATGAACTTGCTTGCAAAATCTCGCATTTTTCACTGAACGCGTCCGGACCAAATCTGTCACGCTCGTCTGCAAGGTGCCTAAAGGTTCATGCTCAAGACCATAGCCTGTTTTGTGGTCTGAAAATTGCAGATCCGCAAAACTCAGATACTGGCTGCTTGCGTTCTGCATTTTGTGGCCTCTATAGAACCTGGCCTCTATAGTTCCTGGCCTCTATAGAACAGTCCTATCCTTGTCTGTAAAATGGACAAGAATGGGACATGTTTTTTTTGTGGGTGCCACAGAACAGACACACCGTGTGCTTTTGCACCCCCATTGAAGTAAATGGGTCTACTTCCGACCAATATGCAGATCAGATGTGGATAAAAAATATGTAAATGTGCATGAGCCCTATTAGAGATCTATTAGGATTTATAGGATTTAGACTCCCTGCTGAGCTGTGCCTCATGCACAGCTTAGCAGGGAGCTTACCATGGCAAGGCTGGAAAGCTTCAAAACCCTCTATACTACCATGATTGGATGCCTTGCATTTACTGCGGGGGCGCCAATGGGAAGGAAGAGGGTGCTGCATCCTTCTACCTTACCTCACAGATGAAGCAATCGCTGCTGAGCACAGCATCTGAAGGGTTAAATGACGCAGTTCAGTGGGATAGCCGTTCCCTGTCATTGCGGCCAGGTGCCTGCTGTATTATACAGCTGGCACCCACCGCGTATGGAGTGGGCTCATCACAACACCCCGTTCCATACAATTGTGGGTGCATATGCCGCACACGTACTGCATTAAGCATTAAGGGGTTAAAACACTGTGTTTCTTTTGTTGATCTGAGGTTCAGTTCCCACGTTATATTTTTTCTTAATATACAAATTAAGCTTTTGGTGCAATAAGGGCATTACCATTGGTGTTTTTGCCCCCAAGCTCCACTCCCTTCTGTGGCCAGCTCCTCCCTAATTGCTTTGGTTGACAGGTCTAGGTATTGGTTGTATAAGGTTGTAAAATACCTATTGCAATTTCCATAAAGATAGCCAAGTTTCACAAAAAAGGTGTGGAATCCAAAGTTTTGGTGATTCACTTGAGACAAATTGCTCAAAAACAGAACCCGGTGCCATTTTACCATGAAAATTTAAAACGACAAGAAGGAAGAAGATGTAAACTCACATGATCCATGATCCTGGGAGGGCAATGCGGAGGGCTTGCCCTGATTTTCTCAGAGGTTGACAGACAGCCTGATCAGCTAATCAGCATTCAGCCAGATCCTTCTACTCAGAGTGAGCCAGGTGCCATTCTGTTCTCAGGTAGGCTTATGTAGGGATGTCTTATGGCAGTTTCCTCCAAAAACCAGTTCCAGGCACAAGTCAGTAACCTAGTACTAGAGATACTTTCAAGGTGCCACAGAGGCATTACAGAGAGTTTGTAGGGTTTCAGTACCCCAATAGCATACATTCTGTTGCAGACAATTTCACACACCCCCACACACACCGTTTTTTTTCCCACAAACCGGTTTCTATTTACAGTACTATTTACAGTACTATTTGTAACTGGGCATTTCAGAGCATTATGCCAGTGTTATTGCACATGTTGTACATTACTGGCAGTTACCGTTCAGCATTATATAAAAAGTATTTTACTGCAATAACACCATTATTATACCTGTGTTATTTAATGTGTTTACACTACTGCAAGATATTGTTCAGTGTTACATAAAAATTATTTTTACTGCAATAGCACAATTATTATTCCTATTTTAGTGAAAATGTTGTATAAATGAAAGATACTGTTTAGCTAAACCAAGCACATTTTACTGTAAAAGAGATTTAAAGATTGTCAATAGCAGTGTGCAGTGTGTTTGGGAGGGACGATTAATTGCACGTGTCTTTAATCCCTTCAGGACCGAGCCATTTTTCACCTTAAGGACCAGACCAAATTTTGGAAATCTGACGTGTCACTTTTTATGGTAATAACTTTGGAACGCTTTTGCTTATCCAAGCCATTCTGTGATTTTTTTTTCTTGTAACACATTGTACTTCATAACAGTAGTAAATTTGAGTCAATATATTTCACCTTTATTCTTAAAAAATCCAATATTTACCAAAAATGTATCTTCTTTTAAGACAGAAAGTAATACCTAACTGCCACAGAGGCCCCTAAAGGCAATAAGGAGAAGGTGAGGATTGATAGTAAGCAGCTGTTGGTGGGCGATTCCATCATAAGAGGTGTGAAGTTTGAGGAGAATAGTGTTATGAGATGTCTCCCTGGTGCTACCGCTAGCAGGGATAGACGAAGGATCCTTAATATTGTTAGGCAAGCAAAGCAGGAAAGGGAGGTGGATGTTATTGTCCATCTTGGGACAAACGATCTGGTTTGCAATGAGGTTTCAAAGGTGAAATAAGCTTTTCACACACTTGGAAAGGATATATGGAAGGTTGCATCAACTGATTCATTCTCTGCAGTTTTGCCTGTGCATAACCTTCAGCATGACAGGAAGATGCGCATTAAGGAATTCAATGCATGGCTTGGTGAATGGTGTCTGAACCAAGGGTTTGGCTTTGTGTCTCATGCTAGCTCTTGTTGGAATGGAAAAGAACTGTACAAGAAAGATTGTTTGCATCTTTCTCTCAAGGGAACAAATGTCCTCGGTGAACAGTTCCAAGTATTTGCTAAGGAGCATTTAAACTAGGAAATGGGGGGGCAAAGGAGTGATAATCCAGCAGTCCAATTGCCCCCCAGAACAATGCCAGAAGATGCCAGTAGCACAAAGGTTAAGCAATGACAAGGTCATATTCTTGTCTACAAATGCTCGCAGTTTAGGGAATAAGATCAATGAATGTGAGGCTATAATGGCATCTGAGAATATAGATGTAGTGGCTGTTACTGAGTCGTGGTTCAAGGGGAGTAATGACTAGGATATAACAATACCAGGGTTCTCTCTATACAGGAAAGACAGAGAAGGCAAGAAGGGGGGAGGGGTGGCCCTGAATGTGAAAGATAGCATAAAATCTAATTTGATACAAGTTAGCGAGAACAATCTTAGAGTCAGTTTGGGTTACCTTGCAGCTTGATAATCATAAGGTAACTCGTGTACGTGTGATATATAGACCACCTAGCCAAGTCAAAGAATTAGATGATCTACTAGTTGGGGAAATAGCTAAAATGACATTGGAGGGGGAAGTTATCATTATGGGAGACTTCAATCTTCCTGATGTAAACCGGAAAACCAAAATAGCTAGTTCTACCAGGAGTACAGATATTCTAAATTCCCTACTGGGATTATCTCTACAGCAAGTAGTTGAGGAGCCAACCGGAAGGAGGGCATTTTAGATTTAGTGTTCACAAATAGGAATTTGGTATATGATATTTCTGTAGGGGAAAGCTTGGGCTCTAGTGATCACCAGTCAGTGTGGTTTACTATAAGTACAGTGATTGAGTCACACCACACAAAAACAAAAGTTTTAGATTTTAGAAAAACGGACTTTTCTAAAATTAGATTAGTGGTATACGAGTCCCTATCAGATTGGAACAGTTTCATTGTAGTCCAGGATAAATGGGACTACTTAAAAGTGGCACTATTGAAGGCAGCAGAAAATTGCATTAGGCTTGTCAGTAAAAGCAAAAAAAGGAAGAGACCACTGTGGTACTCAGCAGAAGTGGCCAAAATCATTAAAAACAAAAAGATAGCATTTAGGAATTATATAAAAAAAAAAAAAACGAGGATGACAGGCAAATTTATAAGATTAGGCAGAGAGAGGCCAAACAAGTTATAAGAGCTTCGAAAGCACAGGCAGAAGAGAAATTAGCTCAGTCCGTGAAAAAAGGCGATAAGACATTCTTCAGATACATAAATTAAAAAAGGAAACTAAAACAAGGAATTACCAAATTAAAAACAAAAGAAGGAAGAAGATAAAGAACTAGCTGACTGCCTCAATGAATACTTCTGTTTAGTTTTTACAAAGGAAAATGAAGGAAAAGGACCTCAGTTAGGAAAGAAGACTAATGATGATGATATTTTGATGCATGTGTCTTTACAGAGGAAGAGGTTCTAAGTCAGCTGTCTAAAATTAATACAAATAAGTCACAGGGGCCTGATGGGATACACCCAAAGCTATTAAAAGAGCTCAGCGGTGAACTAGCAAAACCATTAACAGATTTATTTTACCAATCACTGGCAACAGGAGTCGTCCCAGAAGATTGGAAATTAGCAAATGGTGTGCCCATTCACAAGAAAGGTAGTAGGGAGGAATCGGGCAACTATAGGCCAGTAAGCCTGACATCAATAGTGGGGAATTTAATGGAAAACATACTTAAGGAGAGGATTGTGGAACATCTAAAATCCCATGGATTGAAAGATGAAAAACAGCATGGGTTTACTTCAGGGAGATCATGTCAAACTAATCTTATTGATTTTTTTGATTGGGTCACTAAAATAATAGATGGAGGAGGTGCAGTAGACATCGCTTATCTAGATTTTAGTAAGGCTTTTGATACTGTCCCACATAGAAGGCTTATCAATAAATTGCAGTCTTTGGGATTGGACTCCCATATTGTTGAATGGATTAGGAAGTGGCTGAGGGACAGACAACAGAGGGTTGTAGTCAATGGAGTATATTCAGACCAAGGTCTTGTTACCAGTGGGTTACCTCAGGGATCTGTTCTGGGACCCATATTGTTTAATATCTTTATCAGCGAAATTGCAGAAGGCCAAAGATTTGTAACAGGGTTGATGTTCCTAGAGGGATACACCAAATGGAAAAGGATTGAGGAAAACTAGAGGAATGGTCAAAAATCTGGCAACTAAAATGTAATGTTGATAAGTGCAAGATAATGCACCTGGGGCATAAAAACCCAAGAGCAGAATATAAAATCAGTGATACAGTCCTAACCTCAGTATCTGAGGAAAGGGATTTAGGGGTCATTATTTCAGAAGACTTAAAGGTAGGCAGACAATGTCATAGAGCAGCAGGAAATGCTAGCAGAATGCTTGGGTGTATAGGGAGAGGAATTGCCAGTAGAAAGAGGGAGGTGCTCATGCCGCTCTACAGAGCACTAGTGAGACCTCATATGGAGTATTGTGCTCAGTACTGGAAACCATATCTCCAGAAGGATATTGATACTTTGGAGAGAGTTCAGAGAAGAGCTACTAAACTGGTACATGGATTGCAGGATAAAACTTACCAGGAAAGATTAAAGGGCCTTAACATGTATAGCTTGGAAGAATGACGAGACAGAGGGGATATGATAGAAACTTTTAAATACATAAAGGGAATCAACAAGGTAAAAGAGGAGAGAATATTTAAAAGAAGAAAAACTGCTACAAGAGGACATAGTTTTAAATTAAAGGGGCAAAGGTTTAAAAGTAATATCAGGAAGTATTAATTTACTGAGAGAGTAGTGGATGCATGGAATAGCCTTCCTGCAGAAGTGGTAGCTGCAAATACAGTGAAGGAGTTTAAGCATGCATGGGATAGGCATAAGGCCATCCTTCATATAAGATAGGGCCGAGGGCTATCCATAGTATTCAGTATATTGGGCAGACTAGATGGGCCAAATGATTCTTATCTGCAGACACATTCTATGTTTCTATGTTTCTAATTAAATAGTTATTACTTTACATTTCCCATATGTCTTTTGTAAATGTTGTTTTATTTTTATTTTTTTGGGATGCTGGATGGAGTACAATTTTAGATGAAATTTTAAAATTTATTAAGAATGTTTCCAAAACCTGCTTTTTAAAGGACTAATTCAGTTATGAAGTCCCATTCAAATGAACCTCTTTTAGAAACTACTCCCCTCAAGTTATTGAAAACTATTTCCATGCCCTATCATCCGACCATTAGCATTGTGAAGTGGTGCAAGCAGCAGTAGCTGCACTAGCCATCTGTACAGTAGCTGTACTCCGTAGGTACTTGAAAAAGCATGGCAAAACCTGGGTCGGGCTTGCCAGGACATCTGGTTTTATTACATGCGTGTTTTATATAATATCCTGTAAGTATAAGAAATATCTTTGGCTGAACCTAGTGTTGCTGTACTTCACTATCTTAGATCTTTTCAGTTTTTTCTCTGAGAAGGATTACAGGAGGAGGAAACCAGGAGAGAGAAGCAACCCGGCTTACTCCTCCTCTCAGTCGCTGCAGAATGATGCCAAGGTCACCTCTAAGTCTTGGAGCCATGTGTCACAGAATTCCTTCTGCTCCTCCCTTCCTCGAGGCCCCAAAAAAGTTTTTCATTTTCATTTCTGTCTTCACTGCCCCCCTACTAGTGGGGTGCCTGCCTTTTTTTTTCTAAGAGGCAACAAAACCTCACAGAAGTCTCCCTGTTACTGGGTTGTGTGAGAACAGTCAGCATATGGACTGCCATGAGTAGGTTCAGGTGGAGGTGGGAGACTTCTAGCTGATAGCTGTGTTTGTGGTGGTGGTGGTACTTGCAGTTGTAGCCATGGTGGTGGCAGTAGGGGCAGTGGTAGTGACAGTGGCACTTGGGGAAAATACAGAGCAGGGAGTCTGGATGGGGTCCAAGGAGCCCATGATGACATATCATAGTTTGATAAAAATGGCTTGGAGGGTGAGGATGACAATATCAATGATTCTGTGCTGGACATACCTAGGAGCCGTATCCGGGTGCTGAGAGTAAGTAGATGGGACTAAGGTAAGGAGATGGGGTGGCCACAAAGGTGGAGGGTGGTGGCCACAGAGGTGGCAGCAATAAAGAGCATAGGCAATGTACAGCCAAAAGGTGATGCTGCTGATACTGTGGGTACAGGATCAAAACATGCCGGACCTTGGTTGCTTGGCTGACCTTGTGCGAGTATCTCCCATCTGGCAGTTTTTCTCCACAGTGATCGAAGGCAAAAACATCACTGTGTTCAGATCTGCAGGATTAAAATAAGCTATAAGTATTCAAACACAAACGTAGACACCGATGCTGTATTTCAGCATACGAAGAGGCATCACTAGATCCTATGGGAAAATAGAAGAGACCGACCAGTGAAATGTGAGTGTTCTCCTTCTCCTGGTTTCCTTTGTGGCAACTAGGCTTCATCCACATGCAGTACAGTATTATAGTCATAATCATCATCAGTTAAGCTTAATAATTAATTAAAGAGTAACTAAACTTTTAATTACATTTTTGTTAAAATGTCCCTAATGTCATAAATAAAACTTTTTGTAAAGTACTTTATTAAGGCTTTTTGTATTTTTAATAGATTTTACTCCCTCCTAAAGTGCACATTTCCCTGAGCGCTTAAAATTGACTTTTATGTACACTACTGACTTCTCAGCGGTGTATGGAGTGGGGAGTTTATGGTTTTGCAATGTTGCTGCAGCGCAGGGAGTACCAGCAGGAGCCACATTGCTGCTCCTGCCCGTGCCCCTCAGAGGTTTACTAAATGAGTGGAGCGGGCTCCTGCCAGGCAGATGCCGGTCCGTTCAGCTAATCCTGGCATAGCACATGGTTATAGGGTACCCATGTGCTATTGCAGCATTTAGCAAACCTCCGACGGGCACGGGCAGGAGCAGCAATGTGCGCTCCTGGCCGTACTCCGTTCTCTGCAGCCCCATTGAGAAACTGTGAACTCCGTACTCCGTACACCGCTGAGAAGTCAGCATGTACAGAAAAGTAAATTTTATGAGCACAGGGAAATGTGCGCTTTAGGGGGGAGTAAAGTCTATAAAAAATACATGAAGCCTTAATAAAGTAATATTACATATCAGGTACTTACTGTATGCACCTGGCCAGCAGCCACAGGTTCTCTCCTGAATTCAGTCCTCAGGATGGTAATACAGTTGAATACTGTGGTGGAGGCAGCATTGTGCTGCGCTGTGGTATTCGGGTCTGCTGGGGTGATATTTTGTTCTGCCCTGCCTGCTTCTGTTGTCCCTACCTACTTAGGTTGCCCCGCATTCTGTCAATCTGGACCATCTACAACATGGGACCAATTTTAGTTTTTTTTCCATGGCCAAAAGTTTCCAGTCCGCCCATGATCACATCAGACCATTTGAAACTATTTACATCAGCGTGGTCTGTGTGCTAGATAACCTGCAAGGATATTGACACAGGCGTCATAATCTTGCATGGGACAAAGAGCATCTACGCTGGATGAGGGACCAGTCAGCCTCATTGCTGTTTACTGATTCAGTCGATTCACGTTGAGCAGAAATTATGGCTGCCAACAATTTTGGAGGGAGACATCCTGGAGCCTTTGGTGGGGGTGGTGTTACAGTGTGGGCAGATGTCTAGTGAATACAGAATTGCCCTACACTTTGTGATTGGTACAGTGACAAGCCCATACTACTTGAATAGCATCATTAATCCAGTCATTGTGTCTCTGCATGAACAACAAAGGCCTAATTTCATCTTCATGGACGGCAATTCGCCATATTATCAAGTTCGCATCATTAGGGAATGGCTCCTGGAGACTGGGGTACTTCAAATGGATAATAAAATGGATAATATAATATCACTGTAGTGTGAACTTCCATAAATTTCACCCGAAAGCCAAATATCCCAAACTTTTTGTGAGTAGTGTAAAAGCACCAACCATTGTGCCTCTTGAAATTAATTCTGCTATACACACTGTGGTCCCTGAATAAAATTGCACCAAATATTGGGCCCCTGAATATAAAAGTGTCCCCTAAATATAATGTTGATACAAACAATACCTCCACACACTGTGCACTCTGAACTTAATAGCACCACATACTCTGTCCTCTGAATTGTGCCACAAATTGTGCCCTATGTATATAATACTGCCACACACTATGCCCCTGCATATAATAGTGTACACATAGTACCCAATAAATCAATCTCATATAATATTGCCCAAATGATACTTTCTTTTAACAACTGGTTGGATCCCACCCCTGACATCTAGTAATACATAAACAAGTTTCCAGAAATATGTAAAATATTCTCAGAACTATGTGTCGTCTGCTGTAGATAGGGGACATTAACTTTCACAGCATTAACATCAGTAAGCACAGTTTACAAAGCACCTCCATAAACAACTTGAAATATTATGATTAGATTAAACTCTCAAAATTATATTCAAAATAATCCCGTATACTGTGTGTCTGCAAATTTCCCACAAGCGTAATTATTTAATGTCAGGATCAGAACGCATAAGTAATTTCTTTTTCTAATTACTCTAGGCAATAAGAAATACATTTATACCTTTTAAACAGCAAATCCGTATTAGCATATTTTCATTAATCTATACATGAATAATTTATAATCTGTATAGCAGTTGTAATTTACTCTATAAAGGTTTTATCCTGAAGGAACATTTTTGTGACATGTCACTGATTCTCAATTTTTCACATCTCGTCTCGGCTTGTGTTATAAGACAGCGTTATTATAAAAGGCAACTGATGTCAACAAGATGAAATGTATTTGCTGCTGATTGTTTAGATCAACTGAGTGCACAACTTCCACTTCTGGTGAGCAACAGTTTAATCAAAATACTATATGGAAGAAGTACTCCATTATATGTGACTAGCAGTTACCGTACATCTATAAAGAGTATTGAGTATGAAAGATTTTGCTAAATAAAAGTAATCTTTCAGAGCAACCTTAGGCTGATGTCTAGGGATGAGCGAACCCGAATTGCAATGTTCAGGTTCGTACCGAAGTTCAGGTACCCAGACCCCAACCCAGACTTTTTCACTGAAGTTCGGTGTTCGGGTGATTTTATTATTTTCCGTTATAACATGGTTATATCAGAAAATAATAGCATTCTTAAGACAGAATGCAAAACATTAGGGCAATTTAGAGGCTAAAAAAATAAACTCACCTCATTCACTTGATTGCACTGCAGCAGCTTCTTCTATCTTCATTGAACAGGACCTGCCAAAGGACCTGCGATATGCGTGATGACGACAACGCTCTCTCCCACATTGTTAGCTTGAAGGGGGAGGTATCTATATTCAGTTAAGGTGGAGCTAAGTTTGACCAATTGTTGGGATCTGGTGATTATATATATGTTCACTATTGGTATGTATTTATGAGCTTGATAAAGATTTTGGTGTAATAAAAGGTGACATTTTCTATGCCATTGGAGTGCCACAGTTTTCTATAATATTGCATCCTACATTGTGAAGTCATTATGCATATTGTAGGTTTGTGGCAAGTCCTGTTCAGTGAAGATAGAAGACTATCTACTGCAATGCAATCAAGTGGATGAGTTGTTTTTTTGCCTTTTTTAACCCCTAAATGGCCATATTGTTTTGCATTCTTTCTTAGGAATGCTATTATTTTCCGATATAATCATGTTATAATGGAAAATAATAATGTGAAGTTCAGGTCCCCATTGACTTCAATAGGGTTCGGGGTCAAGTTCGGATCCCAATCCTGAACTTTGACCTGAAGTTCGGCCGAACCCGAACTTCCACGGGTTCGCTCATCCCTACTGATGGCCTAGCTCCATACAACCCAAGAGTTTTACAGAGGCATAATATGAAAGCCAAAGAAGATCCTATTCTACCTCTATATACTATTTCACATGGACAGCATGCGTATAAGAGACAGAAGTACAAAAAATCTGAAACCAATTCCAACCATTTTAATTGAAAAAATAAATGGAATTAATATAGATCTGTAATGTGAAAGTTAGAATAAGCCCTTACTTTTTAGAAAACATTTGCATGCTGCGTTATCTACAGTGGGAATTGTGTTCCAGGATCTGTAGAAAGAGGGGAACAGTTACTATTGTACATACTCCTTCTGTATTGTATTATTTGTCCATTTTAAAAATTAGCATAATTGTGATGTTGTTATGTTTTATATGGCTGCGTACATTAAACTCCTGGGGATACATGACTTACCGGTACGTCATGATGTCCTGGTACTTAAGGACACATGACGTACGGGTACATCATGTGTATTTCCAATCTGTACTGTACTGTATTATACAGACATCAGACCCACTGGATCTTCAAGAACCAAGTGGGTCTGGGTCAAAAAAATGTAAAAGAAAAAGTGGAAAAATAAATAAATAACATTTATCACTGATAAAAAAAAAAAAGTACTACACATAATAGGTATCGCCGCGTCCATAATAACCTGCTCTATAAAAATGGCACATGATCTAACCCCTCAGGTGAATACCGTAAAACTTTTTACATTAAAAGATGTAAAGAAATCCATTTTTTGTCACCTTACATCACAAAAAGTATAATAGCAAGTGATAAAAAGAGTAAAAATTACAATTTATTTATATCTCAGTAAAACAACATATATTATAATACATAAATATGTGTAAGCAGGGACAAATCACAGTCATACATCACCTTGCCAACAGACCCATAGCACTGGTGTTGCTAAGATATACCCCCTTGCACTATACTATCTGGAAAAATCCTAGCAAATTAGATCCAAATGAAGGGATGTAAACTATGGCAATCAAGTCAATTGCACGCATGCTTTTCCATGTAAATGTGTGCCTCACTTATGCAGCTCTAATCCCAAAGATCAACAAAGCCGAAAGGTGCACAACATGAATGTGTAACATACCGAAATTGCAGGGGCTGCGGGCAAGGTGAAGATACTCCTCAACGCGCGTTTCGCGTATGGTTTGCTTCCTCAGGAGGAGTTGACAATCGGGGGAAAGAGGACAGATTAAAAAACGGCCGCTCACCAATCAAGCGCTGGGCTTGCGATCATATGATGCATCACATGACCTCCACGTCACTACAGCGGCGCATGGCCAATCTGCATCCGCCACGTCACCAGGCTTCCGCCCTTCCCCTGAGGCCGATGGAGGAGAGGGTGGTCACAGGAAGTGAATACTGATCGCCGTCGCCTCCACCATACCTGCACTCGAGAGAAAAGGCCAAAGCGGACGGGCGGACCGGACGGCCATGCGCACACGTGACGGCTGATAATCGCAGCAGCAATGGTCACTCAAAACCTTTCTTTTGTATCCATATGGATGTATTTAGAACAATGTACTGCTGCGATCTAACATATTACCAATGGATACAATAGTGTCCTTAAAAAAATAATATTGCAGACATTACCATACCATACTATAGAGCAAAGTGCAAGTGCATATATACTCTAAGCCATAGAGAGTTCATATCAATGTGTATTCTCATGATTTGTAATTCATGACTCAAAAATCATAATTATCACTTAATACAAATTAATTATTACAAAAAAGAAATTATTGTGAATAAAACAGTAAAACAAACAAGATAATTGATTTAAAGTGCTAGTGCTATCTAACCCAATGTTGTTAGTGCCTAATTATAATAGTGCATTATATTACTACAATCCTAATCATAAATCCTGATGATAATACAAAACTGTGCATATATAAGATATATATAATACAAAAAATGCTGCAAGTTTAATAAATATGTATTATTTAAAAAGGTCTCAATTTGAGGCCGAAAAGGACATAATTCATTAAATAATGTATCAAAATCCAAATGACGGACGATCACGGGAAACATCAATTTTCATGGTGAGTCGACAAACTAGAAAGATATAAGACAAATGTTAATATGCATATTTACATATCATATGACATCCACAGATATAAAAAAATGGGTAAAAAATCCCATATCCACCCCTAAAGTCACTGTTCAAAGAAAGGAGCCGAAACCAAAGCTTTCATTTAATCCCTTCGGGGTCAGAGTTTTGAGTCTAAAAATCCATCTGGTCTCAATCTGGGCTAGGATTTTACTGTAATTGCCCCCTCTGATCCCCAAATGTACTTTATCAATCCCTCTAAACCGCAGTCCGCTTGGATTGCTTGAGTGATGGATTTTAAAATGTTTGGGAAGAGTTTTTAGATCATTCAGATCTACAATCTCTTTGGCCTTTTCAATATCCCGCACGTGTTCTCGTATTCTTTTGCGGAACTCCTTTGTAGTCAGACCAATATAAATTTTATCGCATGGGCAGGTAGCATAGTAAATAATACCAGTGGACATGCAGGAGATGTATTCTCTGATATCATAGATTTTGCTTTTATCGGAGTCCGTAAATTGAGTTGACCTATCGATGTTGGCGCATGCTTTGCAGGCACCACATGGATAGGACCCCTTAATCATGGTTTGATTATTCATTTTTCACCCAGATGTATAATGGCTGCGGACTATTGTATCTTTTAAGTTCCCAGAACATCTTGCCGTTAAAAGCGGTTTCTCTGAAATACATTTGCTTAGCTTAGTATCAGTCTTGAGAATATTCCAATGCTTATTTAAAATTTCATATAAATATTTCCACTGGTTATTATAGTTTGTAATAAACCTTATGTCCTGATTAGTGATGGATGCCATCTTCCCGATCTTTTTCTCCTCATTGGGACATAGTAATTTTTCTCTTTTGCGTCCCCTCGCTAGTTGGATACCCTTTGTTATCTGTCTGTTACTGTACCCTCTTTCCTTAAACTGATTTCTTCGTTTTTCAGATTCCTCCAGGTAATTCACTTCATTTGAGCATATTCTTTTAAGGCGTATAAACTGACCTTTAGGAATCCCATCAATTGTGGATCTCGGATGCGCAGAGTTGGCATGTAGTAGAGAATTCACTGCAGTTGTTTTCCTATATATCTCTGTCTGCAGTTTTCCTTCATCATCAGCTTTGATCTTAATATCCAAAAAATCAATTACACGTCCTGCTTTAAAGGAGAGCTTGATGTTAGACGTATTATTATTTAAAGTGCTCATAAACATATTGAGATATTCCATGGTGCCCTCCCATATCAACAGTATATCATCGATATACCGAATCCAGTTATGGACTCTATCGATATGTTCAGGGGGGCCACCATGGAAGATCTCTCTCTCCCAAGCTCCCAAGAACAGATTGGCGTACGATGGGGCACATGTGGCCCCCATCGCAACGCCTTGTATCTGCAAATAAAATCTGTCCTTGAAGACGAAAAAATTGTGATGTAAAATGAAATCCAATAATTGTAACAGTAACAGATTTAGAGAGGGTTCCAAATTATTACTTTTTAGGAAGTTTGAAGTGGCACGCAGCCCGTCCTCATGACGTATGCTTGTATAGAGGGACTCTACATCCGCAGTTACCAGGATCATCTCTTTGGTAAGCTGTATTCCTTCTTCACCTTGCCCGCAGCCCCTGCAATTTCGGTATGTTACATATTCATGTTGTGCACCTTTCGGCTTTGTTGATCTTTGGGATTAGAGCTGCATAAGTGAGGCACACATTTACATGGAAGGCATGCGTGCAATTGACTTGATTGCCATAGTTTATATCCCTTCATTTGGATCTAATTTGCTAGGATTTTTCCAGATAGTATAGTGCAAGGGGGTATATCTTAGCAACCTCAGTGCTATGGGTCTGTTGGCAAGGTGATGTATGACTGTGATTTGTCCCTGCTTATACATATTTATGTATTATAATATATGTTGTTTTACTGAGATATAAATAAATTGTAATTTTTACTCTTAGAAAATTGTTGTGGTTGCACTCCATTTTGTTTGTGTGATTTTATATATTTAAGGAGTGTACCTCCTGAGTCAGAGACCGTTGATGATGTCAAGTGATAAAAATGTCATACGCACCCCAAAAACCATGCCAATCAAACCATCATCTCATCCCGCAAAAATCATACCCTACTCAAGATAATCACCCAAAAACTGAAAAAACTATGGCTCTCGGACTATGGAGACACTGAAACATGATTTTTTTTTTGTTTCAAAAATGAAATAATTGTGTAAAACTTACATAAATACAAAAGGCAGACAGTTTAGGTATTGCCGCATCCATAATAACCTTCTCTATAAAAATATCACATTACCTAACCCCTAAGGTGAATACCATTTTTTTTTTAAATGGTGTAAAAAAAGCCTTACATCACGAAAAGTGTAATAGCAATCGATCAAAAAGTCATATGCACCCCCAAAATAGTAGCAATCAAACAGTCATTTCATCCCGAAGAAAATGAGCCCCTACACAAGACAGTCGCCCAAAAAATAAATAAAACTATGGCTTTTAGAATGTGGAGACACTAAAGAATCATATTTTCTTTTTTTTTATGCTTTGTTATGTAAAACTGAAACAAATAACCAAAAAACATCATATTTGTTATTGTCGCATCCGTGACAACCTGCTCTACAAAAATACCACATGATCCAACCTGTCGGATGAATTTTGTAAATAACAAAAAATAAAAACGGTGCCAAAACAGCTATTTCTTGTTACCTTGCCTCACAAAAAGTGTAATATAGAGCAACCAAAAATCAAATGTACCCTAAAATAGTACCAACAAAACTGCCACCCTATCCTAGTTTCCAAAATGGGGTCCCTTTCTACTCTAGGGGTGCATCAGGGGGGCTTCAAATGGGACATGGTGTCAAAAAAACAGTCCAGCTTAATTTGCCTTTCAAAAACCGTATGGTATTCCTTTCCTTCTGTGCCCTGCTGTGTGCCCGCACAGGGTTGGACACTTACTGCTTGTCCAACCCTGCTCTTGGATTGGCTGGTTCTGTTCACATGAGCAGTGCTGGCCAATCTAATGGCAGCAGGAAATGTCTTTGGCTATCAATATTACAGTATGCATCAGGCTGTCTGAGAAGTGGTTGGATGGCAGAAGAAGAACCTAAGAATTTATGGATCTGCAGCCGGGAACAGACTGGGAACCAAAAGTGGCCCTGAAAAAAACCTAAAACAGGACCCCTGTGGTAGGAAGGTCCAAATTGGCAGAAGTTGGAACAACAGAAGAAGGCGGGGCCATCAATATCGCAGTGCAGATCAAAATACCACCCCAGCAAGACCAAATACCACAGTACAGTATGAAACAGTTTGATGATCCCAAGGACAGTAATTCACCTGAATGCAGGGGGGACCTGTGGCCGCTGTCCAGATATATAAGTGCCTTATGCTCTTACATTAATTTATGCTGAGATCATCAGATGTTTATATACCTTGCTGGCGACTATGAGAAGAGCATGGGTGGCCCTCTGGGCATTGGCTCACCAGGAAATTTCCCTGTAGGATCTATGGCCAGTCTGTCCATGTCTGCAGCTGAAATAATGAAAAGAAAGGCATCAAGTATGTAGATGTTCTGATGTGTTTTAATGGTAACTTTAATAGTTTTATTGTTTGAGAAAATGGAGATAACAAATAACTTTCAAAATATATTTTTATTAGGATGTAATTCTTACCATTCCAAAAACGAAGAAAATTCTGAAAAGTTTCCTGATATTTTAATGTTAGTAATAAATGCACTTTGTTAGTTCACACCATCACATGCTAATTTGGCTTGTTTAGTATTTTAATCCTGTTTTCCATCTGCTCCTCCTGCGAGTCTTGCATTTCAGCTGGTGCCCTTTAACTTGTGATGCCGTATCTCTTGCTGCTAATTGTAACATTAAAATTAATAGCATGATCTCACATGCAGTATAAACCGTTCTGTCACATATCAGCAACTTCCGTGAAGAGCTTTTGAAAATGTGATAAAGGACAGATTTAAATGAGAAAAAAAATTAAAGCTGGAATTATCTCATATATAAGAATTATTTACTGAACGAAAAACAAGCCAAGTAGAAATAAAATCATATTGTTTCAAATCATATCAGGTACTGGGAAAATGGTTTCATTTCATATTACATCAAAAAGGTTATACATTTAAAGGAGATATTCCATGAATATAACTTATCCACTATCCATTGGATAAGGGGATAAGTCAGGGGCGTAGCTAAAAGCACATGGGCCCTAGTGCAAAAGTTCAGCTTGGGCCCCCCTTCCCTCAGTGCTTGTTGGCAAGGGGCAGGGGAGCACGTAGCCTTCCTGCTGCCTGAGGCAAACATTGAAAGGGCACCCCCTCATGCCAAATCCTTGACCTAACCCCTTCCCTCCAGCCAGAGGTGTAAATTGACCAGCATGCACTTTCTATAATGCCAGTGTCTTATGTGGCACAAGGGTCTTTGGGCCCCTCAGGCTCCTGGGCCCGGTAGTGACTGCTACCTCTGCACCCCCTATAGCTACGCCCCTGGAATAAGTGTTTAAACAGCAGGGTGTCCAACCACTGGGGCCCCTGCCAATAATGACAATAAAACCTTGTTCTCCACCCTTTGAATGGAGTGATGGTCATGCATGCACACTGCTGCCCCATTTAGCTCTACGGAGATGCTCGAGAAAGCCGAGTGATTGTACTGGGCTATATCTATCACGATCGGCGTGACTATCACATACGTGACACAGAGGGAGGGAAAGAGGAAGGCCCTGCCCAAGTGAGAGGGAAGGTGGTGACCCCTGACTCACCTTGCGGCTGGCACCTGGCTGCCCTGACGTCCCTAGATGGGTTCCTCACCCGTACGCCGATCACGTGCCTAAAACCCTGGCTTTCCCTAAGATGAGCCCTAGATAGTGAACAGGGCGGTGGGAACACTAGTCCGCACCACTAGCTCTAAAGGAAAACACCAAGGGGAGGACAGACAATACAGACTAAACATATACTCCCAGGTGGGCGACAACAGGAGACAACAAAAAGCCCAACAGGGATCCGGAGGGTAGCACTCTGGAACAACAACCAGGATTCACAGCTCCAATGGGTCAGTATAGAAGTCCAGGCAGGAAGCTCTATAACTGGCAACTAGAGAAGTGTGAGAGGAGAATATAAGGAGGTTGGGAGTGGCAGACAAGAAACAGCTGAGGAGGAGAAGCTACGGATCCCTGAGTGAGACAAAAAGGATTGCAAGGCAAACACAGAAAACAATCACTAAGAAACAACGTGATCTTTAGACATAGAGCGCGCAGCCACCCGCTGCGACTTCCTGACCCTGGGTATAACGGAGTCAGACGTGGCTCTTGACACCCTCGTGACAATATCTGGCAGTCCCATAGAATTGAATGGGGGACAGTGCCCCATGCTCCACCAGGTTTCTCTGACATTGCACACAGGAGCAGAAGGAATTCTGTAACCCCTGGCTCCAAGGCACAATTTCAGACTCAGAAGTTATGTCCACATCATCCTGCTGTGACTTGGAGGTGGGGTGAGCCATCTAGTCCACAATCTTATCAACTTTCTGCTCAATAATAATCTGCAGCCTAGAGGAAGCCAAGAAGAACTGTGGCCTACTACTACTGGTCAGATGGCTGCTGTTGCTACTGCTGTTTCTACCCACATTATGTGTCACAGTCGTTACCTTTGGCTGTGACCTTCTGTCTATGCTCTCGCTGCAGCTCCGTTCCTGTGTGGTTCTTTATGGGTTAACTCCCCTGTGTGCCTATTAGGAGTTAATCCTCTGTCTGCTCCATGGGTGTGGCCTCTCTGCTGCACCCATGGAACCTGTATATAAGACTGAGGTTTCCTCAGTTCTGTGTCAGCTCTCCTGGTGTGTGTTGTCTTGTCCTGCTCCTAGTTTGTACTCGCTCTCCCATGCATGGGATACGTGTCTGTCTGTGCTCTGTGGGTTTCCTACTTGTTCATTCCCGTCCTCTTTCCTGTGTTTTGTTATCTGTTCTGCCAGTTATGTTTTAGTCACCTAGTTTGTATTCATATGTCTCTGTTCAGCAAGCCCTTGCTACACCTTTCTTTGCAGCAAAGTGCCATGAGCAAAGCCATGCAGTTTACTACTGGTGGAGCAAGTCCTTCTCTGCTCATTGTCACTCCTGTTTCCTTGCTATAAACTCCTGCTTGTGTTTTTAGTTGCCTGCTTGTATTTACCTGTTTGTTATGTTTGCCTATGTACGTCGGTACCTTCTGGTACCTGTTGTCCATTTGCTCCTGTTGTCACTGTCTAGTTCACACTCCAGAGTGGACCCTGGCAACTCCCTGCGGCAAAGCCTAACCCTACCATCTGGGGCCCTAGTGAATGCCAGGAGTTGCTTAGTCACGCCCCTCTGGAGTATTACTAAACAGTGGCGCAGTGGGGGTTTTTCTCCCACTGTGCAGACGGTACATAGAGCTCTCTATTTCCCTGTGTTTCCCTCCTTGAATTCTGTTTGTACAATAAACTCTTGTGTGTCTGTACCATATTGCTATTTGTTTATTGCTTGACGACGCAGAGGTCTCTCCTGGGACCTCCAACTCGTGACATTGTGACTATTGAAGAACGAGACTTTAGTCTTAGGTTTGCCCCTTTTTGGTTTTCTAGATATTTTATAATGAGGCCTATAAATGAAAAGGTATGGGTTTTATATAAATTAAAGTTACGGATTTGGTACATAGATTATTAATTGCAATTGTTTTTCTTTAATTTAAAGACAAAGGTGGAATTAAATGTCCCTCCCCTTCTACAAACACACTGCACACAGGAATTGACAATTAACTTTGTAAATATAGTATTTGCAGTAAATTGTTTTTGAACTACATAGTCTGATGCAGTAATGTGTTCATTAATACGTGTATAACAATGCAATTTTTCCAGTAAAATGTCAGTGAAGTATGTGTTCATTGAAACAGGTATAACAATTAACTATTGCTGTAAAATGTATTTGAACTACAAAGTCTGATGTAGTAATGCATTCGCTAAGGCCTCATTTATATATGCCGGTCTTAATCCCCATGCACTGGCAGTGGATGCAACAAAGTTATGTAGAGTCGCAGGAATTCACATTTATTTGCCAAATGAATTTTTGTGAAGTTCATAATGAATTCATAATGAATCTAATTATTTTAGAATCAATTCACTCATCTCTGACATGCTGGAATACACACAGATTTACTCATCATCAATGCTTGTGGGCAAAAGTGTTCCTTCTAGTACTGTCATCCTACACCCTTTGAAAGTCACAACCAGCGCACATGATCTCTTTCCTATGCAACATTTTAGGATGACTCTAGTTTCATATGAGCTTTAGAACAGGAAGTAAAAAGTACAAAGAAAAACTACCGTTTATAAATGTATAAATGGCACATATAAAATGTGTGGTGAAAATCCTAAGAAAAGACCATCTATCCTGAGGAAAAAAGTTCAGTTTCAACAGACTATAAGAGCTGTGAATTAGTATAATCTTCAAAACCTCACCAGAGTTACAGATGCTATTTCTTGATACATGGCACATTCATACCAACTAAAACACTGGGATCCCCTGCCATTGGACAACCTACTGACCTCCAAAACTCATCTAATCTCCACTTCCAGCCCTACTCCCCTTTTTCCCCTCTTCTTCCTCTGTGCTCTTCCATCTACCTTCTGTCACAAGGGTGTCAAGACCTATCGCTGACCTTGTTGTGCCTGGGGTCAGAAGGTCGCAGCAGGTGGCTACGTGCTCGGTTTCTTAAGAGATCACTCCATGACCTAGTGGTGAGAATGGATTCCGGTCCAGGTTTTCCTGCTTACATTTGTGATCCTTTTTGTCCCATTTAGGAATCTGTAGCTTTTCCTTTCAGCTTTTCTCTGTCAGCCACTCCCAGCTACTATATATTCTCCCTTTTTTGCTTCCCTTGTTGCTAGATATAGACCTTCCTTTAAGATCTTCTATTCTGACCTTAGGTGGACAACTGTTGCTGTTGGATCTAAGGTTCACTCCTGTTGTTGGTGTCTCCCTTCGGGGATTGTTGATTGTGTTTGTGTTGTTTGTCCTTTCCCTGTTGTTACCCTAGATGTCAGTGGTGAGGACTAGTGCTCCCACCGCCCTATTTACTACCTAGGACTTATTTCAGGGTAAGACAGGGACGAGGCATATGATCGGCATATGGGTTAGCAGCCTGTGATGAATACCGCACCCCACGTTGAGCTCACGAGATACTGTATAGTCACTGGTTACCAAGACGTGACGTTACGCCCTCCCGGAGGAGCAGTTAAGGTAAGCTTAGTACAGTTTACACAGTTGCCCCCTGTCAATGCGAGCACAGAGAGGCAGAGGGTTGGAGACACTCGCTCACAACCCTGACAAGCTGAGAGAGCCTTTTCACTGCCCCAGGTATACTGCCACCAGTTTCTCGTTTGATATAAGTTCGGTCCGCTAACGGGATTATATAGGGTGAAAAAACCAACCCGCAGTAGCGTATAACATGCTGAAACACGGACATGGGGATTCGTGATCGAGATTCAGGACAGCACAAGATTAAGGTAAATATTTAATCACCTTAAGGGCTCACTAGACAGTACACAATATAACAGAGAATATATACAGTGGTCCGATGTGCAGAATACAGGTGGTATGGTACAAACAGGATTAAACAGAGCAAAAAGTCAGTTTACCAGATGGATGAGTCCTTTGAGTTGATGAATAATGTTCCTGTAATCCTTGGCTGTCGTCACATGGAATGCAGTGATGTCATCAGTTTTAAAGGTCCCTGCAAACACGATGCTCAGCATGACCACCCTTCAGAGAAAAGATGCTGGACTCTGTCTGCATGGGTCTTTTCACCTGTAGTTGGCCACACCCCTCTCTGCCTCTGGAAGGGAGTCCCTTTTCCCTCCTGGTCCTGGCAGCGAAACTACCCACAAAACCCGTTAGGGCCCAAAACTCCAGACCAGAAGGTCACAGGGAGATGGTTCTGGGACCAACGTCTCCGCCTGGGTTCCGGCTAAAGGTAGAGTCCACATATGGTACCGTTATTAGGTTTCTGTGTGGAGATCTCCGTATCTTCGCTCCCTGGCATCCTACCACCCAACTACGAGCAGGAGCCTGTCCATCTTGGCCACAGGGTCGCAAATATATATCTGGTTTATGCCTGTGATGGACGGGCGATTCATAATTCCTTATGAATTGCCGGTTCCATGATGTCTGATAGTTGATTTTGTTCTGAGGAATGACTTTGACCCCCTGCAGGGAGGTTTTCCTGTAGGATTAGCTGGCCTCCATGCTGGCTGGTTGAGGTGTAAAATTGTACACATCTGGCCTCCTTCAAGCCAGAACCCCTGTGGAGTTCACTACCTCTGCTATCTGACAGCAGATTCAGAGATAAAAGTCCCATGGTGCAAGAGACCATCCACAAATCACCAGGATCTTGGTACAATCTATTTATTGCAGCAATACAACGCGTTTTGAGAAATCACTCCCCTTCATCAGGCTCACACCGTTGTGCAGCCTTTTGTACCTGATGAAGGGGAGTGATTCCCTGAAACGCGTTGTATTGCTGCAATAAATAGATTGAACCAAGATCCTGGTGATTTGTGGATGGTCTCTTGCGCCATGGGACTTTTATCTCTGGAACTACGCATCTTCTTGGGGATTACAGGCATCTCCGTTAAGAAGACACCCTATTCGTGGCTGCAGACCACCACTCTCCGGACTCTTAGGACCCACATTGATGAGCGAGTTGTGCCTATTATTAGCACAACCAAACAAGGTGAGCCTTGTAGTTTTTCACGGAATTACCCTATGGTGCGCCTATTTGCTTAATTGCAGCACGAACCAAGCCTGTCTACCGAATCTGACAGCAGATGGCTGGAATGAGGTTATGGTTGACATTAAACAATAATTCTATATTCCTCACAAGCCCGTCTAGGGACATCAGGGCAGCCAGGTGCAAGTGTCAGGCTCTCCCTAGTGGAAGGGTACTCCTCTTCCCTGTCCTCTGCGCCGCACGTCTGTTACCTGCCATCTCAGATGTGATACCTTCCTTTCATACTGCCCTTCCTATTCTTGTCTGATCCTTCACCATCCTCAGGCAACCATACTGTGTAGAACTTAGTTAGGAGTAGTTAATATTGTGTGGATGATGATGTCATAACATTTCTCAAAGATGATAGCTGATTTAAAATTAATTGATAACTGATCTCTCCTGATGTACTATGCTTGGGGAAGGGAGAAAATTGTTGTCTTGCTATAACTTGCTATGTCTTGCTGGTGTCCTTTCTGTGTTTGCTTATGTGTGACCTGTGGCGAAACCAACCTCGCCACTGGGTTTTGGAGAGGGCTGTTTAAAAGCCTCTTGCCTCAGGATTATGGCCCATAGTAACTTTAAAGGAGAAGACAGACCGGCCGCACAGCTTAAATCTGTCTGTGGATTTGTATTTTATGTTATTATGCGTTCGGTTAAATTGTATGTTATGTGAGGGTACCCAGATAGCTAATATTATTGTATTCGTGTATTCTGAGTGCCATTCACCTAATGATATGCACTCAGACTTGAGCTATCTGGGGATATGTTAAATGTCTGTGTTTGCTGTGGGGGTGTGCCATTGTGTGTTTAAATGGTGATGTCTGTCCTGTTGTCTCCACATGTGTATTGGTGATCTCTCTTTGTCCTGAGAGATAATTGGATTGCCTTTGGTTGTCTCCGGGACAGAGAGGAGGAAACCATGATGCATTGTGGGGATGTGTTGTATCTGTTCTGTGTCGCAGTCTCCCTTCTGGTCCTCTAGGGGGTGGGAACGATTGGTTGCTGTACTTGCATTGTGTGTGTTGTAAGGTATTGATTGGTTGGATTTCAAAACCCTGTGGGCAGTACTATGTATGTTTCTTATGAATAAAAGAGGCTGTACTTGAAGTACAGTCAGAGCACTGCTTGACCCTCAACACCGAGCCTTGTCTCGTTATTGGGGGGATTCCCTGTATGCTGTTGGAGACTGATTGCCAGGAGTGTAACCCGATTGTATGCTTTTCCTGTTCGTCTGCCGGCAGCTATTCGCGAGGTTCCAGTTTGGAGTGCTATTTTGTATCCAGTTCGGGAAGTTGGTGTTCTGCAGTAGCTGTGCCTGTCTCTCAGAAAGGGGCATATCGCCTAAACGGATTTTAACCCCTTGTCTGCTGAAAAGGTCCGTTACATGACCAATT
This sequence comes from Bufo gargarizans, assembly GCF_014858855.1. Classification (NCBI taxonomy): domain Eukaryota; kingdom Metazoa; phylum Chordata; class Amphibia; order Anura; family Bufonidae; genus Bufo; species Bufo gargarizans. The sequence continues at coordinate 75,065,163 of NC_058083.1, forward strand.
TACTTTTGTTCACCAATATATAGTAATTGAAGAAAAACTGATTAAACATAATTTGCTTGCTCATGGCCAGTCAAGGTCAGTCAAGGGCAATGGGAGGAGAAAAATAGATAATAGCTTACTAGAGCTCCATATTTCTGGACAAAAGATGAATTTTAGGTCTGAAGTGTGGGCTTAATCCTTGCCTGCTAGTTCCTAAGTGCTGTATCCTGAGACTCTACATACTGTAGGGTCCTGAGACATACCAGTGGCTTTTATATGACTCCTGTTGTCTTTCCTGCTTGTTTTCAGCATTGAATATAACCTTCAGCTCATGCATTGGGTTGGAATGTTTGATCCTGCTTGTTTCACTTTTCCTGATGTGTGGCTCTACCTGACCTCTGATGCTACTTCTGACTTGATACCAAATGTCAAATATATATGATTGTCAGCATCCATGTAGGGAAAAAGCTTACATCTTTAGTGATGAACTCATGACATCACATCACTCTTTTTGATCCACAGCAACATTATTTCCTACTAAGTGGTGGTTTGACTGTTACTATCTACTGCTGTAATCATGGCAACATAGTATGGTGGAAAAAAGACATATCCATCAGGTTCGTCCAGGGAAAGAGTGAGGATGTTGGTGATGAAAGGAGAGGTGTAGATCCTCTAACCTTCCTCCCTATTGCTTTTTGGATTTTATACATTTTATAGATATTGAATTGATAATTATTTCCAAATTGATCTCCATGTAAAAGACATCGCAAAATGATTGTGTTTGCTTTGACAGTGTATGAATCATTTCAGATCACTCCATTTATTAAACCATTTAAAGCATTAATTGTCAGCTGACATTAGGTAATTATCTGGTTAGTTCCTGAACACTGGTAATTAAGCTTATCTCATTTCCTTTTCTCATTACCCTACTCTCACTAGATTAATTAACTCTTCATCATTGTCCTCCTATAGTTTCTTACTGCTGTACAATGTACAGGACATTGAGAATAACAGTCACTGCCTTTTACATCTTAAAAGAATAAGGTCTGGCGAACTGGTTGGAATTCGTAGTCCAATCACTGCCCTTATTTACTAATGTGAGTGCTCCATGACTTTGACGTAAATTGTGCCAAAATGTGGAAGCAAGTTGGTGCAATTCAGTGCATCTGGGTTTAGAGAAAGTATGCGTGCATAGTCCAAAATTGGGTATGGTTTACCAGTAAGTGGTGTGGCCTAAGATGTGTTGAACATAGGTTTTGTGATAAAAATTGCCCTGGTGTAAAATTATGTTTCTAAGTAAGCCAACCAATAGTTGGTATAGGGTAAAACAAAAATGTCTAGCCATGCATCAAATGTATTATCAAGCATCAGCTACTATGATAAAGTTTGTACATGTCAAGACACCTTGTCTAAGTTTATGCCCACTATAGGATTAGTAAATCTACTTTTATGTGTCTATGTCAGTGTTTTTAGATGGATGAAAATGAGTAAACAATTTTGATTAGATGGTTAGTGCAATCATGAAGGGAGTTGTGTGCATATACTTTGAACCTACCAGGTAGAATACATTTGAGAATAGCTTATTTAATTTCCTAATATAATGTTACTATTCAATTTAAAGGAAGGACCTTAAAATAACATGTAGGTATGCAGGAACTATTCCAGTACTTAGATATTGATAACCTATCCTAAGGACAGTTCATCAATATCAGATCGGTTGGGGTACAAAATCTAGCCCATCCACTGATCAGCTGTATTGGTCAGTCGCCAGCTTTGAAAAATATACAATGGATTGAAGGCTCTATCCGCTGTGTAGTGTCCAGCTAGTGAGTATTGCAGCTTGGCTCCTAGTGACTCAAATGGGAGCTCAGCTGAAGTACCCCAACACGGCCACTATCTTTTGCTTCCCACTCCATCCACTGTATAGTAGTCAGCACTAGCAGCTGCTCATAACAGCTCATCAGTAAGGCTGCGGGATGTTGGACCCCCATTGATCTGAGAAGGATGACCCATCATAAGGTCCTCAATATGGAAGTAGAGTATAACCGCTTCATCCTGAATCCATAAAGTTATTGAAGCCCACTGTTCTTTTGAGGATTCTCTGTGTTTATCAATACGTTAGAGTTGTTTCTATATGGAAAGGAGTTAGACAAATCTGTTCTTATACTAAGGGCTCATTCACATGGCCATATGCTGTCTGCAAAAATGCAGTTCAGTTTTTTTGCGGATTAGAAGCAAACCCATTCACTTCTATGGGGCCCTTTTCTTTTCTTCTATAGCTTTGCAAAACAAATAAAACACGTCCTATACTTGTCAATGAAAATCAGGACCCGTGGCCCCATTGAAGTCTATGGGTCTGCAAAAAGGCAGAATACAATCTATTTCTTTGTGGACATGCTGAACTGTCCGCAAAAAAATGGATACGCATTTTTGTGGACAGCATACGGCCATCTGAATGAGCCATAATTTAATGTGCCTATAAATACATAATAATAAAAATATATAATGAGGTAAACAGGAGTAAAGGAGGAAGATATAGATGTGACTGAAGCATTGAAGAGTATTGTGGCCGGAACAGTGGCTCAGTGGTTAACACTGTTACCTTGTAACATTGGACTCCAAGCAAGGGCAACATCTGCATAGAGTTTGCATGTTCTACCCATGTTTGCATAACCATCCTTTGGGAACTTGGCGTTCTGCCCGTAAACAAAAATGTTTTAGATTATTTTGGAATTTAGATTGAGCCCCAATGGGAACAGGGAATGAATTGAGGGATGACCATCTCTGCATAGCTCTGCGGAATACATTAGCACTACTGTATATACAGTTAATAGGTAAAAATAATGTTAAAAATGAAAGGACAGAATTAAAGATGGAGCCACAATAAAATAAAATGTATGAATCATAATAACAGGAAAGATACCCATTGATATCAAAGCTGAACACATTAAAGGGGTTTTGTATTTTTTACTGATGATCTATCCTCTGGATAGGTCATCAGTATCTGATTGGAGCACTGGCACTTGCAGTATTGCAGCGGCCTTCTCTCTGCTTAACCAAACACAGAGCCGTACATTGTGTATAGTCTGTGCTTGGTATTTTTAGCCCAGCCCCATTCACTTCAATGGGGCTGAGCTGGGCCCAGGTCACATGGGCTAGGAAAAGCTGGAGAAGGCTGCATCACTACAGCGAGTGCCACTGCCTTCTCAAACAAGGTGTCGGCCCCCACTGAACAGATACTGATGACCTAATCAACCGTAAAATAGAAGTATAAAGCAGGGTAACTATTAAAAGTTTTAGGAATAAAAACATAGTAACGCATAGTAAGGTTGAAAAAAGACACTTTTGTATAAAGATAGCCATGGTGTTGATCCAGAAGAAGGAAAAAGTAATGAAGTAGTTGCTTATTTAAAGGTAAAATCCTTCCCAACTTCGAATACTGTATGATAATATTTTCATAAATCAAAGATCTCAGCAACTTAATGACATAACTAATATTCATTACTTCTTTCAAGAAAGGCATCAAGAACCCATTGAACTCTTTCAACATCATCATAACTTTGTAAAGACAATGATCTAGGCTAATCTGGGAGGCAAATTATTGGTGCCTAAACACAAAGATGGTTTAAGAGGCCCTGGGAACTCCAACTTTGAGAACCTAGGAGACTTCCACTACCCACTGTCTTTGATGGCAGTTTGAGTATCCTATCCAGCCTAAAGGAGGAGGAGAGGTGGCCAAGCATGTATGTGGCTCTCTTTGGAAGTCTTAGAGAGAGTTTACCTTTCCTATATCTAGCTTACATGGGGAGGTCAAGTAGAGTCTTGATAACAAAGGTACCATGAGGGTGTCTACCAACCTTAATTTGGCCTTGCAAAAAGAAAGAGTCCTGCCTCAATCAAAAGTTTTAAGACTCAAGTACAATATTGAGTAAGCAGCTGAAGTTAAAAAGGAAGTGAATAAGGCAAAAACAATTTTTGTTTCTTGGTATAAATAGTCATGGTTGGCACTGTAATGTATATACACCAGTATTCGTTAAATTAAAACCAATGCATAGAATATACATGGTCTTCTTTCATTTGCATAACTGCAAATGATTTAGTGTACTGGATAGAATAGTGAAAGAGAGAGGCTACTTTCACACTTGCGTTCAGAGCGGATCCGTCTGCATTATATTGTTAAAAAAAATTCTAAGTGTGAAAGTAGCCTGAACGGATCCGTCCAGACTTTACATTGAAAGTCAATGGGGGACGGATCCGTTTGAAGATTGAGCCATATTGTGTCATCTTCAAACGGATCCGTCCCCATTGACTTACATTGTAAGTCTGGACGGATCTGCACGCCTCCGCACGGCCAGGCGGACACCCGAACGCTGAGCGGAGCGGAGGCTGAACGCTGCCAGACTGATGCATTCTGAGCGGATCCGCATCCACTCAGAATGCATTAGTGCTGGACGGATGCCTTCGGGGCCGCTTGTGAGCCCCTTCAAACGGAGCACACGAGCGGACACCCGAACGCTAGTGTGAAAGTAGCCATAGAAAGTCACAACTGAGCAGATCAATACTTTCCTGTGAGCAAAATGTGGTCTAACAGAAAAACATTGTACTTAAGTTCTATTGTGTGTTAGGGTACTTTCACACTTGTGGCAGAGGATTCCGGCGGCAATTCGGATGCAAACTGATGGCATTTGTCAGACAAATCATTACAATACTGGATCCGTCTCTCCAGTGTCATCCGGAAAAACAGATCTGGTATAAATTATTATTTTTTTGCATTTTTAAAGGTCTGCGCATGCGCAGACCAAAAAGCCGGATCCGTTTTGCCGGAACACTTAATGCTGGATCCGGCACTAATACACTTCAATGTAAATTAATGCCGGATCCGGCATTCTGGCAAGTGTTCAGTATTTTTGGCCGGAGAGAAAACTGCAGCATGCTGTGGTATTTTCTCTGTCCAAAAAACGTAAAAAGGACTGAACTGATGCATACTGAACGGAATGCTCTCCATTCATAATACATTAGGATAAAACGGAAGGAACTCAATACCGGAAAACAAAAACCCTTGTGTGAAAGTACCCTTATGCAGTTTCTTAGTATCCCTTAGAATTGTTGATTGCGTGTGTGTGCCTCTAATAAGGACATTGTAAACTCCACTGAATCTGTTACCATTCAAGAATTCAGAAGACAAAACAATAAAAAAGACAAAGTATTTTGCGGAAAGGAACAGCTGGCCCCTAATAGAACAGTACTATCCTTGTCCGTAATGCGGACAATAATAGAACATGTTCTATTCTTTTGTAGAACGGACACGGAATGCACATGGAGTAACTTCTGTTTTATTTTGCAAACCCATTGAAATGAATTGTTGTGCATATGGTCCGCAAAAATGGAACGGAGGCGGAAAGAAAATACGTTTCTATGCATGAACCCTAAGAGTTTAGGATGCTTTTAAACATGTTGTGGTTGCATTTTAATTTTTGATGATGTTGTCCCAGTTCTTGAAGCTAATGGCCCCTCTTAGCTGCTCAAATTTAGCTTTTTTGAAGTTTAGTATTTTTATGCTTCCCTGTAGAAACGCTCATTTGAATGACAATTAGAAGGTTATTACTTTATGATAATTATTTCCCAGGTGTCCCCCGACCTGCACATCTGTTGTTCTGTCAGGTCTATTGGGTAATACTAAGTCCAGTATGGCCGTCCCTCTAGTGGGGTCCTGAACCAGTTGGCAAAGGTAATTGTCTTTGGTTATTTCCTATATGAGATATACAGGTTTCAGTTTCCCAGTCTATATCTGGGTAGTTGAAGTCCCCCATAATAACCACCTCATTATGATTTGCCGCCTCGTCTATCTGCTTTAGAAGTAGATTTTCTGTGGACTCTGGTATATTTGGTGGCTTATAGCAAACTCCTATTAGTATTTTATTATTATTTTTGCCTCATATTCATTTTCCTTACTTATAAGTTCCTGGAGTGTGGGCTTTAGACAGGACTTAATATAAAAGCAAACCCCTCCCCCTCTCCGTTTTTCATGATCCTTTCTAAACAGACTGGAACCCTGTACGTTAACCGCCCCGCCATAGCTATCATCCAGCCATGTCTCAGTTATTTCCATTGTCATAGTCCTCCTCAGACATTACTAATTCTGGTCTAAAAAATGCCACAAAAATGCTTCAAAAGTGATCTCAAAGAGTCTCAAAAGCCCATTTTGTGATGCTTTGGAGACAGACTTATGGAGTCCAGGTCCCCTCATCCCACCTTTAATGACTTTTTATTTTGGTAAAACTTGGCAAATGATCCCAAGATACCAGTGTGTATCCTGCATAGCCCAAAGTATTTCTAACTTATACATACAGGATATTGAATCAGATATATAATTTAGAATGACCTTTCTGCACATTTAAATATTACTTTTCAATAAATCACTTCACAATGGACAATAAAATAGTAAAAAGAATTGAGGAATAGGAGAATTATGGAAATAGATTTCAGCTAAATATTGAATATATTTCTCTCACTGTGTCATGTAGACCATGGTGTGTACCACAAACTGAGCCTCATAATTAAAGACATACTAATGTTTTGCTTCTATTGCACACAGATATACAAGGTGGTGAAGCTAGAGGAGAATCATCTAGCAAATCTACCACATGTTGACAAACCATGAATTATCTAGCAAAGATCAAGAATTCAGCTTCACAGGCAATAACAACAAATCTAGTACAAAGCATTATCGGAAATCTAGATCACAAACTATGTCGGAGAAATTGTTTCATCTCTTTCATGTGCCAAATAGTCTTAGTTTTCAATGAAATTGGTAAGTTATGTTGCACAGTCTACATAGAAAACTTCAAAATTAACACATTACCTTAATGGGCATATCCAACCCCAATGCATTTTATAGAATTAATATTCGTACAAAATAACCAAAGGAGTAATACTTACTGTACCTTACCATTGTCCTGCCTCTACAGTGGTAACACTTCCCTGGTCACTGGCTGGTCTACATTTACAGGGCTCCAGTGATGCCAACACTAGACTATGGAAGCCACAGGTCATGTCAACACGACATTGCTGGAGCCGTTAGAACAGAAACCTGGGATGTTTCAGTACAGGGGACCAGCACAAAATTAGTAAAATATTACTTTTTTGTTATTTAGTTTTATTATTTGTATTTATTTAATTTGATTATCATCGTCTACTTATTAGGTTAAACAACTCCTGTTAAGGGTTGCTTGGTTTTTAAATTAAATTAAAATACCCATTTACAATTTCTTATGCACATGTGGAGTTTTTAGGAAAATCATCTATTAGTCAGAGTTTATAGTGGCTACAAACTCTACAGACTTTACTCTTAAAGAAAGGCCTGGGACACCCATGCACCGCACCGACATGAAAATTATGCAAAACTTAATTTCCTGCATGATGGTTCTGCAGACTTCCCCCACAAATGTCACTTGATTGTCCAAGGTCCCTACACGGCTTAGTTTCTAATTTATATCTTGACAACATTGTACTAAAAAGCAGAGAGATCCCAATTTATCACAACCACTTCTGGGGAGAAATGGGTAAACTGTCAATAGTAGGTTTAGTCCTTATTCTTCAAAGGACCCCTGATTGGTTGCTTTGGACTTGTTTTTTACTAATTTTGATGCATTTCCCCCAGATCTGAATCATTCTCTCTATAAGGATGGATAAGGTTATATTTATAGTTTATTTTAGATACTTAGATACTATTACCATAGAACAGGGTTGCATAATCTTTTCCAGTCGGGGCCACATTTTAAGACTTATTACATCCCGGGATCTGAATAAAAACTTAAAGGGATATTACCAACTGAAACATCTAAGACATATCAATTGTTTATATGATAAGATGCTGAAAGGTGCTGTTTGAACATCTAGGACAGGGGTAGGCAACCTCCGGCACTCCAGCTATTGTGAAACTACAAATCCCAGCATGCCTACTTGTTCTTTTCTTCTCAGAACTCCCATAGCAATGAATGGAGCATGCTGGGAATTGTAGTTTCACAAAAGCTGGAGCACCAAAGGTTGCTGATCCCTGGTCTAGGACATCCATCTAAAGGGAGACTACATGGAAAATACATGTCAGCAGCCACTAAACACAAGCAGGCTAGGTGGTTGGGGCTACACATAATTGTAACTAGTGCCACATGTGGCCCCTGTGTCACAGGTTAAGCACCCTGCCTTAGAACCACTGATAACAAGAAAAGCAAGGTTTCTTTGATTCCAACCATTGGTGTGGCCGTTGTGAATCACAGTCATCATATAGTCGTTAAAACTCAGTTCTTATCAAACTTTTGATATATTTTGTTTTAAGAAATAATACAAAATATTAAGTCAGTACAATAAAAATTAAAGTACCTTGCAACATATTAGCTATAATTTATAATTCCTTTCTCTTCTGAAAAAGAGAATTTATGATTTTTCAGTTTGTGTTAACATTGTGTTTCCTAGTCAGAAGTGAAATGCTGTTGCTTAATCACGACTGAAAATTGGGACTGGGTGATGTAATCTTGCGTTGTCTTTAATACATAATGACAGGATGCACTGTGCCAACTCTACAGCGCAGCAGCTGAGCTAAGCAACAAATGCTTCTCCAATATGTTATCAGGGAACATTTTACTCTGGAGCGTAGTGATCTAGACATAAACAGCAATTGGCAGAAATAACGCCTCTCACCTCATCTCATAAAATTCTCGATTATTAAAAATGGTTTAATTCTGCCCTACATTTAATTCCCTACGAATTATATTATTTTAACTATTAGATTTTTTTTATTCTTCTGAATTTTGAGGTATAGTTGAATTCAAATATCCATGAAAAACAAATTCTGCACATAAAAATCTTTCGAAAATTACATCTTTACATCAATATCTTTTTTGTGTATTCATTATTATTGCAGGAACTACATCAGGGCCAGGAAAAGTGGTAGACTGAGTAGGAAGCCACTAGGGTTGTTGGGGGTATCGAAATATTGATTCCCAATCGATTCTTTTGTCCCGGTATCAATACGATACTGGGATTTGACATTTATCAATATTAGGCTGCCCTACTGCACAGCCTAGCATCAGAGAACATGGAGCGCAGTACTGTCAGCGCGCTCATGTTCCCTCAGCAGCACAATAAGAAGAGAGAGCGGCGGAGGAGCGGCGGGCGCACTGCTGTCAGCCACCAATGATAGTAGAGGACCTTTCATGGGTCCAAACATTGTAAACTAACTATCAGGATATGTAGAGCGGCACGCAGGGATCTCACTGCACTTACTATTATTCCTGGGCGCCGCTCTGTTCGCCCGCTGTGGCCCCCGGTATATTCTCCCACTCTAGTATGCTAATTGCTGGCATCGGAGCAATGGGGAGGAGACTGCTCTGTTTCTCAATGGGCGTTTCTTCTCCCTGGCTGTAGCGCTGTCCAATCAAAGCGCAGAGCGTCACAGCCAGGGAGAGGCAAGTTTTTTTTTCTCCCTGGCAGTGACCAGCTTATTCCTGTCAGAGTTCGGAGCTGGAAGAAAAGTAAGAGCGCGTCAGGGATCAGACGCGCTCTTACTTTTCTTCCCGCTCCGAACTCTGATAGGAATAAGCCGGTTGTAGAGACAGAGTCGGAGCATGGAGCGTGCCAGTGGCAGGGGCAGACTGGGCATGCACTGCTCTTATTAGGAAAAGCAGCGCATGTGCAGTTAGAATAAAGCCATGGACCAGCTTTCTCTAAAGCTCCTCCATATCACGTGCAGCCATGGACGAACTGGTTGCACGCAGAGCGGGGCTGAGGGGGCCGGACTCATTATAAAAACATTACCATTCAGATTTTTTTATAAAGTATATTAGGAAACTTTTTTTTACCCTACCTCCCACTATATAGTGGAAAGTACTCATATAGTGGACAACCCCTTTAAGTATAAATCACCCCCTTTCCCAATTTTACATACAAAATATATAAACAATAAATAAATAAACATATTACATATCGCCGCGTCCAAAAAGTCCAAACTATTAAAATATAAACAAAATCTCCTATGCGGTGAACACCAGAACAGAAAAATAAATAAAAACTGCGTGATTCGCCATTTTTTAAAATGCGTAATGCACGTGGCTTTTTTTGGTGTTTTATTTTATTTTTTTACATTTTTATGGTATTGAAATCGAATCAAAATGTTGGTATCACAACAACTCTAGAAGTCATCAAGGGAAGCATTAAAGAACGGGAGCAATTTATTAGGGGGGGGGGGGGGGAACAATGGTGTGCCTTTAAATTTCTTTGTACAACAAACTGGATTTTGCGCCCAATCGGCTGAAAATGCCGTAAGTACCAAGGAGTAATTGAAGAAAGCCTTTACTAAATTATGTTGGGAATCAGTGGCTGTCGCTCAGGAACAGACTAAGCTGTCTGATTAGAGCCCATAATAAGCAATCAATACTTCCACATAGAAGGGGGGCAGACAGAGCGAGAACCTTAGGCCTAAGAGATGATTTTGCTGGAGATGGTAAACCATTGTGTAGATCAGGGACTATCTGGAACTATGACCAGGACAGCTAATGTGAGGTGGAGATGGAGGAGGGAAATTAAGAGTATGTACTATACATAAGAACACTCGAAGAGTAGTAGGATATGGTGGTAGGCACAGGGGACAATGAAATAAAAGGATGACCATGCAACAATTATTATTCTAAAGTTTGTGGACAACAGGAGGTGGAACACATTTTGAAAGCTGTGTCTTTATCTAATGAATCCTAGAGGGACCATTACTGTCTTGACCAAAAGGAGCAATATTAGTGTGTGGAGGAGCCTAAAAGAGGGCAGTATCAGTGTGTTGTCGCTATAGGGGTAATTTTTATTGTGTGGAACACAACCAGGAGTACTATTACTATGTGGGCTAATATTATTATCTGGTTGCGATAACTGGTTAACAATCTACTGTATCTGGCACTTTTGTTTCCAGGGGCACTATTGAGTCGTGGATGGAGGTAATCATCATGGTGCTCTGGGAAAGTCAGTCAGGTGTGTGTTTCTGACTTTGAGAATACCCTCTCAAGCAATACCTTTTTGAAAACAAGGTATGTATGTGAGCACATGGAGTGTTTAGTAGACAGGCTCTAAGCACATGCTACTGTTGTGTGCATAAATCATTAAAGGGGTTGGCCACTCTGTTAGCACGTATTAAAACTGTAAAGAACGTAGGGAGATATTACACTTCCTAATAGATCTTCTTAAGCAGATCTGCCTGGTTTCCTTGTTATTGGAAGCCACGTCCCCTCCTGTCCTGCTCTCACAGCAGCCTCCCTCGTCCATCCCTGCACCTGCCATGGAGGAGCTGCCTCATCCATGCCTGAAGCCAGTGCTGCTGTCTGGGTCCTAGAAGCTCCCTGCTTGTATCAGAGGTGCCTTCTGGCACTCATTGCTGTGCAGGGCTGGAGGGGCTTAGCAGGAAGATTAAGAGCAGAAATAAAGAAACTTTTGCAGGAGGAAGGGAGACTGTGAGGAGAAGCTGTGATGGCTGATGGGAGCTCACTGTCTGCAGGCTCCGCCCCCTCTGTCTCCTGTACTGAGAGGATCCTGCTGTATGTGAGGATGTAGCAGAGCCAGGAAGGTGCTGAGGACCACAAACTGTGAACTTATCACAGACATGTTTATTACAGCCAGACCAACAGTTTAACCCCTTCGGAGCTGTCAATATGGCTGAGGTCAATGATATCAGCAGCAGTCACTGATCTTATCTGTAAATGTGGGCCCTCTTCTTCCTGCACACTGTGTATAGTGATATGTGCCCCACCCCCATACAGTGATATGTGACCCCCACCACTGTATACTGTATATAGAGATGTGTGACCCTCTGTATACAGTATGCAGTGATATGTGACCCCCACCACTGTATACTGTATATAGAGATGTGTGACCCTCTGTATACTGTATGCAGTGATATGTGACCCCCACCACTGTATACTGTATATAGAGATGTGTGAACCTCTGTATACTGTATGCAGTGATATGTGACCCCCACCACTGTATACTGTATATAGAGATGTGTGACCCTCTGTATACTGTATGCAGTGATATGTGACCCCCCCTCCACTGTATATAGAGATGTGTGACCCTCTGTATACTGTATGCAGTGATATGTGACCCCCACCCCCACCACTGTATATAGAGATGTGTGACCCTCTGTATACTGTATGCAGTGATATGTGACCCCCACCCCCACCACTGTATATAGAGATGTGTGACCCTCTGTATACTGTATGCAGTGATATGTGACCCCCCCACAACTGTATACTGTATATAGAGATGTGTGACCCTCTGTATACTGTATGCAGTGATATGTGACCCCCACCACTGTATACTGTATATAGAGATGTGTGAACCTCTGTATACTGTATGCAGTTATATGGGACCCCCCCCCCACAACTGTATACTGTATATAGAGATGTGTGACCCTCTGTATACTGTATGCAGTGATATGTGACCTCCACCACTGTATACTGTATATAGAGATGTGTGACCCTCTGTATACTGTATGCAGTGATATGTGACCCCCCCACACACAACTGTATACTGTATATAGAGATGTGTGACCCTCTGTATACTGTATGCAGTGATATGTGACCCCCACCACTGTATACTGTATATAGAGATGTGTGACCCTCTGTATACTGTATGCAGTGATATGTGACCCCCACCACTGTATACTGTATATAGAGATGTGTGACCCTCTGTATACTGTATGCAGTGATATGTGACCCCCCACACAACTGTATACTGTATATAGAGATGTGTGACCCTCTGTATACTTTATGCAGTGATATGTGACCCCCACCACTGTATACTGTATATAGAGATGTGTGACCCTCTGTATACTGTATGCAGTGATATGTGACCCCCCCTCCACTGTATATAGAGATGTGTGACCCTCTGTATACTGTATGCAGTGATATGTGACCCCCACCCCCACCACTGTATATAGAGATGTGTGACCCTCTGTATACTGTATGCAGTGATATGTGACCCCCACACAACTGTATACTGTATATAGAGATGTGTGACCCTCTGTATACTGTATGCAGTGATATGTGACCCCCACCACTGTATACTGTATATAGAGATGTGTGACCCTCTGTATACTGTATGCAGTGATATGTGACCCCCACCCCCACCACTGTATATAGAGATGTGTGACCCTCTGTATACTTTATGCAGTGATATGTGACCCCCACCACTGTATACTGTATATAGAGATGTGTGACCCTCTGTATACTGTATGCAGTGATATGTAACCCCCACCACAACTGTATACTGTATATAGAGATGTGTGACCCTCTGTATACTGTATGCAGTGATATGTGACCTCCACCACTGTATACTGTATATAGAGATGTGTGACCCTCTGTATACTGTATGCAGTGATATGTGACCCCCCCACACACAACTGTATACTGTATATAGAGATGTGTGACCCTCTGTATACTGTATGCAGTGATATGTGACCCCCACCACTGTATACTGTATGCAGTGATATGTGACCCCCCCACAACTGTATACTGTATATAGAGATGTGTGACCCTCTGTATACTGTATGCAGTGATATGTGACCCCCACCACTGTATACTGTATATAGAGATGTGTGACCCTCTGTATACTGTATGCAGTGATATGTGACCACCACTGTATACTGTATATAGAAATTGGTGAGCCACTGTATGCAGTGATATGTGACCCCCACCACTGTATACTGTATATAGATATTTGTGACCCTCTGTATACTGTATGCAGTGATATGTGACCCCCACCACCACCACTGTATATAGATATTTGTGACCCTCTGTATACTGTATGCAGTGATATGTGACCCCCACCACTGTATACTGTATATAGATATTTGTGACCCTCTGTATACTGTATGCAGTGATATGTGACCCCCACCACCACCACTGTATATAGATATTTGTGACCCTCTGTATACTGTATGCAGTGATATGTGACCCCCACCACTGTATATAGAGATGTGTGACCCTCTGTATACTGTATGCAGTGATATGTGACCCCCACCACTGTATACTGTATATAGAGATGTGTGACCCTATGTATACTGTATGCAGTGATATGTGACCCCCACCACTGTATACTGTATATAGAGATGTGTGACCCTCTGTATACTGTATGCAGTGATATGTGACCACCACTGTATACTGTATATAGAGATGTGTGACCCTCTGTATACTGTATGCAGTGATATGTGACCCCCACCACCATTGTGCACTATAAATAGAGATGTGTGAACCCTTGCACCAGAGGATCTCATTATTATCATTAAACACAGTGTACAAGGAAGAAGGTGTCAGATATCTCTATATACAGTGTACAGGTAGAACACATACAACTATATACTGTTTATAAGGTACCCTTGTACACTGGTAATGCACTGTATATAGAGATGTGTGACCCCCTGTACACTGTATATACTAATGTGCGACCCCCCACCACTGCCTATAGAGATCCGTGACCCCCTGTATACAGTGGTGTGAACCCCTGTAGATTGTATATACAGATATGTGACCCCTCTGTACACTGTATACAGAGATGTGAGGCCCCCTGTACATTGTATATAGAGATGCTTGACTACACTTGTTTCCCTTTTTCCCCAGGTGAAGGGTAGTCATATATTCATAGACAGGAGGCTCCTCGCTATGTGAGAAGATGAGAAGATCGATTTGTTCTTGTGCAACACAGGTCTGTCCCAACCCCCCGCTCAACAGACCCCCTCCTCCTCGGGCAGTCCGTGCACCCAAACAGAAATCTATGACTGCTCAGAGCTGCCATCGATTTCTGGCTTCATTCGAGTCAGAAAACGGGCGAAATTGAACATAAATATTTTGAGGTGACTGGTCATGCCCCTCCCTGTGATTGTCACGTCCTTTAAAAAAAAAAAAGGCGCCGTTAAAAAGTCACAAACACATAGTTTGCTACTTTTTAACGCCACTTTTCAGAAACAAGGGAAATTATAAATCTCCCCCTCTATTCATTCTGTTCATGTCTTATATCCAGTGGCACAACAAGAAATGACTAGGCCCCACAGGCAAATTTATAAACAGGGTAATTGCCCCAGCATCATATGTATGATATATTAGCATCACATTCCTGTGTGGGACCTCTCTTTACTGCTGGGACTGGGGGGTTCTTTCGATTGCTATGTCTGTACAGTAGTCTGAGGGGCTCTTGTCTCTATGGGAACAAACACAGGTGGGTGGGGATGTCATGTGACTGCTCCTCTGAAGATGTTTGCTGCAGTGCATGCTGGGATATTTACTTGCACTTTACAGATGCTCCGCCCACATGGCCTGTCTGAGGGAGCTCCTCAGAAAATGATATATAGCCAGTACATTTCACATGATATAAATATTTCATAGTTTTGGCTATTTTATGGGGCACTTAGGGTGGCCAACGACTTTAAAGGAATTTTCCTTAGGATAGGTTATCAGTATCTGATTGGCGAGGGTACAACACCCAGGACCCCCGCCAATAAGCTGTTTGAGGAGGCCTTGGTGCTCCGGGGGATGCTGCTGCTTCCTCATAGCTTACTAAGCACAGCACTATACAAAACATTGTATAGTGGCTATGCTTATTATTGCAGCTCAGCCCCAGTGGGACTGGCCTGTACCTAGACCATGTGACCAATGAAACCGATGCCACTGGCCTAGCATAAGCTACAAAAAGGCCACAGAGCCCACAGGAGTGCCATGGCCTTCTCAAACCCTTCTCATTCTGATTGCGGGTTTCCCGGGTGTTGGACCCCCACTGATAAGATATTGATGACCAATCCAGAGGATAGGTCATCAATATTGAAAGCCCCTTTAATTTGATTATAACTGACAGATGCTTTAAAGTTTAGTATAGAAAGTTATCTTAACTAACATTATGTTATGAAATTACTTTTACTTTAAAGTTAAGAATAAAGTAAGTCTTAAATAAAAATGCCTCAGATTTTTCAGAAAGTTTGCCTTGACATAAAGGAAAAAGCTCACGGCTGGGAATCTTGATGACATGTAATATTTTATTTAGACTATCAATTCATATGTCAGGTTTTTGAGGGCTCAGCAATTTCTCTCAGGTCACCATGTTCAGTTTGACCCAAAGAAAATAACTGAAATTTCCAAATTTTCCACTGATATGTGAATTATAAATGAAAGCTATAAAGATATTATCAGCAGCTGAAGTAATGAACTCTAATAACTTCATTTGTAATATGCAATACAAATCATATATGTAAATCAAAGTTAACTTTTTTGTAAGTGGGGAATTGCAGTGTGAACGATTCCAGAATATACTCTGATTTTTGCAGTAACTTTACAGTTTTTAAAGTAGTGGTGGTCAGCCCATCTCAAGGCCACACATCATATTCCTCTAGGGCTGAGTCAAAGGGCAGACACACACACCAAGAAGGGTGGGCACCAACAGCAGCGAGACCCTGTGCAAGAACAGTTTATGAGCTCCACCATTACCAACTGCTAATTTGATATGCATGTGTCACGGTCTCTCCCGTGACAGGGGTCAGAAGATCTAAGAGACTGGCTGCACGTGATGTGAAAGCCTCTTTGCTTTCACTGGTTTATGAGTTGTTGCTGGGTATGACCACACCTCTTGTCTCAGCTACAGCTTAAGTGGTCATTCCAACTCCTATATTTAGTTTGGTCTCACCCATCATGCTATGCGGTTGATAGCTCCTTTCTGGTTGTGGAAATGCAGTTTTTTGTACTTTGGAGTTAAGTGTCTTTTTCCTATTTCTTGTTTGTTTTATTCCCCTATCTTTTGGTATTAGGCCTGAGGGAGTCTCCTGTTCCTTCAGCTGGAAAGGAACAGGTAATCTTTTGTCCTGACACTATTTCCAGTGCCCTTTAGGGTCAGATAGGGCTCTAGGTTCCTGCGTATGAACATTCCTACCATCAAGGTTTGTTCATACTGATAGTAGTCAGGGCTCGGTTTAGGGATTCACTATGTGGTGACCTTTCCCCTTTCCCTAGTTTTCAGGCTTAGTACCTTTTCCCTTCCTTCTTGTGTTCAGTGTGGAGTTTACTACCCACACTGCGCCGTGACAGCATGTCGTATGTCCACCCATGTGCTTATTAAATTGCTAGCTGATATGTCCCCTAAGTGAAACATACTTATTAGAGATGAGTGAATCTCTTGAAATGTGTTTCGGATTCAATTCTTACTAATCAGTTCGCAGATCTGATGGGGAACAAATAAATTCAAACCAAACCAAAAGTGCTAAGATTGCCCTCAAATGTTGTGTGTGACACTCTGGGGACTCCTAGGATTGTATCTAACCCCTTTAAAGCCCTTTAACACCAAGACGGCATTAGTAATGTCAAAATGACCGTAACAAATATGGCTATGAGTTGAGCTGATACAGGAATATGGGATGGTAGCCAGTGGTGAAATGCAGTCTCTTTAATAACACTGCACTGTCAGGAGTTATTTTAAGTTGGAAAAACAGTCCAAAAGGTATCTTTTTTTGGTAGCAGATGCCTTCTTCTCCGTTATTTGACCTGTAAAATGGTAGCCGCTATTTTGAGAGATTCATCTGAATTAAATCACAAAAGAATCAAATACGGATGGAATCAGAATTTTTGAGAAATTTGAGATAAATTTGATTTGTTTATAATACATTTGCTCACCTCTAATTCTTATAATGTCACAGGGATTTACCTTACTAAAAAAGTTGTGATGGAGATATATCAGAGAAGCACACCATAATAGGGTGCAGTGCAACTAAAAAAGGGTTCTTCAACCCAATTATAGTGAGCTAGAAATTTAGTGCACATGCAAAAGTGGATCAAATTGGATCAAAGTCTTTTTAATCTTTGGCAAAATATTTGTACATAATTTCCATTGTCTCAGCAAAAATATTGAAAAGAAGGAGAGAACATTCATGGTTTCAAGAATTGTTTCTCAACATGATAATGATGACGACGTTTCGGTTGTGGTGACTTTTTTTAATTCTCATCAGAAGGTTCACATGTAGCAAAAAAAGGTCACCACAACTGAAACGTCGTCATCATCATCATATTGAGAAATGATTCTTGAAACCATGAATGTTCTCTCCTTCTTTTCAATATTTTTGCTGAGACAATGGAAATTATGAAGATTAAAAAAAATTGTGATGTCACCGAAGCTCACCTGACAAAAATGCAATTCTAGTGTTGTAGCATCATACCTAACCAAAAAGCACATGCGATTTCACAATAGAATAGCTGACAGAAACATACTCATGACATGACATCAGCTTTCCTGACAGAACACAGTTGTGATTTCACTGATGCTTTTCAGCCCCCATTTGTGATGTCACAGCATGCTACCTTACTTTAATTCACTTGTGATATCACTGTATGTCAACTTGCTAAAACCCACTTGTGACATCACAGCATACCACCTTGCTAAAGCCCACTTATGATGTTGCAACAGCTCATCTGACTAAAACCCACCTGAGATGTCATACCAGTTTACCTTACTTAAACACATTTGTGGAGTTACAGACCATCAGCCTCATCCCATGAGAGCAATTCCCATAGTATTCCTGCAAGGCAACTGGGAAATTTAACTCCATGCTACAGCCATGCCAATACTTTGAGGGGGCTTAAGACACTATTCATGAATATTGATCATGAATGGCTCACCAGTTAGGACTTGTGGGCATATTAAAAGCCCCCAAATACAGATACAGTACAGACCAAAAGTTTGGAGAACACCTTCTCATTCAAAGAGTTTTCTTTATTTTCATGACTATGAAAATTGTAGATTCACACTGAAGGCATCAAAACTATGAATTAACACATGTGGAATTATATACATAACAAAAAAGTGTGAAACAACTGAAAATATGTCATTTTCTAGGTTCTTCAAAGTAGCCACCTTTTGCTTTGATTACTGCTTTGCACACTCTTGGCATTCTCTTGATGAGCTTCAAGAGGTAGTCACCTGAAATGGTCTTCCAACAGTCTTGAAGGAGTTCCCAGAGATGCTTAGCACTTGTTGGCCCTTTTGCCTTAACTCTGCGGTCCAGCTCTCCCCAAACGATCTCGATTGGGTTCAGGTCTGGTGACTGTGGAGGCCAGGTCATCTGGCGCAGCACCCCATCACTCTCCTTCATGGTCAAATAGCCCTTACACAGGGCTACAGAGGAGCACTTCTGCTTTTTGGGTATGGTACTGCATGGGAATTTACTTTGCTTGATGTCATATGACACAATAACATCCAGCCCAGTGGCATATCTTCCATAGAGTCAGATCACTTGACTGCTACGGGGAAGGAGAGGCCCAGCCTTGAACTCCTTCTTCAGTTTCCGACAAGAGAACATTGCATTTTTATGCAGCTGTGACCAGGAAGAGCTTGGTGCAAAGAGACTATTACAGCTTTCACTGTTGGCAATGGTAACTGCATACATTTCTATCTATTGAGCTCTCTTCAGTGGTGTCTTCAGCCAGTCCGTTTTATAATACACTGAGGGAAGCAGCAGACCTTGAACTGTACAGGGAGTTTTATCAATGTACGGTATTTTGCCAACTGTGTAGTGTAAATTAAGAAATATGGTTTTTAGAATTAGTAATATATTTTTGAAGCAGCAGTTCCACATAGAAGTCAGTTAAAGGAGTGAGGCTGAGAGCAACTTTTTTTATTTTATTACAATTTTCTTTTAATTAAAAATTGAATCTACTTAATGGCTACTTTCACACCTGCGTTTTTTGCACAACCATCATAGATCTGCAAAAACGCATCCATTACAATAATACAACCGCATGCATCTGCCATGAACAGATCCGGTTGTATTATGTCTTCTATAGCCAAGACAGATCTGTTATGAACACCATTGAAAGTCAATGGGGGACGGATCCGTTTTCTACTGTGTCAGAGAAAATGGATCCGTCCCTATTGACTTACATTGTGTGTCAGGACAGATCTGTCTTACTCTGCACCACATCGCAGAAAGAAAAACGCTGCTTGCAGCGTTATTCTGTCCGTGATGGGAGAGCAACCAAATGGAACTGAATGCATTTGAGTGCATTCCGTTTCATTCAGTTCAGTTTTGTCCCCATTTTATTCCGCTAATGAAATCCTATGACAGATCTCAAAAGCGGAATTGAAAACGCTAGTGTGAAAGTAGCCTAAAAACTATTTTGAATTCGGCTAAAATCTGGGGAATTGCATTTTGATTTCTGCATTGCCTGGGAGTGTTTGATGCACATGTACTGGGAAACTGGGTGGGGTAGGGGGCTCCTGATCCTGTCTTTAGTAATAGATACTTGGTCCTGTATTACAGACATAAAGTTTTTGCCTCATTTAATAAAGTTGCTAGATTTTAAAGGGGTTGTTTAGGGCTTTTATATTGATGACCTATCCTCAGCATATCAGATTTGCGCGAGTCCGACAACCGGCACTCCCACCGATTAACTGTTTGAGGAGCAGGCAGCGCTCCATGAAAGTGCTGCTTCCTCTTCATTATATTGCCTCTCGTCTAGGAAGTGCAGTGTAATGACAAAAAGGGGATGCAAATGAGCTCTTAACAAGCTCTGCCTCTAACGCCACCACATGTAAGTAATCTATCCTATAAGTCAATGTTTGACCCTTCAAATAGGCTGTGAGACATGATTCCATATTAAATAAGCCAGCATCTCATCTGCAGTCAGCTGTTTCGGGGTGATTGTCCCACATCAGTGTAGAGCAGAGAGTATTGGCTTAACTGGGTGAGAGGCCTAAGTCAGGATTAAGGGGGTTCAATCTCTCCTTGGGGAAAGAGCACCTTTTATTGGCATGAGGAGACTTATAGGCCAAACATGCTCCTCTGGAATACTGGGTAGAAAGGGATGTAAATGAGCTCTTAACAACCTCTGCCTCTAATGCCACCAGTGTAATCACAAGTACTTGCTCCATTCACTTGAATGGAGCGAGTACTTGTATTTACACTATGCCGTCACTGCAAGAAAGATGACACGTAGTGTAATGAAGAGGAAGCGGCGCTCCCATGGGGTGCCGCCTCCTCTTCAAACAGCTGATCAGCGGGGTGATGGGCCCCTGCCGATCTGATATCGATGACCTATCCTGAGCACAGGTCATCAATATAAAACCCCTGCCCCTTTTATTTTGGTTCTGCTGGATCGTTATTATTTCTATGAAGCTAGATTTTCTAAATCGGATTTCTTCACTGTGCTTGGTATAACTACTCAGACTGCAAATCAACAAAGCAGACACCAAATAACCAGGGCGATGCGACCTCAGCAACTTGTGTAATTCCAAATGCATCTGTGGATGAGAATGGTCTGTAATGGAGACTGTCATTAGAGATCAATACCATGTAATTAATGCAATTTGCCAAACATTATGGCGGAAAATCTATGGAACTGTCTAAGAGAAAAACTGGCTTTGCTGCCCATAGCAACCAATCACAGTACAGCTTTCATTGTGTATTCTGCTATTGAAAAATGAAAGCTGTTCTGTGATTGGGTGACAAATGCAGCGTTTCTCCTAGACAGTATTCATAAATCTGGCCCTTTCATAACCTTTATGTGTATTATGTCTATACTGCATGTGAAGTGTTATCAGGTGTAGGCCATACAGAGGGCCTTCACTTTCTGTAGCTATGTCCATTATACTCTAGATTATGGAAGTTGCTGAAACAGCTAAGGATACTTTTACACTAGCGTTGTTCGGATCTGGCAGGCAGTTACGGCAACGGCAAACCGTATTCAAATGGAACTATGTTTTTTCCGGATCCGGTATTTTCATTTTTTCAAAGATCAAAAGATAGCTCCTCCTATGTCCCGGAGCGGACCAGAAAACCGGATTCGTCAATGCGGAAATTTCTGGAACACTTGGTACCAGATCCAGCATTAATACATCTCTATGGAAATGAATTCCGGATCTGGCAAGTGCAATAGTGTTCCAGGATTTTGTCCGGAAAAAGTACCGGTCAAGTACCGTACAAGGGACAGAATGGAAGACATCCTGTTGCATACTGAACGGATTGCTTTCCATTCAGAAAGCATTAGGACAAAACTGACCGGAAAAGAATAACGCTAGTGTGAAAGTACCCTTAACATTTTACAAATCCCTATTTTTTAGAATATGCTCAAGGGATTCCTATTCTCCTGATACACGGGGTCCATTTCCACTTATCGAAATCCCATGGGGCTTCTGTTTATGGGATGCCTTGTGGATATGCCACAAATGTCTGAGATGGGAGTATCCCTTTAAAAGAGCCCATTGGGTATATCTGATGTGCTGCTGGCTAATGCAGGGGTGGTGCATGACACAGGAATACATGGGGCACCAAAGAGGGCATGCATGTCTTCCATACTACTACCAGCCATACAGTGCCCACCATAAGTTCATACTCGCACATCCATTAATCACTTACTGTACCTGTGCGTCCTGTGTTCTTCACAAACGGCACACAGATCCATTGAATTCATTAGCTATATTAAACAACCGCAGCATGCAATAATTTAGCCCGATTTCCGGGACAAACGCACCCCTTGCAGTTTATGGGTCTGTAAAAATGTCTGTGGCAAATGGATGCCATTCTTGTTTGATCTATTTTTCAAGGACTGTTGCAATGAAGACACAAATGGGTCACCTTTCTTTTTTCCCCACACATGAAAAACGGATGAGAGATGGAAGGCAATAAACAGAAACACGAAGTGAAAATTAACATGAACACTGTCACATAGGAAACAATGTATCAATTTTTCACGGACAGAAAAATGGACATGGTCCGTGAATAAGGCCTAGCTGTGCCAGCCACATAATGGAAAAAATTGCTGCTGCCTAATCAGCAGGATGCAGATGTATTTTAACAACCATCTTTCGTTTTATACTTTCAGGACAAAGATAAGCATTTTGGTATCCTTATAGATTGGGGGTGCACTGAATGGCATTGTGGGCCATAGACTATGTACCCCAAACAGTGGTTGTCCCATCTGGGACCTTTATATTTCTTGGGTACCACCTGTGGGACCTCCTCCGTTCTCCAGAACAGGGTCCCCAAGAGCACACTGTTATGGGACTCCAGAAAGTGGCTAAGGGAGCAAGGTTGGCTATTTTAAGAAGTCTCATAAGCGTGAATGAGAGCAAGGTGCACAAGGGCCGGTCCCCTCCATTCAACACCAAAGGTGCCATCACTCGACTACTTTTGGAACTCCCATACCTGTAAATGAAGTGTGGATGTGCACGCGCGCCTTGCTCTCCCTTCATGTCAGGGTCCCATTCTGGAGGTAGAAGGGGGTCCCAGAGGTGGAATCTGCAACTATATGACATTTATGGCATATTCTAGTGATAAGCCATAAATGTCCCAGATGGAACAACCCCTTTATAGTAATGAGTTGTCCTATAACATTTTTATTACAAAATCATGCGCACGATACCCATGTTATAAAGACTTTACATAAAAATTTG
The DNA here is from genome assembly GCF_014858855.1 of Bufo gargarizans. NCBI lineage: Eukaryota > Metazoa > Chordata > Amphibia > Anura > Bufonidae > Bufo > Bufo gargarizans. Next base: position 75,088,593 of record NC_058083.1, read on the forward strand.
TCAAATATTGTAACAGATAAATGACTGATGTAGCGGACCCCCCCCCCCACCCCCGCGGTGGAGTAGTCCCGTCCCCGGAGCGTAGGATGCGAGTGGTATACTGTGTCCCAATGTTTGTGTCATGGTTCTCCTACCTTCACGCTGTAGCTTCCTGGGTGTTAGTCTCAATTGCAGAAAATGAGTTGGTGAATAAAGTGAAGTCCAGACTTGGGAATGTTTCAGTCATATTTACTTAAATAACTTGAACTTGACAATACAATCGGTTTCAAAGGGTTTAGTATGGTTCTCCTTTACTTGGTTGCAGCAGGATGCAATATGGTGGCAGGCTTTCTAACTGCTACTGTCATTCCTAAGTGGCTTTGGCTTCAATATAGTTTTCTGAGGAGGGTGTCTTTTGCCAGTTTTCCCTCTACTCATTAATGAAGTCTCGTAGTACATGATAATGGAAAGGAGCAGGAGCTCTGCAAGCTGCTCCCTGAGGCCCATGCAGCAGCAGGTGGGAATGCTCCCCTCTCTGCGCCATGTCTTGTCCATTTGGAATCTAAACTTCAACTAACTCCTTCTTCAGCAACCCCTCCCTTGGTGGGAAGCAGGACAGCTCACTTCTGCCCCAAGGGGGGGGGGGGGGGGTACAAAATGGAATGGTTAGTTCCATCCTATCCAAAGGAATCTGCCAGATCATATGCCACCTGCTGGGAAACCAGGCACATTACATGCCACATAAAGATGCATAAATGCATTTTTAAGGCACAGTATGAGAGGACCTGGAAAAGAATGCAAAAATGGCATGCATTGTTAACCAGTAGAGACAGTAGCTGGGTACAAAGATGGTAGTGCTCACTCTGGGGTACTACATTGGTAGAGCTGTGCAAAGGTTTGTATTCGCAATAGGAAATGAAAAACACAACTAGTAACTTTCTTCATCTCCTCCGATTTCTTCATGGTGTATTAGGAGCGCAGCAAGTGTCTCCTGCAATTGCAAAATTGAATTAATGCAATAGCTCAGCTGGTTACATGTTATCACAGTATTGCATTTCTGAGTAGGATCCACCAAAGTGCACACATGTAATAAGGTAAATGAATCCGATCAAGGGTTAAAGTGCAGACTGACCTCATTAGTTTTATGTATAAACTGTACAAGCAATGAGAGAAAAAGATGAATGTGGCCAGGCTGTGCTGATTGATTAAACTGTCTCAATGTTTTTGGGAACATGGCGGTTCAAATGGTAAGTTACTAGAGCAGTGACCCAGGCACTGACTCCTATAATAGGGCGGCGTAGCAATCAAATGCTTTGGGTTTTCTCTCCCACTACATCCTATTACATGAAAACATTGTTTAAAATACAGTAGGATAAATCAAAAGGATGAAATATTCATGTTCTTCATGAAAGGGTTCTTCAAGTATATAATCATGCAAAGCAACAAAAGGATGCTTGAATATCATGGGCTGCATTACAAATCTAGGGCAGTGCTCCATGATGACTTTGGTAGTGCCGTCTCAGATGCAGAAGGCATGTCAATAACAAAAAATGAACACTTTCACAAGAGATTTTATTTTTGTTAGAGGTTGATATGGGATTTGTGAGAAAAAATATACTTCACCACATGTTCCATTTATGGCGTAATACAGATGTATTGCTCCCTCTAGGGAAGAATGCTTCCATGACACAGTGTTATATAGAGGCATCGTGGACAGTTATAGAGGCCTGTGTGATGTGACCTTATATTTTTTGGGGTAAACTGTAAAGTAACAGGAGCTGAGAAATATAATACAAGGCTGTTTGTTACTGTATTTTATTTAAAGGGTTATTCCACTAATTTGAAGTTATTCTCTATCCACTGTCAGATCACTGGAAGTCCTACCACTGGAATCCCCAACAGTTACAACAGCAAGGGCTCCTTACCCATTGAATTCAGTGCAGTGTCGGACTGGGGTACCTAGGGCCCACCAGTAAAATTTATTTTGGGGGCCCACCCTACAGATACATTCAAATATAATAAATAATCTAACAATTTTGTTATATGACTATAGGCTGGTTGAGGTGCTGTACATTGAATATATGTATGTAGTGCAGTAAGTTTAATGTGTTATGTGCCACTTGTGCAGGGCGTGGGAGACTAGGGACCCACCTTGCTCAGGGGCCCACCGGGGGTTTCCCCTGTACCCCTGTGGGCCAGTCTGAGCCTGATTCAGTGACATTTATTAAGAGTGGCGTTTTAGACACCGGTCTTAATATCCTCTATAGCTGGTGGTGGATCCGCCGAAGTTCTGAATAGATGCCGGCCTCTACATAACTTCGCTGTATTCAGATGTAGAAAATGCCGGCCCGTCACCTTCCCTGCTCACACCATGCCCACTTTGTTAGACCTGGCGTCAGCAGGGAAAAGTCGCAGATTGCAGCACAAATAACCTTTGCGCTGCAATCTGCGCCAGAAATATGCCTGATATAGGCGTATTTCTGGATAGTAAATGACCCCCTATATTTAATACCCAGACATACCTAGAATTTCACCCACGCAGCCCCCCTGACAAGAGCATCGGAGCATTTCATGCTCCCATGCTCTCCTTTGCCCTGCGCTGAATCGCGCAGGTCAAAGACATTTTGTGGAGTTTCGATGACATACCTGGCTCTCCTCTGGCTGCAAGGCGGAGGCTTCCGCCCAGCAGTGAGCCCAGTGGTGCCACCGGCACTGATGGGCGGTTTTTAGGCTACTTTCACACTAGCAAAAACTCTTCTGTTACTGATAATGCAACCATCTGCATCCGTTATCCGGTTGTTTACCTTTAAATCTTTGCTCTCCGGTATGGGAACGCAACTAAACAGAATGGAATGCATTTTGGAGCACTCCGTTCTGTTCAGTTATGTTTTGTCCCCATTTACAATGAATAGGGACAAAACAGAAGCATTTTTTTCCAGTATTAAGACCCTATGACAGGTCTCAATACCGGAAAATATTAACGCTAGTGTGAAAGTAGCCTTAGCGCTGCCCTAACCTGTAAAATTGCTAGGGCAGCGCTAAAGCACGCCCATCAGAGCCGATGACATCACCTAAAACATTGCTGGGTGGAAGCCTCCACCCAGCAGTGTGTTATAGTAATAAAAAAGCCCTTGCCCTGCCCGATCTTGCGCAGGGCAAGGAAGAGCATCGGAGCATGAACTGCTCCGATGCTCAAGTCAGGGAGGGCTTCCTGGGTGAGATTATGGGTATGTCAGGGTTCAGCTTAGAAACCGCACAATACCTTTAATAAAATAATCAAGTGGCTCACCCCTCTCACACTGTGCAAAACTCATAGGGTGCACTACGAGCTGGATTACCCACTGCCAAAGTGCCAATATTAAATGTAAATACAATAATGGAATATATGTCAATCAAACCTTATTATATATTTAAAAAAATTTATTGCAACCTACAACTTACGATTCGTTCACCAGAAGGACCCTTAATGGATAAACATAAATAGATATAAAAAATATATAAAAATGTGAAATATAAAATTAAAAATAAATCAATAAATAATCCCCTACAAATGCAGTATGATATATCAACTACATGTAGTGCTGCAGAAACCCAAGCAACCAGGCAAAGATCTGAACAAACGTGGATTTATTGAAAACACAGCAGTAAAGTCCACGCCAGAAATCATACAGAAATAACGTAGTCCAAATAATAACCTCTGTGGGAAAACGTCAGAGAAAAGCCAGACCAGGCTAAAGTTCATACAGAATAGTCAGTGAAACCAAATGCCTAAGGATGAGACTGTGAAGTATCCAAGGTCCGATCCGAGGCCACACATGGTGCAACTGTAGAGCAGAGACGAGGTTTCCAGAGGCATTTACTAAATGGAGACACACAGAGTTCATGCATGGAACAAACTTAGTGAATCTGAACCAGCATACGCCCAGGTTGTAGAGACAACAGTGAGCACTGGTCAGCCAGGGAGATCACCTTTTAAACACCTGCTGGCCAATCACAGAGTGCTGCTTGTCAGAACCTCATAGGTCATGCGATGATCCTACTCATTAGCACCTGTGTAGCAAATCCCTTATCAACTTTGAATTTGTACACGGATGCTTTACCTGCCAGTGGCCGACGTAGCGCATAAGATGCACGCACACTCAGCCACGCATTCCTTTGCGAATAACCCCTCGGGCGTGCACGTTGACTCCCAACAGACTCGGCACGGGATTGTGCCAGCATGGACACCGGAACAGAACCCGCAGGAGACACCGGAGGCAGGACCGGCCGCGATGTATTGCCATCAGCCCGGAAATTCTGCCTCAGAGATCTCCGCGGCCCTCCCCTCCGGCACCCATGCGGACGCCCCACCGTATCTGCCCGCAATGGAACCAAAACCGCAGAGTCCCTTACACTACATTATTGGAGTTTTCATCTTTATTATGGCGAACAATTAGAAACATCTATGCACATGATTATAGTAACATAGTTTATAAGGCTGAAAAAAGACATCTGTCCATCTAGTTCAGCCTGGTATCCTGCAAGTTATTGTGGACTATATGAATTAGAACCTATAAGAAGTTCCTTTAAGTTTCTTTCTTATAATCTCTGCTAGTTTGTTTCTAGTACCAACAGGCGGATCCGTAGGGGATGATTTATTGATTTATTTTTTTATATATTTATTTATTTTTAATTTAATATTTCACATTTTTATTTTATTTTTTATGTTCATCCTTTAAGGGCCCTTCTGGTGAATTGTATGTTGTAGGTTGCAATAATTTTTTTTTAATGTATAATAAGGTTTGATTGACATATATTTCAGGTGGAAGTGTGCCTATCATTATTGTATTTAGATTTAATGTGTATAACTTAACCATTATACACAAGGTATGACATAAATGTCTGATAGATCCTATCTCTGGAACCTGCACCCATCTCCAGAATAGCATTTCCGTAACTGTATAGATCGTGCCATGCATGCACTGCCACTCCATTCACGCTGGCCAAGTCAACTGGCAGTATGTTTGGTCATGGGGAATACCTCTTTAAAGCTTTCTTCCCCTTTGAAACCATGTCTTGGTCTCATGCATTTAAAATAAAAACAACAAAGTAAGTTGCAGGACCTTCACGTTCAGGACCTTGGACGAGAATGCTCCTCCTAACTTGCAGGTACTTAACGCACTAGGACGAACAATCTCTGTGAGTAAACACACAGTTGATAAGAACAGAGCTACTTGTAATTCTCCTTCTCTAGTGCTGAGGAGATCAAAGCTGTGGATCTTTTGAGTGCGGGACAATAGTCCCACGGGCGGCCCGATGCGCAAAGCATCATAGTAACCTATGATGCTGTGCGCTCCCGTGCACACGATGTATGCCACTCCGGGAAATATGGCCCGCTCACGGACCGTATGTCTCGGAGGGCATACGGTCATGTGCATGAGCCCTTACATTGTATTGGGGGCACTGTGGCTGGAGCTATAATAGATAAAGTGGTGTACACTGGCAAGGTGACACATGGCTGAATTATTTGAAAGCGCAAATAACAGCATTGATAGCACTGCTGTGGGTGCACATAGATGGAAATTCTGAGGAGCGTGCTAATTTGATGAGATCAGATTGATAGTCCTAGAGCACTTCCTTTATAACTCTCTAAAAATATCCTATTTGGCACCACAATGTGTTCCAAATGTCTTTCATTTAAGATTTATGAAGATCACTGTGTTCTTGGGAACTTTCAGTGCAGCATAATTTTTTTGGACCCTTCTATCCACACAATCCTGTCTCTGAGCTCTACAGGCAGTTCTTCCTTCTTCATGGCTTGGTTTTTGCTCTGATATGCATTGAAAGCTGTGATACCCTACATACACAGGTCTGTGTCTTTCCAAATCATGTCCAATCAACTGAATTTATCACAGGTGAAGTCCAGTCAAGGTGTAGAAACATCTCAGAGATGATCAAGAGAAAAGGAAGGCTACCAGAGCTAAATTTGCCATAGCAAAGGGCCTGGATACTTATGTCTATGAAAAAGTTTAGTTTTTACCTTTTAATAAAATTCTGCTTTCACTTTCTTCTTATGGGAAACTGAATGCAGATTGATAGGGGTAATCTTTTTTTTTTGTTTCCCAAAAAAGAGCCGGAACATAAAATGTGAAAAAAGTAAATGTATAAATACTAATTAAGTATTTTTTTTTTTAAATAAGTATATTTTTTTTCAGTAATTGCAAAAAAAAAATATTCCAATAAACACATTTTTTGTAACACACATTATGAAATTAATGTGACAAAACTGTCCATTACAGGAGAAGAATAATGAAAATGATGATGGCCGCATTTCTAAATACAACTGGACGAACCCCACTAACTATAATAAGATCTGCTTTCTATCAGAAAACATTTTACTGGACAAGAAAAAGTATCATGCTGCACTATCCTGTAATTTTGACAGAAGGATCCTCCTAAAGGGTCCTACAATACAGATGTGGGTGAAACCTAGCATGGACTTCTGTGAATGTAGTCATTTCCCCCATCAGTCAGGGCATACTTGCTCTCTAATTGACACAGATGGGGTTCTTATTTTCCAGAAAAGGATTGAGAAGATGATCGCTCATCCATCTAATCCCCTCTTCTCCGAATTAGGTCTATTTATTGATGCCACAATCCAGACATTTAGCCAGTATCCAGATCACGGCATCAGAACACACAACATGAACAAACACACAGACATGAATAAAATTTCCATCTTACATTGTCCTTCCTGTCCATACTGGATCTTTAGCTTCAAACCTGTGGTGCGCTTCTCTAACGATATCTGTTACATGCTACAGCAATAGCAATTATCACTAGGGAGTAGGGATGAGCAAAGTTCAAGTTCAATGGGTTTGTGGAAGTTCAAGTTCAATGGGTTTGGTCGAACTTCAGGTCAAAGATCTGGTTTGGGACCCAAACTTGATCCAAACTTGACCCTAAACCCGAACCCTATTGAAATCAATGAGAACCCAAACTTCACTTTATTATTTTCCATTATAACTTGGTTATATCGGAAAATAATAGAATTCTTAGAACAGAATGCAAAACAATATGGCCATTTAGGAGTAAAAAAAAAATTCACCTTATCCACTTGATCATGCTGCAGTAGCTTCTATCTGCACTGAACAGGACCTGCCAAAGGACCTGCAATATGCGTGATGACGTCACCACGTGGAGATGTATATTTCTTGGCTTTGTGGTTATTTGCATCTCCATAAGAGCTCATTCAATTTCACCTTTTCACATATGTGGCTGGTGCAGCATTTTATATTAAGAGTTAATACGACCTGCCCAAAGATGCATAGACGTGAATGGGGACCATTTTCAGCCAAAGATGCATAGACGTGAATGGGGACCATTTCCAGGACGTTTTGTGACTTGTGGGTAATTAAAAAAAACAATCCACTTGCTTGTTCAGCTTGTCATACTATTGCTGGAGGCGAGATACTTTTTCATGGCCACCCTGTATATATAGCCTATCAAGTATATTTCCATTGTTATGCTGCGCGTCTAGTGTTAAACTGTATTATTAACTGTCATTGTTTTGTAGCACATACAGTATGACCTTTGAGTCACATGGCCTTTTTGTTAAGGTCCTCAAGAAATTAAGAGGGTGGTGCCTTCCCAATATGCAAAAGATGCCATGCATCTGCATCTGAATGCGATTAGTACTTTGCTTTACCTGGTTCATTAGGATGAACTTGCTGATTGCCGAGCATTTATATATCTATGTCTTACTCCATTCTGGTTGTTGGGTATTGCATTTGCTAGGTGCGTTAGGTGCATACCCTTCCAAATATTTTAAATTTATTTTTTGCATATCGTAATCTTAAATTCCACTACCCTTTATTTTTGTATTTGTGAATTGCTGTTCTATTGTATTGGCCAGGCTAATCTGCTGACTTAAATTCAGATAGGGTTAGTTCAGTATTGCACCATTTCCTTTCACTGTCATTCATCCGCTTTCCACTTATATGCCATACACCTGTCATCTATTGCTGGTTCATCTCATTCTTCCATGAACCTCAGTACTGTTAAGCGAATCGAGCTTTGGATCCAAGATCCAAAGTCGATTTGCTCCTAACTTTGTTTTAATGCTGTACGGAGATGGGTTATTGCTGAAGTCTTGCGGGTGTCACGACCATGGTCATGGTCGTGACTCCTTGGGACCCGCATGCATTTGCCTGTGGTCTGGTATTGTTGTCAACCACAGGTGAGGGCTAGTATCTTGTCTCACGTGTGGTTGCTGCTGGCAACTTGTGGTTGTTGGGCAATGGAGCAGCCTGAGCTGGTCGCTGGGCGGCTCGCTGTCCATGCATGCGGTTGTCTTTGGCAACGTGTGTTTATGTGTGCACTTTCCTTGTCTGGTGTGCACAGGGTTTATTGTGCGTATTCCCCTTAGTTGCTGTCTTCCCTTCCCTGGTGTGTGAAGGGTTAATTCCCTTCCTAGTCTGTGAGCACTGGGTGTGTCTGCTTGGGTATGGCTACATGGGCTATTTAACCTCAGTTGAGACCTGAGTTCTGAGGGGTACTCCAGCCTTGTAGTAAGCTGGAGGCACTCTCCTGGTCCCATATACCATCTGCCAGTGAGGGCCACCCTTGTGGTCATAAATTGTGATACTACATGTTTATGTGATGTTAAGTTTATGTCTATGTGGTGTCTGTTATTATTGCAGCTATGGTTCTGGGTCCCTGTGTGTTTATGTGTGCTGTGTCCTTTTATGTTTGTGTGTGGACAGCCAGCACTGGTGTCCAGGGATCCAGTCTGTGTGTCTGTGGCAGTTAGAGGTGGAAGTCTTTCACTCTCCTGCCATATCCATAGTCTGTTTATGGTTACATCCCATTGCAGCTCGACCAGTTTTAGACTCCTGTTTCTCCGCATCCAGGAGGAACAGGTGGTCTACCCAGCTCCTAGTTCAGGGATCGGCGGAGGGTGAGTAGGGATCCGAGGTTCCTGAGCATGGGCCCTCCTACCTTCAAGGTCGGCTCATGCAGCTAGGAGTTGGGGTCGGATTAGGGATGCGTTAGGAGGTGACCTGCTCCCTAATTCTGTCGTCCTGGCCGAGCAGCCACTAACATCTTCCGGCATCGCACGGCTGAGGGTTTTCCCCATCCTCAGCCGTGACAGCGGGACTTTGTGAATAACTTTGGGATTTGACCTTTAAACTTTAAAACCATTGTAAAACATGGATACAAAGTCAGCTTCGGTACTGACTGGTACCTCAGCATTGAAGCCGAAGTTTTGACCGAATAGACTTCGGATCTATAATCCAAAACTCGTGTCACTCAACACTAAGCCTCAGCATTCAGTTGTCACACACAGATAAGTCTTGTTTTCTGCTAGTGTTGATATGTGATTCGTATATGTTTTTACTGGTGTCCTGGTGTGTAATTTAGCCCTGCTGTAAGTCCTGGAGGGATCTGAGTACCAATAGCTATTGTTAGGACTTGGGGAATGTGACTGCTATAGGAAAGTCCAGTTCTGTCGTCTTGTGCATAACTGGTTTTGTTACAGGCCCAAGATGCCATGATTGGTGAACAATGATATGGCAGTGTGGATTTTGTGGATACTATATTTATGGACACCTTCCACTAGACAGAAAGCTTTGTGTCTGAAATTGAGTGAGCGTGTCCTTGTGCTAGCACATCACCAACATATGACATAGTAGTTAATTGCAGCCATCGTGGATGTTGGTGGGTATATAGGAGTATAACCTTTAGTTCTGCTGGGACTGAGATAAGCACTGCTGGGTAGGGTAGGGTTTAGTGGATTGACTGAGCAATATTGAGCTGAGAGAAACTGCAAAGAGTTCAAATGAACATTACCGAGATGGTCCTGAAGCTAATTGCAGCCATCGTGGATGTTGGTGGGTATATAGGAGTATAACCTATAGTTCTGCTGGGACTGAGATAAGCACTGCTGGGTAGGGTAGGGTTTAGTGGATTGACTGAGCAATATTGAGTTGAGAGAAACTGCAAAGAGTTCAAATTAACATTACCGAGATGGTCCCGAAGCTGGGCAGGATAGGTAAGCGCACATCACTGTGAGTACCACCACTGCCTGGTGTGGGACTGTATTATAACTATTGTGCAACATACCTCTCATCAATTGAGATGATTTTGAGTGATTTCTTTGTGGTCACCCCTCCATACACAGCCATTTTCAGTAAATAAAAAAACAGGGCATTTTACAGCCATCTGTGTCTCTGCCTTAGACCTGGTACACATTTCTATTTTTAACTAATGTGTGCTCTGCGTATTTTCTGCGGACAGAAAACGTACCTATTGATCAGTAAAATTACAGACACTTGCACAACTTTGGTCTGTGAAAAATCACAACATGGATGGCATCTGTGTTTGGTCTGTTTTTCACTGAACACTGGTAGGAGATGTTCTAGGAATTCGATTTCAGCTGAGCAGTGTCCGTTGAATACGAATGACACTGGATGAAAAAAACACAACACACGGACCAAACGCGGATTCTACACGGATATTTTCACAGATGAAAAGCAAATATATTTTTCCACGGATGTCAAATGGACACAGAAATGTGCACTCCATCCATACTCCTGCATGGACCTAGCATGACTACCAAGGACACTCCCACCGCCTCGGCAGAAGGCCAGCATGCAGGATGACATAAGTAACTTTAATAAATTATAAAAGCTTCAGGGCAAAGTTCTTCTCGATATGTTAATTGCTCTTTAATAAATCTGTAGCTAACTCGTGCCCACAAAGAAAGAACCATTCTCAAAGGTTTACGTAAGAAGACACTGGGATGACCTTTGTCCTCTCTGGTCAACTAATCCATCAATAGACCAATCTACTCCATTCATAGAGGTCCTCTATGCTATTACACAGGCCTATTACACTGGATGCATGGTCCAAACCAGAATTTCTGGACTATTAGATGCTGTGCTTCAAGAATTTTACTTTCTATAAAAAGAAATTTCACAGTAAGATCAGACAGATCTACACTAACATATCACATAGTATAGAATATGGCTATATCAGTGTGTGGATATATATATATATATATATATAATTTTTATTTATTTTTTGTTTTTTGCTATTTTCTTTTTACATGGATCATGTTTCAGCAGTAACTCTGTACTGTATTTTCAGACTGATAATAATCTTTTCCTTAACTCGCACTTCTGAGTTGTTAGTGACCCCTTGTGACCCGTTTGGAATTGATTCTGTTGTAGGACTTGCTATTTCTGCAAATTAATCCTGGATGCATGCAAGATCGGGGAAGCAAAGCGCAGAGTACAAAGTGTCTGCGTACTGAAAGGACCAGAATTCATTTTTTTGGAGAAGGTGTCTTAAGTTTGTCAAGATAAATGATTGCAGGGACTTGCTTTGATAGAACATCTGTAGTATAAGAAAAAGAGCGACATGAGCTTGGAGGAGGGAAAAATTGTAATTTAATAGCCTAATTTCCTGCCTGGCCTCTAGAAATATCTGTCTGCCTCTGACAGCTGATGAAAATGCACCAGAGTTTGATTTGATCCCAGGAGTGGGACAAGTTTAGGCTTATTTCTTACACTAGACCCCTTGGCTATGGTTGTTACAGGCCGCTCTCTGGTTTCCTCCTCTTCATCATGAATTCACAAACGCTTGGGTTTTAATATGATTTGATCCCTGTGAGTTTTGTTTTTCAATATCCATCACTGTCCTCCTAAATGTTATTATTGGAATAAGCCTATATGTGCATGAAACGCGATGGTACTTATTACAGTGCGGCGAGATTTTAAAGCAATCTGGCTGACTGGTCTGCATAAAGATGGATGGAAAAAAACAAATTTTTGTATTTACTGTGTGATAAATGTATGTACCATGCCGTACCAGGTGAAGACCCGGAGAGCCTTGCACACTGGTTCACAGATGCCCCCTACTGGTATGAAAGACAATTGTTGAAGATTTAAAAACAGTGCCTTTCCATGGTTATATGGGAAAGATGGAGCAAGCTGACCGCGTCTTATGTGTCCATGGCATGGGGTGGTAACAAGAGCAGGGAAAATGTTGTTGTTGCATTTCTTCCATGTGTTTAATTGGTGTACCTTGGACTTAGGGTACAGCCACACAGTCAAGTTTCTGCATGCAGTTTTGGAAGCCAATACCAGAAGTGAATTCAGAAAAGAGGAGATGTCCCTTCTCTCCTCTTATCATCCACTTCTGATTTTGTCTTCCAAATTTGCATGCAGAAACCTGGCCGTGTGGTGTAATTAGGAATGTCCCGATACCAGTATCGGTATCGGGACCGATACCGGACATTTGCACGAGTACATGTACTCGTGCAAATGTCCCCGATACCACTGCCGATACCTGTGCGCCGCTTCTGTGTCCGTCCGCAGCCTGCCCCTGCATCTCGCACAGCAAATACAGTGATGTCCGGATCATGAACGAATCGTTCTTTTGAATCGATTCAGTTCACTGAACCGGAAGAGTCGATTCCTCTGACTGAGCCGATCCGAGTGAAACAGCTCAGTCAGATTAGCATAGAGGCAGCAGCAGGCAGTGTAATAGGAGCCGACAGTGGAAGCTAGCCCCGCCCCTCCCCGCCCTCCAACCAATCAGAGGCAGCCAGCACTGGCTCACAGCACAGGGGGAGTCGTGCAGGGACTCAGAGAATCGTCTGAGAGTTTATTAGTTAAAAGAATCGATGAGTCAGAGACTGTGTCACCGGGTCCCTGCCAGGCTTCCTGCTCTGCGGCTCCCTGTCTCCGGGGCGGGGGGGGGGGCATTAGTATAGCATGTAGCAGAGCTGTGTGTGTACAGGGTGCATGCAGCAGTGTAGCATGTAGCAGAGCAGGAAGCCTGGCAGGGACTCGGTGACACAGTCTCTGACTCATTTGATTCTTTTAACTAATAAACTCTCAGATGATTCTCTGAGTCCCTGCAATAAATATACATTGTAATTACATTACAGTCTGCTCCACTGCATTCACTGCAGCAGAGCTGTGTTTGCCAGGAGCAAGTCCCTCTTGACCTTCGGTTCACTTGAGAGCCATCTAAATGCCTCTCCAGAGTCCAGACACCCTCCGGCCTCCTCAAACAGAGTTCGCCTGCCAGTAGTTTTAAAAGTTATAGGAACTGACCCTAGTAAGTGTATAAAGCTTAGTTAGAAGATTATAACCAGCCCAAGTAGTCACAGACAGAAAGAAATGAAGGTGTTGTGTCTGTCTTCTATGGCCCTGGTCCTTCCCTTCCTGCCTGCAAGCTGCACATTGATCTCTAAAAGCAGGCATTAGGGCAAGAAGAAATATACATTACTGTATGATGGCCACAAGACTATTATACTGAGGAGGGAGGGGCTTCAAAAATTGTTGCCTTGACTCCTTACAGTATGTCTCCTTGTGGCCTCCATAGCGTCTCCTTGTGGCTGCCCCCACACAGTATAGCGTCTCCTTGTGGCTGCCCCCACACAGTATAGCGTCTCCTTGTGGCTGCCCCCACACAGTATAGCGTCTCCTTGTGGCTGCCCCCACACAGTATAGCGTCTCCTTGTGGCTGCCCCCATACAGTCTCCTTTTGACTGCCCCATACAGTATAATGTCTCCTTGTGACTGCCCCATACAGTATAACGTCTCCTTGTGGCTGCCCCCATACAGTATAAAGTCTCCTTGTGGCCCCCATACAGTATAACGTCTCCTTGTGGCTGCCCCCATACAGTATAACGTCTCCTTGTGGCTGCCCCCATACAGTATAACGTCTCATTGTGGCCCCCATACAGTATAACGTCTCCTTGTGGCCCCCATACAGTATAACGTCTCCTTGTGGCCCCCATACAGTATAACGTCTCCTTGTGGCTGCCCCCATACAGTATAACGTCTCCTTGTGGCTGCCCCCATACAGTATAACGTCTCCTTGTGGCTGCCCCCATACAGTATAACGTCTCCATGTGGCTGCCCCCATACAGTATAGCGTCTCCTTGTGGCTGCCCCCATACAGTATAACGTCTCTTTGTGGCTGCCCCCATACAGTATAATGTCTCCTTGTGGCTGCCCCATACAGTATAACGTCTCCTTGTGGCTGCCCCCCATACAGTATAACGTCTCCTTGTGGCTGCCCCCATACAGTATAGCGTCTTCTTGTGGCTGCCCCCATACAGTATAACGTCTCCTTGTGGCTGCCCCCCATACAGTATAATGTCTCCTTGTGGCTGCCCACCATACAGTATAATGTCTCCTTGTGGCTGCCCCATACAGTATAACATCTCCTTGTTGCTGCCCCCATATAGTATAACATCTCCTTGGAATGTTATAGTTCTGTTTTTGGGCCTTTTGGTTGGTCAGTGGTCAGAAAATACATGTGTGTGTATTTTATTGTTAAAATTAGTATCGGTAATTGGTATCGGTGAGTACTTAAATAAAAGTATCGGTACTCGTACTCAGTCTTAAAAAAATGGTATCAGGACATCCCTAGGTGTAATCATAGAGGAAAGATTATGAAAAGTCATCCCTCACCTGAACGAAGCTGGTGCATGTTGACCTACAAGGTTCATTCACTCTGCAGATCCCAGTGCACAAAGGCTGTACGGTAGTGCTTGGAGGCTATACACTGCCTTAGCATTAAGTAGGACAGCCTCTCTGCCCAGACGTACAGGATTTTGTCATACACCATAGTTACAAAGATACTCTCCACTAGAAGCAGTGTCTGGTAAAACCTAGTAGTATATGAATATTTATACTTTTTAGCCTCTAATAGGGTTGTAAACTGCTGGATCTTATAGGTCCCTTCGGGGTATGGATATGTGAGTGTGTCTAAACCAGGGATGCCCAACCTGTGGCCCTCCAGCTATCTACAAATCCCATCATCCCTAGACAGCCTATAGCTATCAGGGCATTCTGGGAGTTGTAGTTTTGCAACAGCTGGAGGGCCGCAGGTTGAGCAACCCTGGTCTAAACAGTGAAGGGTCCTCTGTTTTTCTGCTGGATGAGTCTGACCTTTACCTTTCCTAGCCCTTTTTGAGCATCTGCTATCAATACCAATGGTTCTAGGTAGTGCTGAGCGAATTGAAGTTAACAAAGTGGACTTCGATCTGAATTTCTCTAAAAATTTCACAAAACCGAATTTCTTTGCGCTTCGTGGTCACAAATCAATGTTTCTTTAAATGGCTGTAACCCCCCCCCCCCCCAAAAAAATAAAAAATAAAAAAAAATAAAACATAGTTGCCTCATCCATTTGATTGCGAAGAGGCTGTCGCAGCCATCTTGAATAAAGAAAATGTGCTCAATCTTAAGCATGTGCTAAATCTCCAAGCATGCATCACGCTGGTCAGGAGCGGTGGCATCATCAGTGATGACGTCACTACATCTGCCCAGTGCCAAATCTCACAGATTCATCATGTCAGCACGTGACATGATGGGTCTGAAGATACGTATAAGTTTGGTGCCCAATATTCACGAACACACTAGTTCTCCTGTATGAATTCACCAATGTCATAGGAAACAGAGCAACTAGGTAAGTAGAAGGCATTGCTCTTAAAGAGTCCATTTGGATTGATGGCCTATGTGCATATAAAACATTTCCTTGCTGTTGGCTACCAGGCTACATTTCTGTCTGCAACAAAGTTACGTGATTTTGCTGCAGATCAATGATAAAAAGTGACATGTGTCTTCAGTATTAGGAGCATTCCATGTCCTCTACTTAATGGGGTTATGCCATTGATGTAAAAAATTAAAATCCGACCTCATATTGGACATGACAATACCAGTTAGAACCAGCCCAGTACCTCACATGGATCCAGAGATCTCCACATTCACTGGTCCAATTGTTCTGCTAGATTATCTTCAGCCTGGCAGCTGCGCCACCTGCTGTTTTTTATTTTCTTTATTTTTTTTGTCCATGCTAAACGTGTTCAGTTTAAATCTTCAACTGCTACCAGCCATATGTTCTGCTACCAGCCATATGTTCTACAGGAAGAGCGCTGAAGCAGAAAGGACACATCCCCTGAGCTGCCAGGCTGAAGATAATCTAGCAGAACAATTGGACCAGTGAATGTGGAGATCTCTGGATCCATGTGAGGTACTGGGCTGGTTCTAACTGGTATTGTCATGTCCAATATGAGGTTGGATTTAAATTTTTTACATCAATGGCATAACCCCATTAAGTAGAGGACATGGAACTCTCCTAATACTGGAGACACATGTCACGTTTTATCATTGATCTGCAGCATTTTATTGCATTTTATTGAATAACTTAATGGCTATTTTAAATTTTAAATTACATGCAATTATAAAAGTATTCAGACCCAGGGGCTGGTTTGAAAAATGTAGAATATTTTTCATGACACAACCCCTTTAACTGTACAATATGTTTTGTAACACAACCCCTTTATAACTGGGACCTGCACTTCCTATGACAACTGTGGAATTCAAATGGAACTCTTATAATGTTTGTGGATGATCCTGGACACAGATTTTATGTATCTTCTGCTCATCAGTGGAGCAGCACGGCACATATTATTTAGTTAAGTTACTATGATGTTACTATAAGTTACTATGTCATGGCAAGCAGGCGAAACAGTTCAGTACAGAATAAGGAATCAGATATTTTGTATTAGTGGACATCCAATAATCCAGCATGTAAAACTCCTTCTAGACTATAAAAAGAATACAGCAGAATACTGCAGGGTACCTAATACTGCCTGTAGTCTGCTGAAACACGTGCCCAAAGGGGGAAAGTGGAAGACTAAATATTGTGGATTCAGACATTTATAGAAAAGTAGAAATGTACATTTCATTTACAGTACTCAGATCCCACATGAAGGCAAGCTAAAATATGTTATATTTTTTTATTGATCTAAAACTGTATTTATTTATTTTTTAATGTATCTTTTTTTAAATTGCTACACATATGAAACATAAAACCAGAGCTGTACTAAAGAAACTCCTTGATATATTTAAAAATGTATTCCATTTACTTTCATAACACACTGACCTGACCTGTTGTCTACGGTTTGAAAGAGTTCTCGGGATTTTTGTTCACAATCTATGTCAGCCTTGGTGACACTTGATATTGTACATTGCAGGCTAGTATTAGATTTGATTCTTATCTACGGATCGTCATGTTAAGTCAGTTGAAACATAGTGAAAATGGTTCTTTGCTATCTTTGTTAGTCTTTTGACCTTCGTCATCATTGTATCGGCACAATGGAGAAATATTCCAAAACCTGGCTGGAACGTAATTCCTTGCGTGTAAAAAATAAGTAGCATATAATAAAAGTATAAAAGAGCTACTGTTATAACATAAGCAATACACAGAGTGTACTCTATGACTACATGCTAACACATTTATGTTCTATTAAATTGGCCTACGCAAAACCGAGAAGAGTACAATTGTAACATCCATAATCTCTTTAAGGTTTCTGAACTTTCCTTTATTTAACCCCTTAAGGACTCAGCCCTATTTCACCTTACGGACTTGGCCATTTTTTGCAAATCTGACCAGTGTCACTTTAAGTGCTGATAACTTTAAAACGCTTTGACTTATCCAGGCCATTCTGAGATAGTTTTTTCGTCACATATTGTACTTCATGACACTGGCAAAATGAAGTAAAAAATAATCATTTTTATTTATAAAAAAAATACCAAATTTACCAAAAAATTTGTAAAAAATTGCAAATTTCCAAGTTACAATTTCCAAGTTTCAATGCCATACGGTTTTTGGAAGGCAGATTTTGCTGGACTGTTTTTTTTTGACACCATGTCCCATTTGAAGCCCCCCTGATGCACCCCTAGAGTATAAACTCCAAAAAAAAGTGACCCCATCTAAGAAACTACACCCCTCAAGGTATTCAAAACTGATTTTACAAACATTGTTTCCCCTTTTAGGTGTTCCACAAGAATTAATGGAAAATAGAGATACAATTTCAAAATTTCACTTTTTTGGCAGATTTTCCATTTTTATATTTTTTTTCCAGTTACAATGCAAGGGTTAACAGCCAAACCAAACTCAATATTTATGGCCCTGATTCTGTAGTTTACAGAAAAACCCCATATGTGGTCGTAAACTACTGTACGGGCACACGGCAGGGCACAGAAGGAAAGGATCGTTTTTGGAAGGCAGATTTTGCTGGACTGGTTTTTTTGACACCATGTCCCATTTGAAGCCCCCCTGATGCAATCCTAGAGTATAAACTCCATAAAAGTGACCCCATCTAAGAAACTACACCCCTCAAGGTATTCAAAACAGATTTTACAAACATCGTTAACCCTTTAGGTGTTCCACAAGAGTTATTGGCAAATGGAGATGAAATTTCAGCGTATACATTTTTTGGCAAATTTTCCATATTAATCCATTTTTACCAGTAACAAAGTAAGGGTAAACAGCCAAACAAAACTCAATATTTATGGCCCTGATTCTGTAGTTTACAGAATCA
Organism: Bufo gargarizans; assembly: GCF_014858855.1. Taxonomy (NCBI): domain Eukaryota; kingdom Metazoa; phylum Chordata; class Amphibia; order Anura; family Bufonidae; genus Bufo; species Bufo gargarizans. Next base: position 75,106,963 of record NC_058083.1, read on the forward strand.
CCCCATATGTGGTCGTAAACTGCTCTACGGGCACACAGCAGGGCGCAGAAGGAAAGGAATGCCTTACAATTATTTTGACACCATGTCCCATTTGAAGCCCCCCTGATGCATCCCTAGAGTAGAAACTCCAAAAAATGCCCCATTTTAGAAGCTACGGGATGGGGTGGCAGTATTGTTGGTACTAGTTTAGGGTACATATGATTTTTGGTTGCTCTATATTACACTTTTTGTGAGGCAAGATAACAAGAAATAGCTGTTTTGGCACTGTTTTTATTTTTTGTTATTTACAACATTTATCTTACAGGTTAGATCATGTGATATTTTTATAGTCCAGGTTGTCACAGATGCGGCGATACCTAATATGTATACATTTTTTTTATTTATGTAAGTTTTACACAATGATTTCTTTTTTGAAGCAAAAAAAATCATGTTTTAGTGTTTTCATAGTCTGAGAGCCATAATTTTTTCAGTTTTTGGGCGATTACCTTGGGTAGGGTATGATTTTTGCGGGATGAGATTATGGTTTTATAGGCACTATTTTGGGGTGCGTGTGACTTTTTGATCGCTTGCTATTACACTTTTTGTAAAGTAAGGTGACAATAAATGGTTTATTTAGCACAGTTTTAATTTTTTATTTTTTACGGTGTTCATCTAGTTCACCTAGTTTATTTTTTTTTTGGGCGATTGTCTCAGGTAGGGGCTAATTTTTTGCGAGATGAGGTGACGGTTAGATTGGTACTATTTTGGTGGGCAAACACCTTTTTGATCGCTTACCTAATATGTATCCTTTTTTTCCACCTATTTTTTTCAATTTTTTTTTTTTTACTTTATTTGGGGAAAATTACGTTTTTGTTTATTTTTACTTGAAACTTTTTATTTTTTGTCCCACGCTGTATGAGTAATACTGTGTATTACTCATACAGCTTCTGGCCTGTGAGATCCAGGGGGCTGGATCTCACAGACTCTTCACCCGAAGGCAGCGCGATGCCTTCCTTAGGCATCACGCTGCCTTCTATGCCATTGGATCTCCCCCACAGCCCCCATGGGGACAAGATGGCACCGCCGACTACCGCCGCCCGCACAATAAAAAGCCACAGGTCTGAATTGACCTGCGGTTTGCATAAATCGCTAACACGGTGGGGTCACGGGACCCCCCCGTGCATTTAGCCGTGGTGCCTGCTCAATAATTTGAGCAGGCACCGTGTTTCGATCACCGCCCACCGGGCGGGCAGTGATCGGATTAATAGATGACGTACCGGTACGTCATGGGTCCTTAAGGACTCGGGATCCATGCCGTGACGGTACGTCATGGGTCACTAAGGGGTTAATGGAGTCAGTCGCATCCTGAAGTGTTACAATGCTGATGCAGCGGTGGATCCAATAATCTGTATTCCAGTATGCACAGGCTAAACTGAGGCATAGACTAATGGATTTTGCTTTCTTCACCCTATGCTCCCACAAGTAGGGATGGAGTTTCTTACAGTGAATCCGCAGGATACATTCACCCAGAATAATTGCAGAGCCATTGTTAATTAAAGGACATATGTCAGCAGATTTGTACCTATGACACTGGCTGACCTGTTGTATGTGCGCTTGGCAGCTGAAGGCATCTGTGTTTTCATATATGCAAATGAGTCTCTAGGAGCAATGGGGGAGTTGCAGTTACACCTAGAGGCTCTGCTCTCTCTGCAACTGCCATGCCCTATGTACTTTTATTGACAGGACCAGGCTGCGTCAACGTGAACACACCTGGCCATGTCAATCAAAGTTCAGAGAGCTGCTATCCCCAGCTCCTACCTAGTACTGTCATTAGTTTAGCATGGTCAAAACTGCTGTCAGACTCAGCCATGGGATCTCAAAAACATTGCTGACCACAACAGGATCCTCACAACAATGAAATCCACATGACACCCATAACAGTGTTTTTCACAGGACCTCCATATTAGTCACATCCACAGGACACCCATAACTATGGCTGAATACTCTCCCCAAGAAGAATAACTGCTTATAAGTTTGAATAAAGTCACAAGCACTAATAGGGTCATTTATTAAAGGGGTTGTCCAGGCTTTTTCTATTGGTGACCTATCCTCAGGATAGGTCATTAATATCAGATCGGTGGGGTCTGACACCCGACACCCCCACCACTCAGCTGTTTGAGGAGAAGCCCTGGAGCAGGGGGTATATTGATGTTTGAACATTTGTGTATTTTGCCTATGCAAAGTTATAAACTTCTTACTTAAAGAGGACCTTTCACCGATTATTACAATGTGAACTAAGTATACAGACATGGAGAGCGGCGCCCGGGGATCTCACTGCACTTACTATTATCCCTGGGCACCGCTCCATTCTCCTGCTATTTCCTCCAGTATCTCCGCTCACTAGGTTATAGTAGGCGGAGATTTCAGTCACTAAGTTATGGTAGGCGGAGTCTGACCTTGTTCTGCTCTAGCGCTGGCGCTGGAGGTTATTTTCTCCCAGGCTGTGAGCTCTGCAATGCGATTGGCCAGCGCTACAGAAGAACAAGGGCAGACTCCGCCTACTATAACTTAGTGACTGAAATCTCTGCCTACTATAACTTAGTGAGCGAAGATACCGGAGGGCATAGCAGGAGAACAGAGCGGTGCACAGGGATAATAGTAAGTGCAGTGAGATCCCCGGGCGCCTCTCTACATGTCTGTATACTTAGTTCACAGTGTAATAATCGGTGAAAGGTCCTCTTTAATTTCACTTGAAAAGGGTAACTTGCACTGTTTAATACTGTTTAACTGTATGTTGTGATATATGTCCTGTTCATTTGTACTGTATTTGTGAGGCTCTGTGGAAAGGGTTAATGAACACTGAGAGATTGCTAGGACTTTGAATGAGAAGCTGCTAATTTTCCACAGCTGCCATAGAGTTTGAAGAAGACCATGTTTTGGAGGGAAAAAAAACATTGCTTACCACCAAACCCAGGCAGCCTGACCTTTTGACTGTCTGGTTTAGCTCTGTTGTTATGTCTGGAAACTTGATTTTGTCTGGAAAACTGCTGTGTCATTGCCATTGAGTATCATTGAAGTTTTAATGTAAGTCTATGAGAGACGTAAAGTGTTACAATGTATCTGTTTATGCTGAGCTTCTCCACTCCACCCTTCTCACTAGAAGGTTCCAGTCTAGCTAAGACTGTATATAAGGAGAGCAGTCAGAGCCCCTAGTGTTCTGCAGTTAGGGAGGGACCAGTGCTTGGAGGGGAGACTCATGCCAGTCTGCATGAGTGACCAGAAGAAGATGCTGAGATGGGGAGGCTGAGCCACAGATTATGGGTCACCAGCCCTGTGACCAAGGAGCCACCCGGACTACTGAGCTACAGACTGTGGGCCCTTGACCAGGATTCCAGCCTTCTGAGAGAGAGAGGTACAGCTAGATCAGGCTTTTCCTCAGCATCAAACCTTTCTTCTGCCAGGGAGGAGACTGGAGAATCCAGCCCTATGCCTTGCCTGTATTGTTTTCCACCTGAATACCTCCAGTAAAGAAGCACACTGGTTTACTGCAGACCCTGACTCTTTTGACTTATTTTCCATTGGGGTGCACCACGCCTTACCATCCCTTCCAGAGAGCAACAACACGTGGTGACACCTGGACGGTGACCGGGGGACCCAGCATAGTATTGGGGCCACCCCAAACCCGGCCACTGCAGAGTCGGTGTGCACAATGTGCACATGCTGTCTCCCTTCTCTCTTCCTGTCTGCTGCTGTTGTCCCATACAAATACAGCTGAGAGCGGGAAGAGAGACGGGAGATGGCACTTGCACACTGTGCATGCCGTCTCCTCAAACAGCTGATCGGTGGGCATGCCGGGTGTCGGACCCCGCCAATCTGATATTGATTACCTATCCTGAGGATAGGTCATCAATATTAAAAGCCCGGACACCCTCTTTAAGACCAGCGTTTTAGACCGGCCTCTACATAACTTTGGTGCATCCACCGCCTACTCCTAAAACAGGCGTAGAGAATGATAAATGAGACAGGCCGGCTGGCCAGCCCCTGCCACACCACAACCCCTTTTTTAGAACCAGCGTATGTGGCATGGATGGGGAAGAAGTAGCAGATTTAGCTGCAAGTCCGCTTTGCGACCGAACCTACAACAGATATACTCTAAAAATGGACACATATCTATTCATAAATGACCACATTACTTTACTAGTAGACCAACATGTTACTCACAACAGTATGACATAGACACATGCTGTGATTTATTAAGCTGCCCACACATTCTTCCTTAGTACTATGTACAAAGAGAAAGACAAGACAGTAATTAATGCAGACTACTCTTTGAACTGCTCACATTCTTATAAACTAGTGGAGAAACTGGAACATTAGTTTCATAGGGACATTCAACATTTAATTCGTATCATTTGGGAACCATGTTCTGAAGCGGTGATGCATTTCACATGGAAACAGATCAATACTTAACACACAGACATTTGCCAAATATGCTTCCTCTGAATTTCATCAAATGTGTTGTGTTTTCCCTTATGAAGTTGTATGGGAGGATTCTTCAAAAATAATCTAGGTATGTGCAGGGCTGATGATATTACATTCTGAATCATCTTCTTTTACCTTTTACAGATTTTAAAAATGGCATAAATTAAAAGCTGACAGGAGGGACAGTCTGCAAATAGACTGATTTTTAACTGCATGAATGACAAAAACTGCCGAACATTTTCATTAACGACCAATTGCAAAAATGATATTTAGCCCAAAATGAGCAAAATGCATTCATTTAACTCTTTAAGGAACCATGACGTACCTGTACGTCATGGGACCGATCCCTAAACATGGCGCCCGCTCGCACGTGCAGCGGGCGCCTTAGCCGCTGGGTTTCTGCTATTTTAAATGCAAGAGACACGCGGCACATGTATGCAATCAGCCATATGGCTGATCGCATACATCTTACCCTTCAGATGACGTGATCAAATGTGACCACAGCATTTGCGCAGACCGGAACCTGAAGTCGCGCACTTCCGGTCCTGTAACAGCTTTACCCAGCTGAGATCGGGGAATCTGTTACCTTGCACTACTTGACCGAAGCCTTAAGCAGGCTTCAGAGTCAATTAGATGTATATATCAATACAGGCCACTAGGTTGCAGCCTTGTATTGATATAGTGCAAATAAAGTCTTCAATGATGCCTATTTCGCCATCACTGAATACTATGGGCAATCTAATGATTGCCAGTGATTGTCACCCAAGGTGACTTAAAAAAAAGTTTTTACAAATATAAAAGTTCAAATCACCCTCCTTTCCTTAAAATAAAAATACTTAACCAATAAAAAAATAAACATCATGGGCGTAGCCTTTACTATTAAAATATAACAATATTAATGGCAAATAGCGTAGCGAAAAAAAAATGAAAACCAATTTGCCATTTTTTGTCACTTCAACTACCCAATCATTTTTTAGTACAAAGTGATCAAAAAGTTGCACACACTTAAAATTGGTATCACTGAAAAGAACAGATTGTCCCGCAAAAAATGAGCCCTCACACAGCCCTGTACAAAAAAGTTATAGGGGTCAGAATATGGTTATGAAAAAAAAAAAATCCTCAAAGGTTTTAATTATTTTTTCAGTATTAAAACGCAAGAAAATGTACACATTTGTGGTATCGTTGGAACTGTACTGACCTGGAGAATGAAGCTAGCAGGTCAATTTTACCGCATAGTATACAGTGTAAAAAAAAAAAAACTTTAGCAGAATTGCATTTTTTTCCCAATTCTACCCCATTTGAAGGAATTTTGCTTTCCACTCCCTACTACATGGTATGCAACCGTAAATGGTGACATTAGAAATTACAACTTATCCCGCAAAATAAGCCCTCATAAGGCTATGTGAATGAGAAAATAAAAAAGTTAGGCCTATGGGAAGGCAAGGAGTGAAAAATGAAAACGCAAAAATGGAAAATTCCAGGGTCCTTGAAGGGGTTAAAAAATGCATAAAAGGTGTCCATGGCCTTTACAAGCTGGGCTACCCTTTAAACAGATACTGGTGACAAACAGCATACTGTATGTCATAGCAGAATTGCCTTTATACTTTATTTCTGTAAGAAATATAATGAATTACAATGTAAATAGATGTTTTTACTTTTCTACATATCTTTGCTATCTCTCTCTCTCTCTCTCTCTCTATATATATATATATATATATATATATACACTCACCTAAAGAATTATTAGGAACACCTGTTCTATTTCTCATTAATGCAATTATCTAGTCAACCAATCACATGGCAGTTGCTTCAATGCATGTAGGGTTGTGGTCCTGGTCAAGACAATCTCCTGAACTCCAAACTGAATGTCAGAATGGGAAAGAAAGGTGATGTAAGCAATTTTGAGCGTGACATGGTTTGTTGGTGCCAGACGGGCCGGTCTGAGTATTTCTGCTCAGTTACTGGGATTTTCACGCACAACCATTTCTAGAGTTTACAAAGAATGGTGTGAAAAGGGAAAAACATCCAGTATGCGGCAGTCCTGTGGGCGAAAATGCCTTGTTGATGCTAGAGGTCAGAGGAGAATGGGCCGACTGATTCAAGCTGATAGAAGAGCAACGTTGACTAAAATAACCACTCGTTACAACCGAGGTATGCAGCAAAGCATTTGTGAAGCCACAACACGCACAACCTTGAGGCGGATGGGCTACAACAGCAGAAGACCGCACCGGGTACCACTCATCTCCACTACAAATAGGAAAAAGAGGCTGCAATTTGCACGAGTAATGTCACTGGGGCCAACTACCTAAAGTTTAACTTTTATTGGCGATTACTAAAAAATTACACACAGAGGTCCCTCGCATGGGGACTGATGGAAATACAACAATTACAGACAGACATTTAGAGCCAATTTAAAGGAACAGACAGGGTGGCTAAATGTGGTGGTACATCGGGGCAACAACCATATGGGTCCCTATTGTATCCCTATGGTGTCCCTGACCTTATCTCAGCCCAGAGATGCACCCTAGTGGTGGGAGCACTCCGTCCCCGTACCTAGCCTGCCTGTCCTTAAAAAGCCCTTATAGCACATTAACCCATATGGATGTCCGGGTCATACAACAACAATGAATAAACGAAATATTACACCTTGAAGGAAAAACCAGACAGATCTCTCGGTCTATCCACAACAAGCCACAGTTAACGAAGATGATTATAGTACTGTGAATCAGATCTAGCAATAATGATTAACGAAATATTACGCCTTCAAGGAAGATCCAGCAAAATATCTGAATCTATCATAAAAAAACACAGTTTTACAAAGATGATTATGATACTGTGAATAAAGTCTCAGTCTCGATGCGTTTCCCCTTAATGATGTGGTTCATCAGGAGACCATAAGAGAATATAGACAAATACATTGCTGCTACGATCTAGCGGCTACATAACAATGGTTCAAAAAGGACTCATAATTAGGGATGAGCGAACTCGAACTGTATAGTTCGGGTTCGTACCGAATTTTGGGGTGTCCGTGACACGGACCCGAACCCGGACATTTTCGTAAAAGTCCGGGTTCGGGTTCGGTGTTCGTCGCTTTCTTGGCGCTTTTGTGACGCTTTCTTGGCGCTTTTTGAAAGGCTGCAAAGCAGCCAATCAACAAGCGTCATACTACTTGCCCCAAGAGGCCATCACAGCCATGCCTACTATTGGCATGGCTGTGATTGGCCAGAGCACCATGTGACCCAGCCTCTATTTAAGCTGGAGTCACATAGCGCCGCCCGTCACTCTGCTCTGATTAGCGTAGGGAGAGGTTGCGGCTGCGACAGTAGGGCGAGATTAGGCAGATTAACTCCTCCAAAGGACTTGATTAACTGATCGATCTGCAGCTGTGGATCATTGAGCTGCTGATCCTCAATTGCTCACTGTTTTTAGGCTGCCCAGACCGTTTGTCAGTCACATTTTTCTGGGGTGATCGGCGGCCATTTTGTGTCTTGTGGTGCGCCAGCACAAGCTGCGACCAAGTGCATTTAACCCTCAATGGTGTGGTTGTTTTTTGGCTAAAGCCTACATCAGGGTGAAGCTGTCACACCAAGTGCATTTAACCAGCAATAGTCTGTTCATTTTTTGGCCATATACAAAATCAGGGGCAAGCTGCGCCTGTCACCAAGTGCATTTAACCCTCAATGGTGTGGTTGTTTTTTGGCTAAAGCCTACATCAGGGTGAAGCTGTCACACCAAGTGCATTTAACCAGCAATAGTCTGTTCATTTTTTGGCCATATACAAAATCAGGGGCAAGCTGCGCCTGTCACCAAGTGCATTTAACCCTCAATGGTGTGGTTGTTTTTTGGCTAAAGCCTACATCAGGGTGAAGCTGTCACACCAAGTGCATTTAACCAGCAATAGTCTGTTCATTTTTTGGCCATATACAAAATCAGGGGCAAGCTGCGCCTGTCACCAAGTGCATTTAACCCTCAATGGTGTGGTTGTTTTTTGGCTAAAGCCTACATCAGGGTGAAGCTGTCACACCAAGTGCATTTAACCAGCAATAGTCTGTTCATTTTTTGGCCATATACAAAATCAGGGGCAAGCTGCGCCTGTCACCAAGTGCATTTAACCCTCAATGGTGTGGTTGTTTTCTGGCTAAAGCCTACATCAGGGTGAAGCTGTCACACCAAGTGCATTTAACCAGCAATAGTCTGTTTATTTTTTTGGCCATATACTACATCAGGGGCAAGCTGCGCCCGTCACCAAGTGCATTTAACCCTCAGTAGTGTGGTTGGTCAAGCTGTGACACCAAGTGCATTTAACCAGCAATAGTCTGTTCATTTTTTGGCCATATACTACATCAGGGGCAAGCTGCGCCCGTCACCAAGTGCATTTAACCAGCAATAGTGTGGTTATTTTTTGGCCATATCCCAGTCTAATTCTGTCACTAAATCCATACCGGTCACCCAGCGCCTAAATACTAGGCCTCAAATTTATATCCCGCTAAATCTCTCGTTACCGCTGTCCTGTTGTAGCTGGGAAAGTTATTTAGTGTCCGTCAAAGCACATTTTTTGTTCTGGGTTGAAGTACAATTCCCAATTTAGCAATTTCATAATTTAGTGGTTTCTGCTATATCAGAGCTATTTGAAATCTATCCCTAAAAGGGTATATAATATTCAAGGTGCACATTGGGTCATTCAGAATAACTTCACACACACCCGCTACTGTGTATTTTCAAGTCTAATTCTGTCACTAAACCCATACCTGTCACCCAGCGCCTAAATACTAGGCCTCAAATTTATATCCTGCTAAATCTCTCGTTACCGCTGTCCTGTTGTAGCTGGGAAAGTTATTTAGTGTCCGTCAAAGCACATTTTTTGTTCTGGGTTGAAGTACAATTCCCAATTTAGCAATTTCATAATTTAGTGGTTTCTGCTATATCAGAGCTATTTGAAATCTATCCCTAAAAGGGTATATAATATTCAAGGTGCACATTGGGTCATTCAGAATAACTTCACACACACCCGCTACTGTGTATTTTCAAGTCTAATTCTGTCACTAAACCCATACCTGTCACCCAGCGCCTAAATACTAGGCCTCAAATTTATATCCTGCTAAATCTCTCGTTACCGCTGTCCTGTTGTAGCTGGGAAAGTTATTTAGTGTCCGTCAAAGCACATTTTTTGTTCTGGGTTGAAATACAATTCCCAATTTAGCAATTTCATAATTTAGTGGTTTCTGCTATATCAGAGCTATTTGAAATCTATCCCTAAAAGGGTATATAATATTCAAGGTGCACATTGGGTCATTCAGAATAACTTCACACACACCCGCTACTGTGTATTTTCAAGTCTAATTCTGTCACTAAACCCATACCTGTCACCCAGCGCCTAAATACTAGGCCTCAAATTTATATCCTGCTAAATCTCTCGTTACCGCTGTCCTGTTGTAGCTGGGAAAGTTATTTAGTGTCCGTCAAAGCACATTTTTTGTTCTGGGTTGAAATTACAATTCCCAATTTAGCAATTTCATAATTTAGTGGTTTCTGCTATATCAGAGCTATTTGAAATCTATCCCTAAAAGGGTAGATCATATTGAAGGTGCACATAGGGTCATTCAGAATAACTTCACACACACCCGCTACTGTGTATTTCCAAGTATAATTCTGTCACTAAACCCATACCTGTCACCCAGCGCCTAAATACTAGGCCTCAAATTTATATCCCGCTAAATCTCTCGTTACCGCTGTCCTGTTGTAGCTGGGAAAGTTATTTAGTGTCCGTCAAAGCACATTTTTTGTTCTGGGTTGAAGTACAATTCCCAATTTAGCAATTTCATAATTTAGTGGTTTCTGCTATATCAGAGCTATTTGAAATCTATCCCTAAAAGGGTATATAATATTCAAGGTGCACATTGGGTCATTCAGAATAACTTCACACACACCCGCTACTGTGTATTTTCAAGTCTAATTCTGTCACTAAACCCATACCTGTCACCCAGCGCCTAAATACTAGGCCTCAAATTTATATCCTGCTAAATCTCTCGTTACCGCTGTCCTGTTGTAGCTGGGAAAGTTATTTAGTGTCCGTCAAAGCACATTTTTTGTTCTGGGTTGAAATACAATTCCCAATTTAGCAATTTCATAATTTAGTGGTTTCTGCTATATCAGAGCTATTTGAAATCTATCCCTAAAAGGGTAGATCATATTGAAGGTGCACATAGGGTCATTCAGAATAACTTCACACACACCCGCTACTGTGTATTTCCAAGTATAATTCTGTCACTAAACCCATACCTGTCACCCAGCGCCTAAATACTAGGCCTCAAATTTATATCCCGCTAAATCTCTCGTTACCGCTGTCCTGTTGTAGCTGGGAAAGTTATTTAGTGTCCGTCAAAGCACATTTTTTGTTCTGGGTTGAAGTACAATTCCCAATTTAGCAATTTCATAATTTAGTGGTTTCTGCTATATCAGAGCTATTTGAAATCTATCCCTAAAAGGGTATATAATATTCAAGGTGCACATTGGGTCATTCAGAATAACTTCACACACACCCGCTACTGTGTATTTTCAAGTCTAATTCTGTCACTAAACCCATACCTGTCACCCAGCGCCTAAATACTAGGCCTCAAATTTATATCCTGCTAAATCTCTCGTTACCGCTGTACTGTTGTTGCTTGGAAAGATATTTAGTGTCCGTCAAAGCACATTTTTTGTTCTGGGTTGAAGTACAATTCCCAATTTAGCAATTTCATAATTTAGTGGTTTCTGCTATATCAGAGCTATTTGAAATCTATCCCTAAAAGGGTATATAATATTCAAGGTGCACATTGGGTCATTCAGAATAACTTCACACACACCCGCTACTGTGTATTTTCAAGTCTAATTCTGTCACTAAACCCATACCTGTCACCCAGCGCCTAAATACTAGGCCTCAAATTTATATCCTGCTAAATCTCTCGTTACCGCTGTACTGTTGTTGCTGGGCAAGATATTTAGTGTCCGTCAAAGCACATTTTTTGTTCTGGGTTGAAATACAATTCCCAATTTAGCAATTTCATAATTTAGTGGTTTCTGCTATATCAGAGCTATTTGAAATCTATCCCTAAAAGGGTATATAATATTCAAGGTGCACATTGGGTCATTCAGAATAACTTCACACACACCCGCTACTGTGTATTTCCAAGTCTAATTCTGTCACTAAACCCATACCTGTCACCCAGCGCCTAAATACTAGGCCTCAAATTTATATCCCGCTAAATCTGTCCCTAGTGCTGTAGCTGGGCGAGTTATTTAGTGTCCGTTCAAGCACATTTCTTGTTCTGGGTTGAAATACAATTCCCAATTTAGCAATTTCATAATTTAGTGGTTTCTGCTATATCAGAGCTATTTGAAATCTATCCCTAAAAGGGTATATAATATTCAAGGTGCACATAGGGTCATTCAGAATAACTTCACACACCCGCTACTGTGCATTTCCAAATCTAATTCTGTCACTAAACCCATACCTGTCACCCAGCGCCTAAATACTAGGCCTCAAATTTATATCCCGCTAAATCTCTCGTTACCGCTGTCCTGTTGTGGCTGGGAAAGTTATTTAGTGTCCGTCAAAGCACATTTTTTGTTCTGGGTTGAAATACAATTCCCAATTTAGCAATTTCATAATTTAGTCGTTTCTGCTATATCAGAGCTATTTGAAATCTATCCCTAAAAGGGTAGATCATATTGAAGGTGCACATAGGGTCATTCAGAATAACTTCACACACACGCTTCTGTGCATTTCCAAGTCTAATTCTGTCACTAAATCCATACCGGTCACCCAGCGCCTAAATACTAGGCCTCAAATTTATATCCCGCTGAATTTGAATACAATACATTGGGCCAAATAATATATTTGTTGTTGTGGTGAACCATAACAATGAGAAAAACATCTAGTAAGGGACGCGGACGTGGACATGGTCGTGGTGGTGTTAGTGGACCCTCTGGTGCTGGGAGAGGACGTGGCCGTTCTGCCACATCCACACGTCCTAGTGTACCAACTACCTCAGGTCCCAGTAGCCGCCAGAATTTACAGCGATATATGGTGGGGCCCAATGCCGTTCTAAGGATGGTAAGGCCTGAGCAGGTACAGGCATTAGTCAATTGGGTGGCCGACAGTGGATCCAGCACGTTCACATTATCTCCCACCCAGTCTTCTGCAGAAAGCGCACAGATGGCGCCTGAAAACCAACCCCATCAGTCTGTCACATCACCCCCATGCATACCAGGGAAACTGTCTCAGCCTCAAGTTATGCAGCAGTCTCTTATGCTGTTTGAAGACTCCGCTGGCAGGGTTTCCCAAGGGCATCCACCTAGCCCTTCCCCAGCGGTGAAAGACATAGAATGCACTGACGCACAACCACTTATGTTTCCTGATGATGAGGACATGGGAATACCACCTCAGCATGTCTCTGATGATGACGAAACACAGGTGCCAACTGCTGCGTCTTTCTGCAGTGTGCAGACTGAACAGGAGGTCAGGGATCAAGACTGGGTGGAAGACGATGCAGGGGACGATGAGGTCCTAGACCCCACATGGAATGAAGGTCGTGCCACTGACTTTCACAGTTCGGAGGAAGAGGCAGTGGTGAGACCGAGCCAACAGCGTAGCAAAAGAGGGAGCAGTGGGCAAAAGCAGAACACCCGCCGCCAAGAGACTCCGCCTGCTACTGACCGCCGCCATCTGGGACCGAGCACCCCAAAGGCAGCTTCAAGGAGTTCCCTGGCATGGCACTTCTTCAAACAATGTGCTGACGACAAGACCCGAGTGGTTTGCACGCTGTGCCATCAGAGCCTGAAGCGAGGCATTAACGTTCTGAACCTGAGCACAACCTGCATGACCAGGCACCTGCATGCAAAGCATGAACTGCAGTGGAGTAAACACCTTAAAACCAAGGAAGTCACTCAGGCTCCCCCTGCTACCTCTTCTGCTGCTGCCGCCTCGGCCTATTCTGCTGCTGCCGCCTCGGCCTCTTCCTCCGCCTCTGGAGGAACGTTGGCACCTGCCGCCCAGCAAACAGGGGATGTACCACCAACACCACCACCACCACCTCCGTCACCAAGCGTCTCAACCATGTCACACGCCAGCGTTCAGCTCTCCATCTCACAAACATTTGATAGAAAGCGTAAATTCCCACCTAGCCACCCTCGATCCCTGGCCCTGAATGCCAGCATTTCTAAACTACTGGCCTATGAAATGCTGTCATTTAGGCTGGTGGACACAGACAGCTTCAAACAGCTCATGTCGCTTGCTGTCCCACAGTATGTTGTTCCCAGCCGGCACTACTTCTCCAAGAGAGCCGTGCCTTCCCTGCACAACCAAGTATCCGATAAAATCAAGTGTGCACTGCGCAACGCCATCTGTGGCAAGGTCCACCTAACCACAGATACGTGGACCAGTAAGCACGGCCAGGGACGCTATATCTCCCTAACTGCACACTGGGTAAATGTAGTGGCAGCTGGGCCCCAGGCGGAGAGCTGTTTGGCGCACGTCCTTCCGCCGCCAAGGATCGCAGGGCAACATTCTTTGCCTCCTGTTGCCACCTCCTCCTTCTCGGCTTCCTCCTCCTCTTCTTCCACCTGCTCATCCAGTCAGCCACACACCTTCACCACCAACTTCAGCACAGCCCGGGGTAAACGTCAGCAGGCCATTCTGAAACTCATATGTTTGGGGGACAGGCCCCACACCGCACAGGAGTTGTGGCGGGGTATAGAACAACAGACCGACGAGTGGTTGCTGCCGGTGAGCCTCAAGCCCGGCCTGGTGGTGTGTGATAATGGGCGAAATCTCGTTGCAGCTCTGGGACTAGCCAATTTGACGCACATCCCTTGCTTGGCGCATGTGCTGAATTTGGTGGTGCAGAAGTTCATTCACAACTACCCCGACATGTCAGAGCTGCTGCATAAAGTGCGGGCCGTCTGTTCGCGCTTCCGGCGTTCACATCCTGCTGCTGCTCGCCTGTCTGCGCTACAGCGTAACTTCGGCCTTCCCGCTCACCGCCTCATATGCGACGTGCCCACCAGGTGGAACTCCACCTTGCACATGCTGGACAGACTGTGCGAGCAGCAGCAGGCCATAGTGGAGTTTCAGCTGCAGCACGCACGGGTCAGTCGCACTACAGAACAGCACCACTTCACCACCAATGACTGGGCCTCCATGCGAGACCTGTGTGCCCTGTTGCGCTGTTTCGAGTACTCCACCAACATGGCCAGTGGCGATGACACCGTTATCAGCGTTACAATACCACTTCTATGTCTCCTTGAGAAAACACTTAGGGCGATGATGGAAGAGGAGGTGGCCCAGGAGGAGGAGGAGGAGGAGGAGGAAGAGGGGTCATTTTTAGCACTTTCAGGCCAGTCTCTTCGAAGTGACTCAGAGGGAGGTTTTTGGCAACAGCAGAGGCCAGGTACAAATGTGGCCAGCCAGGGCCCACTACTGGAGGACGAGGAGGACGAGGATGAGGAGGAGGTGGAGGAGGATGAGGATGAAGCATGGTCACAGCGGGGTGGCACCCAACGCAGCTCGGGTCCATCACTGGTGCGTGGCTGGGGGGAAAGGCAGGACGATGACGATACGCCTCCCACAGAGGACAGCTTGTCCTTATCCCTGGGCAGCCTGGCACACATGAGCGACTACATGCTGCAGTGCCTGCGCAACGACAGCAGAGTTGCCCACATTTTAACCTGTGCGGACTACTGGGTTGCCACCCTGCTGGATCCACGCTACAAAGACAATGTGCCCACCTTACTTCCTGCACTGGAGCGTGATAGGAAGATGCGCGAGTACAAGCGCACGTTGGTAGACGCGCTACTGAGAGCATTCCCAAATGTCACAGGGGAACAAGTGGAAGCCCAAGGCCAAGGCAGAGGAGGAGCAAGAGGTCGCCAAGGCAGCTGTGTCACGGCCAGCTCCTCTGAGGGCAGGGTTAGCATGGCAGAGATGTGGAAAACTTTTGTCAACACGCCACAGCTAACTGCACCACCACCTGATACGCAACGTGTTAGCAGGAGGCAACATTTCACTAACATGGTGGAACAGTACGTGTGCACACCCCTCCACGTACTGACTGATGGTTCGGCCCCATTCAACTTCTGGGTCTCTAAATTGTCCACGTGGCCAGAGCTAGCCTTTTATGCCTTGGAGGTGCTGGCCTGCCCGGCAGCCAGCGTTTTGTCTGAACGTGTATTCAGCACGGCAGGGGGCGTCATTACAGACAAACGCAGCCGCCTGTCTACAGCCAATGTGGACAAGCTGACGTTCATAAAAATGAACCAGGCATGGATCCCACAGGACCTGTCCGTCCCTTGTCCAGATTAGACATTAACTACCTCCCCATAACCATATATTATTGGACTCCAGGGCACTTCCTCATTCAATCCTATTTTTATTTTCATTTTACCATTATATTGCAAGGCTACCCAAAGTTGAATGAACCTCTCCTCTGCCTGTGTGCTAGGCCTAAATATATGCCAATGGATTGTTGCAGTGGTGGCTGACGTGAAGCCTCATTCTCTGCTATGACATGCAGACTGATTCTCTGGTGACATGAAGCCAGATCCTCTGTTACGGGACCTCTCTCCTCTGCCTGGGTGCTGGGCCTAAATATCTGACAATGGACTGTTGCATTGGTGGCTGACGTGAAGCCTGATTCTCTGCTATGACATGCAGACTGATTCTCTGGTGACATGAAGCCAGATCCTCTGTTACGGGACCTCTCTCCTCTGCCTGGGTGCTGGGCCTAAATTTATGAAAATGGACTGTTGCAGTGGTGGGTGACGTGAAGCCTGATTCTCTGCTATGACATGAAGACTGATTCTCTCCTGACATGAAGCCAGATTGTCTGTTACGGGACCTCTCTCCTCTGCCTGGGTGCTGGGCCTAAATTTATGAAAATGGACTGTTACAGTGGTGGGTGACGTGAAGCCTGATTCTCTGCTATGATATGAAGACTGATTCTCTGCTGACATGAAGCCAGATTGTCTGTTACGGGACCTCTCTCCTCTGCCTGGGTGCTGGGCCTAAATTTATGAAAATGGACTCTTACAGTGGTGGGTGACGTGAAGCCTGATTCTCTGCTATGACATGAAGACTGATTCTCTGCTGACATGAAGCCAGATCCTCTGTTACGGGACCTCTCTCCTCTGCCTGGGTGCTGGGCCTAAATTTCTGACAATGGACTGTTGCATTGGTGGCTGACGTGAAGCCTGATTCTCTGCTATGATATGAAGACTGATTCTCTGCTGACATGAAGCCAGATTGTCTGTTACGGGACCTCTCTCCTCTGCCTGTGTGCTAGGCCTAAATATATGCCAATGGATTGTTGCAGTGGTGGCTGACGTGAAGCCTGATTCTCTGCTATGACATGCAGACTGATTCTCTGGTGACATGAAGCCAGATCCTCTGTTACGGGACCTCTCTCCTCTGCCTGGGTGCTGGGCCTAAATTTATGAAAATGGACTGTTGCAGTGGTGGGTGACGTGAAGCCTGATTCTCTGCTATGACATGAAGACTGATTCTCTGCTGACATGAAGCCAGATCCTCTGTTACGGGACCTCTCTCCTCTGCCTGGGTGCTGGGCCTAAATATCTGACAATGGACTGTTGCATTGGTGGCTGACGTGAAGCCTGATTCTCTGCTATGATATGAAGACTGATTCTCTGCTGACATGAAGCCAGATTGTCTGTTACGGGACCTCTCTCCTCTGCCTGTGTGCTAGGCCTAAATATATGCCAATGGATTGTTGCAGTGGTGGCTGACGTGAAGCCTGATTCTCTGCTATGACATGCAGACTGATTCTCTGGTGACATGAAGCCAGATCCTCTGTTACGGGACCTCTCTCCTCTGCCTGGGTGCTGGGCCTAAATTTATGAAAATGGACTGTTGCAGTGGTGGGTGACGTGAAGCCTGATTCTCTGCTATGACATGAAGACTGATTCTCTGCTGACATGAAGCCAGATCCTCTGTTACGGGACCTCTCTCCTCTGCCTGGGTGCTGGGCCTAAATATCTGACAATGGACTGTTGCATTGGTGGCTGACGTGAAGCCTGATTCTCTGCTATGATATGAAGACTGATTCTCTGCTGACATGAAGCCAGATTGTCTGTTACGGGACCTCTCTCCTCTGCCTGTGTGCTAGGCCTAAATATATGCCAATGGATTGTTGCAGTGGTGGCTGACGTGAAGCCTGATTCTCTGCTATGACATGCAGACTGATTCTCTGGTGACATGAAGCCAGATCCTCTGTTACGGGACCTCTCTCCTCTGCCTGGGTGCTGGGCCTAAATTTATGAAAATGGACTGTTGCAGTGGTGGGTGACGTGAAGCCTGATTCTCTGCTATGACATGCAGACTGATTCTCTGGTGACATGAAGCCAGATCCTCTGTTACGGGACCTCTCTCCTCTGCCTGGGTGCTGGGCCTAAATTTATGAAAATGGACTGTTGCAGTGGTGGGTGACGTGAAGCCTCATTCTCTGCTATGACATGCAGACTGATTCTCTGCTGACATGAAGCCAGATTGTCTGTTACGGGACCTCTCTCCTCTGCCTGTGTGCTAGGCCTAAATATATGCCAATGGATTGTTGCAGTGGTGGCTGACGTGAAGCCTGATTCTCTGCTATGACATGCAGACTGATTCTCTGGTGACATGAAGCCAGATCCTCTGTTACGGGACCTCTCTCCTCTGCCTGGGTGCTGGGCCTAAATATCTGACAATGGACTGTTGCATTGGTGGCTGACGTGAAGCCTGATTCTCTGCTATGATATGAAGACTGATTCTCTGCTGACATGAAGCCAGATTGTCTGTTACGGGACCTCTCTCCTCTGCCTGTGTGCTAGGCCTAAATATATGCCAATGGATTGTTGCAGTGGTGGCTGACGTGAAGCCTGATTCTCTGCTATGACATGCAGACTGATTCTCTGGTGACATGAAGCCAGATCCTCTGTTACGGGACCTCTCTCCTCTGCCTGGGTGCTGGGCCTAAATTTATGAAAATGGACTGTTGCAGTGGTGGGTGACGTGAAGCCTGATTCTCTGCTATGACATGCAGACTGATTCTCTGGTGACATGAAGCCAGATCCTCTGTTACGGGACCTCTCTCCTCTGCCTGGGTGCTGGGCCTAAATTTATGAAAATGGACTGTTGCAGTGGTGGGTGACGTGAAGCCTCATTCTCTGCTATGACATGCAGACTGATTCTCTGCTGACATGAAGCCAGATTGTCTGTTACGGGACCTCTCTCCTCTGCCTGGGTGCTGGGCCTGAATTTATGACAATGGACTGTTGCAGTGGTGGCTGACGTGAAGCCTGATTCTCTGCTATGATATGAAGACTGATTCTCTGCTGACATGAAGCCAGATTGTCTGTTACGGGACCTCTCTCCTCTGCCTGGGTGCCGGGGCCTAAATATCTGAGAATGGACTGTTCCAGTGGTGGGTAACGGGAAGCCAGATTCTCTGCTATGATATGAAGACTGATTCTCTGCTGACATGAAGCCAGATTGTCTGTTACGGGACCTCTCTCCTCTGCCTGGGTGCTGGGCCTAAATTTATGAAAATGGACTATTACAGTGGTGGGTGACGTGAAGCCTGATTCTCTGCTATGACATGAAGACTGATTCTCTGCTGACATGAAGCCAGATTGTCTGTTACGGGACCTCTCTCCTCTGCCTGGGTGCCGGGGCCTAAATATCTGAGAATGGACTGTTCCAGTGGTGGGTGACGGGAAGCCAGATTCTCTGCTATGGAACCTCTCTCCAATTGATTTTGGTTAATTTTTATTTATTTAATTTTTATTTTAATTAATTTCCCTATCCACATTTGTTTGCAGGGGATTTACCTACATGTTGCTGCCTTTTGCAGCCCTCTAGCCCTTTCCTGGGCTGTTTTACAGCCGTTTTAGTGCCGAAAAGTTCGGGTCCCCATTGACTTCAATGGGGTTCGGGTTCGGGACGAAGTTCGGATCGGGTTCGGATCCCGAACCCGAACATTTCCGGGATGTTCGGCCGAACTTCTCGAACCCGAACATCCAGGTGTTCGCTCAACTCTACTCATAATCCAGGTCCGAAGATGAAAAAAACGAAATTACTGGAGCACCCCAAGGCAGTGTTCCACTGTCAGAGACCATTCAAATAACACAGGAACAAACAAGGTACTAACGATAATTATAATGTACTTATCCGGTCCTATGGATCCTCTCCATGCAGTGATCCGCAGTCAGGGGTGCTCCAGGGGGCAAAAAAAGATGAGGCTCCACCTTGCAAGCCGACATTGTGACTAATTATACCCAAAAGAGGGGGCAGTCCCCCATTTACCTGCACCAATCACCTTGCCCCACTACATCATGTGACCCCACATTCCTATAAAAACTTTTTGGGGCCTAGAAATAATCATGATGGTCCGGTTTATACAATATCCCAAACTAAGTGTATGCTAGGCCTTATTAAATAGTCATATAATGCCAGAACTCTCCTCTCCCGCTGCACAGCTACTTACTGTACTGGATCGTGGTTGGAACGCACGCCGAGGTTTCCAAAATGGCCGTGCGTTCCACCACAAACAGCCAATCCCAGCCAGCCTGCATCATCATTGTGATGCAGGCTTGGGCGTTTGCGTTCCATAGCGGCACAGAGGGGGCGTGGTTATGCGTTCCACCATCGAAACGACGCTGTCCCGGTCCCGATTCGCCGACAGAATGTTCATGCCAGTAACAAATTAATCGGGTGAGGGTGCTGGTCAATCATATTCATATATAGATTAATAAATAGGCCTAATTATTGTATAGAACATATCAAACTTGGCTGGTTAATATGAAAATAGGCCAGGGCATAGTGGACAGGGGTCTTATTGTTGAGCAGCCATACACAGGCGATATATATTATGGCGAAAATACTCATGACCGCTACATGGTGATGCATAAAAATGGGGACAAGTCACATATCGGATTGCACACTGTTTGCAAATGACGAGACGTGTTTTAATTATCTGATACACGGAGATGGGTGATGAGCGGACCATCCTGATGTAGACTAGTCCTAGATTCTATATGTTGACACTTCACGTGTCGATAAGCTTTAATTTATGTCCTAGGAGGACGAAGTAACGGGTAAGGACAGGAATGAAGATACCGGGGGGCCAAATGCATTATAAAAAGCAAGAGAAAGTGAGCTGTTCATTCAGCCCCGCTGGAGATTGCGTCTGGAACCGGAAAATCCACTCTGATTCCTTCTGGAGGATCCTGCGGTCCCAGTCGCCCCTCCTAGGTGAGGGTCTGACCAATTCCAATGCGGAGAACCTAAGGAGTCTAGGGTCTCCGTGATGGACTTCCCACATATGATTCGCAAGTGGAGTGTCCTTTTTGTTCTTGATGTCATTCAGGTGTTCGAGTATGCGCCTCCGAAATTCTCTGAAGGTTTTGCCCACATAATCCTTAGGGCATGCGCATTGGGCTAGGTAGACCACCCCCTCACTGCAACAATTGATGAAATCACGGATATCAAAAGTTTTCCCCGTGACCGAGCACACATTCAGTTTGGTGTTATTAATGTTTTTACAGGCCAGGCAGGATCCACAGCGGAATGTACCCAGTGGTTTCCGGTCCAACCAGGTTCCTTTGGGAATAGGTCCTGAATAGTGGCTATGGACTAGCCTATCACGGAGGCATCTGCCCCTTCTAAAAGTTATACTGGGGCGGGGGGAAAGTCTATCCGATATATCTGGATCCATTAACCCCTTAAGGACACAGCCTTTTTACACCTTAGGACCAGGCCATTTTTTGCAAATCTGACCAGTGTCACTATAAGTGCTGATAACTTTAAAACGCTTTGACTTATCCAGGCCGTTCTGAGATTGTTTTTTCGTCACATATTGTACTTCATGACACTGGTAAAATGAAGTTAAAAAAAAAATTTTTTTTGCACCAAAAAATACCTAATTTAACAAAAATTTGGAAAAATTTGCAAATTTCAAAGTTTCAGTTTCTCTACTTCTGTAATACATAGTAATACCCCTAAAAATTGTGATGCCTTTACATTCCCCATATGTCTACTTCATGTCTGAATTATTTTGGGAATGATATTTTATTTTTTGGGGATGTTACAAGGCTTAGAAGTTTAGATGCAAATCTTGAAATTTTTCAGAAATTTACAAAAACCCAATTTTTAGGGACCACTACAGCTCTGAAGTCACTTTGCGAGGCTTACATAATAGAAACCACCCAAAAATGACCCCATTCTATAAACTACACCCCTCAAGGTATTCAAAACTGATTTTACAAACTTAGTTAACCCTTTAGGTGTTGCACAAGAGTTATTGGCAAATGGGGATGAAATTTGAGAATTTCATTTTCTTGGCTAATTTTCCATTTTAACCCATTTTTTCCACTAACAAAGCAAGGGTTAACAGCCAAACAAGACTGTATCTTTATTGCCCTGACTCTGCCGTTTACAGAAACACCCAATATGTGGCCGTAAACTACTGTACGGCCACACAGCGGGGCGTAGAGTGAAAGGTGCGCCATATGGTTTTTGGAAGGCAGGTTTTGCTGGACTGTTTTTTTGACTCCATGTCCCATTTGAAGCCCCCTGATGCACCCCTAGAGTAGAAACTCCATAAAAGTGACCCCATCTAAGAAACTACACCCCTCAAGGTATTCAAAACTGATTTTACTAACTTCATTAACCCTTTAGGTGTTGCACAAGAGTTATTGGCAAATGGGGATGAAATTTGAGAATTTCATTTTTTTGCCTAATTTTCCATTTTAACCCATTTTTTCCACTAACAAAGCAAGGGTTAACAGCCAAACAAGACTGTATCTTTATTGCCCTGACTCTGCCGTTTACAGAAACACCCCATATGTGGCCGTAAACTACTGTACGGCCACACAGCGGGGCGTAGAGTGAAAGGTGCGCCGTATGGTTTTTGGAAGGCAGGTTTTGCTGGACAGTTTTTTTGACACCATGTCCCATTTGAAGCCCCCCTGATGCACCCCTAGAGTAGAAACTCCATAAAAGTGACCCCATCTAAGAAACTACACCCCTCAAGGTATTCAAAACTGATTTTACAAAGTTTGTTAACCCTTTAGGTGTTGCACAAGATTTAATGGAAAATAGAGATACAATTTCAAAATTTCACTTTTTTGTCAGATTTTCCATTTTAATATTTTTTTTCCAGTTACAAAGCAAGGGTTAACAGCCAAACAAAACTCATTATTTATGGCCCTGATTCTGTAGTTTACAGAAACACCCCATATGTGGTCGTAAACTGCTGTACGGGCACACGACAGGGCGCAGAAGGAAAGGAATGCCATACGGTTTTTGGAAGGCAGATTTTGCTGGACTGGTTTTATTGACACCATGTCCCATTTGAAGCCCCCCTGATGCACCCCTAGAGTAGAAACTCCATAAAAGTGACCCCATCTAAGAAACTAAACCCCTCAAGGTATTCAAAACTGATTTTACAAAGTTTGTTAACCCTTTAGGTGTTGCACAAGATTTAATGGAAAATAGAGATACAATTTCAAAATTTCACTTTTTTGGCAGATTTTCCATTTTAATATTTTTTTTCCAGTTACAAAGCAAGGGTTAACAGCCAAACAAAACTCATTATTTATGGCCCTGATTCTATAGTTTACAGAAACACCCCATATGTGGTCATAAACTGCTGTACGGGCACACGACAGGGCGCAGAAGGAAAGGAATGCCATACGGTTTTTGGAAGGCAGATTTTGCTGGACTGGTTTTATTGACACCATGTCCCATTTGAAGCCCCCCTGATGCACCCCTAGAGTAGAAACTCCATAAAAGTGACCCCATCTAAGAAACTAAACCCCTCAAGGTATTCAAAACTGATTTTACAAAGTTTGTTAACCCTTTAGGTGTTGCACAAGATTTAATGGAAAATAGAGATATAATTTCAAAATTTCACTTTTTTGGCAGATTTTCCATTTTAATATTTTTTTTCCAGTTACAAAGCAAGGGTTAACAGCCAAACAAAACTCATTATTTATGGCCCTGATTCTGTAGTTTACAGAAACACCCCATATGTGGTCATAAACTGCTGTACGGGCACACGACAGGGCGCAGAAGGAAAGGAATGCCATACGGTTTTTGGAAGGCAGATTTTGCTGGACTGGTTTTATTGACACCATGTCCCATTTGAAGCCCCCCTGATGCACCCCTAGAGTAGAAACTCCAAAAAAGTGACCCCATTTTAGAAACTACGGGATAAGGTGGCAGTTTTGTTGGTACTAGTTTAGGGTACATATGATTTTTGGTTGCTCTATATTACACTTTTTGTGCGGCAAGGTAACAAGAAATAGCTTTTTTGGCACCATTTTTTTTTTGTTATTTACAACATTCATCTGACAGGTTAGATCATGTGGTAATTTTATAGAGAAGGTTGTCACGGACGCGGCGATACCTAATATGTATACAATTTTTTTTATTTATGTAAGTTTTACACAATGAATTAATTTTTAAAACAAAAAAAAGTTTTAGTGTCTCCATAGTCTAAGAGCCATAGTTTTTTTTAGTTTTTGGGCGATTATCTCAAGTAGGGTCTCATTTTTTGCGGGATGAGATTACGGTTTTATTGGCACTATTTTGGGGTGCATATGACTTTTTGATCGCTTGCTGTTACACTTTTTGTGAAGTAAGATGACAAAAAATTGCTTTTTTTACACCGTTTCTTTTTTTTTTTTTTTTACGGTGGTCACCTGAGGGGTTAGGTCATGTGATATTTTTATAGAGCCGGTCGATACGGACGCGGCGATACCCAATATGTATACTTTTTTTTATTTATGTAAGTTTTACACAATGATTTCATTTTTGAAACAAAAAAAATCATGTTTTAGTGTTTCCATAGTCTAAGAGCCATAGTTTTTTCAGTTTTGGGGCGATTATCTTGGGTAGGGTATGATTTTTGCGGGATGAGATGACGGTTTGATTGTTACAATTTTGGAGTACATACAACTTTTTTGATCACTTTTATTAACTTTTTGGGGAAGTAAGGTGGGCAAAATTTCAATTTCATCATAGTTTTTAATTTTTTATTTTTATGGCGTTCACCGTTTGGGTAAAGTAACATGACCGTTTTATAGATCAGGTCGTTACGGACGCGGCGATACCAAACATGTGTAGGGAATTTAATTTTTTTTATTTTTAATCAGTGATAAATGTGTTTTTTGATTTTTACTTTATTTTCACTTTTTTTCACTTTCTTTTTGACCCAGACCCACTTGGTTCTTGAAGATCCAGTGGGTCTGATGTCTGTATAATACAGTACAGTACAATATATAGTACTGTACTGTATTTTACACTTTGTCTGAACAGATCTATGCCTTTCAGCACAGATCTGTTCAGCACCATGGACAGCAGGACGCCTGAGAAGGCGTCCTGTTGCCATGGGAACCTTCCCCGTCTGCTCAGTTATGGTCAGAACTGCGCAGACGGGGAAGGGTAAGGACGGGGCTTGGGGGGCTGCCTGGGAGCTCTCTCCCTCTCCATTCGGAGGGGCTGCAAAGGCACAGCAGCCCCCCGATGGGAGAGGGAGGGAGCTCCCTGCGCTGTTAACCTTTTCCATACAGCGGTCCGTACGGACCGCTGTATGGAAAGGGTTAAACGGCTGACATCGCATCACCGATGTCAGCCGTTTATACCAGGGTGCCAGCAATGTGCTGGCACCCTGGTATACCCACTAGACACCAACGATTACGCAATGGGAGGCGGGCGGGGGATCGCGATCCCGCCTGCCGCACCGCCCGCCTCCCGCACCGCCCGCACCGCCCGCAACCCTCCCCCTGCACCTCCCACCCGGCAAAAATCACTAAGGGGTGCAGGTGGGGGGGATACAGATGCATTTTAGGAATGCTAAAGTTTCTGATCCCCGCGGTCAGGGACCGCGGGGATCAGAAACGGCAGAAATCGCAGCAAACCGCAGGTCTGAATTGACCTGCGGTTTGCCGCGATCGCCGACATGGGGGGGTCACGGGACCCCCCGGCGCATTTAGCCTAGGTGCCTGCTCAATGATTTGAGCAGGCGCCGGGTTCCGATCACTGCCAGCCGCACGGCAGTGATCAGAAATACACAGGGCGTACATGTACGCCCTGTGTCCTTAAGTACCAGGGCACAAGGGCGTACCTGTACGCCCTATGTCCTTAAGAGGTTAAAAGAATAGGCCAGTATTTGTTGATAATATCCCTCACCTCCTGACTCATGGTATCAAAAGTGGAAATTATCCTTATGACCTCATCTTTCCCTTTTGACTGTCTTGGTATCAGGAGAGTATTACGTTCACAAAGAGATGCGTTATGGAAGGCCGTCCTAAGGACATGTTGTGGGTAGCCCCTGGTAGAGAACCTCTTCTGTAGTTTTCTAGATTCACGGTGAAAACTCTCACGGTCAGAACAATTCCTTCTCATCCGTAAATATTGTCCGCGGGGTATGCCTGTCACGAGGGTGTCAAGAGCTTCCTGCCTGGACATCTATGCTGACCCACTGGAGCTGAGAATCTGGTTGTTGTTCCAGAGTGCTACCCTCCGGATCCCTGTTGGGCTTTTGTTGTCTCCTGTTGTTGCCCACCTGGGATTATATGTTTAGTTTGTATTGTCTGTCCTCCCCTTGGTGTTTTCCTTCAGAGCTAGTGGTGCGGACTAGTGTTCCCACCGCCCTGTTCACTATCTAGGGCTCATCCTAGGGAAAGCCAGGGTTTTAGGCACGTGATCGGCGTACGGGTGAGGAACCCGTCTAGGGACGACAGGGCAGCCAGGCGCCAGCCGCAAGGTGAGTCAGGGGTCACCACCTTCCCTCTCACTAGGGCAGGGCCTCCCTCTTTTCCTCCCTCCGTGTCACGTATGTGACAGTTACGCCGATCGTGATATTATAACTGGCCCTTATTTTTATTTTATTTTATTTTTTCTCTACTTAGAATCCAATATGGATCCTATTGCTGCTTTGGCAAAACAGCTTCAAGGCCTGTCTTTGGAGGTGGCAGGATTGAAGGCGTCTGTCCTCCAACAGCAGCAGCAAATGCAGCAGACCGTAAGCCCAGCGGTTGCTATGGGTAACCAGGTTGTTCTTCCTGACAGATTCTCTGGGGGAAGGGACAAATTTGTGTTGTTCCGTGAGGCCTGCAAATTATATTTTAAGCTGCGCCCTTACTCCTCAGGTAATGAAGAACAGCGGGTGGGGATTGTTATTTCCCTGCTTCAGGGGGACCCGCAATCCTGGGCGTTCTCGTTACCCCCTGGTTCCCAGGCTCTCCGGTCAGTGGAGGGATTTTTTGGGGCTTTGGGTCTCATATATGATGACCCTGACCGTGTCGCCCTGGCTGAGTCGAAGTTACGGAGACTTCTACAGAGAGATCGGCCAGCAGAGGAATATTGCTCAGAGTTCCGCAGGTGGGCTACGGATACTCAGTGGAACGACCCGGCTCTCAGGAGTCAGTTCTGCTCTGGGTTATCTGAAAGGGTTAAGGATGCGCTGGCGCTGTATGAGACCCCCCTTTCCCTTGATGCTGTTATGTCCCTCTCTATCAGGATAGATAGACGTCTTAGGGAGAGATCGAAAATTCCTGAGCAATCGGTAACCTCTCCCAAGCAGCAGTTAGTCTGTACTGACTTGGATGAGCCTATGCAGCTAGGAGGAACTTCTCGTCAGGTCCGTCCTCCTGAGGTTCGCCGTAGGTGGGGGGCTTGTTTTTTCTGTGGGGGGAAGGGTCATTTCATTAATGTCTGTCCCTCCTTTCCCAAAAACAAAAGACCGTCGGAAAACTACTAACCCCAGGCTGTGCGGAGGATGTCAGCCGGGGGGTATACGTTTCCTCCATACGAACATCTCAATTTGTGTTGCCAGCGGTTATTGTTTTTGGTGTTAAGACGGAGTCTATTTCTTTTTTTCTAGACAGTGGTGCAGGGGTAAATTTGATAGATGCCCATTTTGCCCGCACTATGGGTTTGTCTCTCTGTACGCTGCAGAGACCCTTTCCCATATTCGCTATTGACTCTGCTCCTCTGTCTCAGAGAAACCTCACTCACGTTGTCCATAACTTACATCTTCGGGTAGGGGACCACCATAATGAGTGTCTTTCATGTTACGTTCTGGAGGGCCTTCCCTCTCCTGTGGTATTGGGTCTTCCCTGGTTGGTAGCAGCGCACAATCCAGTGGTGGATTGGCAGGCCAGGGAGATATTGGAGTGGAGTGAGCATTGCAGAGAGAATTGCTTAAATAACAATTGCTTAATCGCCTTCATAGCTTCCCTACCTACATTTATTTCGGACTTTGAGGACGTTTTTTCTGAAAAGGGTTGTCAGAAGCTACCACCTCATCGTCCTTATGATTGCCCGGTTAACCTGATTCCCGGTGCAAAATTACCCAAGTCCAGGTTGTATAATCTTTCGGGTCCCGAGAGACAAGCCATGAAAGATTATATCTCCGAGAGTCTGGCCAAGGGACACATCAGACCCTTCTTCACCCGTGGCTGCAGGGTTTTTCTTTGTTAAAAGGAAAGATGGGGGCCTGCGTCCTTGCCTAGATTTCCGTGAGCTAAACCGGATAACCGTCCGAGACCCATACCCTCTTCCTCTCATTCCTCACCTTTTTAATCAGATTGCGGGTGCTAGGTGGTTCTCCAAACTTGATCTTAGGGGGGCCTACAATCTGATTCGTATCAAGGAAGGGGATGAGTGGAAGACAGCTTTTAACACCCCTGAGGGGCATTACGAAAATTTAGTCATGCCTTTCGGTCTGACCAATGCCCCTGCTGTCTTCCAACATTTCGTTAATGATATTTTTAGTCATCTCATCGGCAGGTTTGTAGTCATATACCTAGATGATATCTTAATTTATTCGGCTGATCTGAAAACACATGAAGTACATGTCAGGCAAGTACTGCAGGTCCTACGGACGAATAAATTATATGCGAAAATTGAAAAATGTGTCTTCGCCGTTCAGGAAATACAATTCCTGGGATATCTATTATCTGCTTCAGGTTTCCGTATGGATCCTGGGAAGGTCCAGGCAATTTTAGATTGGGATCTTCCTGAGAACCTTAAAGCTCTACAACGGTTTTTGGGTTTCGCAAATTTCTACAGAAAGTTTATTAAAAATTATTCAGTGATCGTTAAACCCCTTACTGACATGACTAGGAAGGGGACTGATTTTTCTAAATGGTCTGACGCCGCTAAAATTGCATTTTCCTCTCTAAAAGAGAGATTTACCTCGGCACCTGTCCTAATTCAACCTGATGTCTCCCAGCCTTTTATTGTTGAAGTTGATGCGTCGGAGGTGGGAGTGGGGGCTGTATTGTCTCAGGGTCCGTCTCCTGGCAAATGGCGTCCTTGCGCTTTCTTTTCCCAAAAATTATCTGCAGCAGAAAAGAACTATGATATTGGAAATAGGGAACTGTTGGCGATTAAACTGGCGTTTGAAGAGTGGCGTCACTTCTTAGAGGGAGCAATCCACCCCGTCACGGTAATTACGGATCACAAAAACCTTCTGTACCTAGAATCGGCTAAGCGTCTCACCCCTAGACAAGCTAGGTGGTCGCTATTCTTTACCAGATTTAACTTTGTAATCACCTATCGTCCTGGGGCAAAAAATACCAAGGCAGACGCATTGTCTCGTAGTTTCCCTGGAGGGGGTAATGTTAGTGATCCGGTACCTATTTTACAAAGAGGAGTGGTTGTCTCTGCTGTACACTCTGTTCTAGAGGGAAAGGTGTTAGAGGCCCAGGGGGACGCCCCGGCCTCTTGCCCCTCAGAGAAATTGTTTGTACCGTTAAACCTGCGTCTTGAGTTATTGAAGGAACATCATAATTCGGCACTTGCTGGGCACCCGGGTAGTAAAGCAACCTTGGAGCTATTGTCTCGTCGTTTTTGGTGGCCAAGGTTGCGTCAGGATGTAATAGATTTCGTGTCTACTTGTTCTACTTGTGCACGCGCGAAAGTCTCTCATACACGTCCAGCAGGGTCTTTATTGCCACTTTTCATCCCCAATAGACCATGGACACATCTATCAATGGATTTCATCACTGACTTACCTTTGTCTGCGGGTAAAACAGTTATCTTGGTAGTAGTAGACAGGTTTAGCAAAATGGTACACTTTATTGCGCTACCCACACTTCCTAATGCTAAGACTCTTGCTCAGGTGTTTATCAGTGAAATCGTGAAGCTTCACGGGGTCCCTTCCGATGTGGTTTCGGATCGGGGAACCCAGTTTATTTCTAAGTTTTGGAAAGCTTTTTGTACCCGTTTAGGGGTACACTTATCCTTTTCCTCAGCTTTCCATCCTCAGTCGAATGGACAGACTGAGCGTACCAACCAAAACCTAGAAACATATTTAAGGTGTTTTGCGTCTGAAAACCAAGAGGTGTGGTCATCATATTTACCGTTAGCCGAGTTTGCCATAAATAATCGCCGTCAGGAATCCACTGGCAAGTCACCATTTCTTGGTGCATACGGTTTTCATCCCCAATTTTGTACTTTCAAAGAGGGGGGGTCTTCTGGGGTTCCCGAAGAGGAACGGTTTTCTTCATCTCTTTCATCGGTATGGCAGAAGGTGCAAGCTAACTTGAAAAATATGAGTGGTAAATACAAATGCATGGCCGATAAGAAACGGTCGCCAGGTCCGGACCTAGGAGTGAATGACTATGTGTGGTTGTCTACTAGGAATATTAAGTTGAAGGTTCCCTCTTGGAAACTGGGTCCTAGGTTCATTGGTCCTTATAAAATTGTAGCCGTCATTAACCCTGTGGCTTTTCGCCTGGAGCTACTTCAGACTTTTAAGATCCATAACGTCTTCCATAAGTCGTTGCTCAAGAAGTATGTTCCACCTCTAGAACCATCACCGCTGCCACCTCCTCCTGTTGTTGTGGATGGTAATCTGGAGTTTCAAATATCCAGAATTGTTGATTCTCGTCGGGTCCGCCGCTCTCTTCAGTATCTGGTGCATTGGAGGGGTTACGGTCCCGAGGAAAGAATGTGGGTTCCAGGGTCAGAGGTAAACGCCAACAGGTTGATTCAGGCTTTCCATGTCTCTCATCCGGAGAGACCTGGTCCTGAGTGTCCGGAGGCCCCTCGTGAAAGGGGGGGTACTGTCACGAGGGTGTCAAGAGCTTCCTGCCTGGACATCTATGCTGACCCACTGGAGCTGAGAATCTGGTTGTTGTTCCAGAGTGCTACCCTCCCGATCCCTGTTGGGCTTTTGTTGTCTCCTGTTGTTGCCCACCTGGGATTATATGTTTAGTTTGTATTGTCTGTCCTCCCCTTGGTGTTTTCCTTCAGAGCTAGTGGTGCGGACTAGTGTTTCCACCGCCCTGTTCACTATCTAGGGCTCATCCTAGGGAAAGCCAGGGTTTTAGGCACGTGATCGGCGTACGGGTGAGGAACCCGTCTAGGGACGACAGGGCAGCCAGGCGCCAGCCGCAAGGTGAGTCAGGGGTCACCACCTTCCCTCTCACTAGGGCAGGGCCTCCCTCTTTTCCTCCCTCCGTGTCACGTATGTGACAGTTACGCCGATCGTGATAATGCCCTTCTTGAGACTCACTGGGAGCAGCACCCCATCACTCTCCTTCATGGTCAAATAGCCCTTACTTTCAAAGTTTTCGCAATTTTTCGGCTGACTGCCTGACCTTCATTTCTTAAAGTAATGATGGCCACTCGTTTTTCTTTACTTAGCTGCTTTTTTCTTGCCATAATAGAAATTCTAACAGTCTATTCAGTAGGACTATCAGCTGAGTATCCACCTGACTTCTCCTCAACGCAACTGATGGTCCCAACCCCATTTATAAGGCAAAAAATCCCACTTATTAAACCTGACAGGGCACACCTGTGAAGTGAAAACCATTTCAGGGGACTACCTCTTGAAGCTCATCAAGACAATGCCAAGAGTGGCCAAAGCAGTAATCAAAGCAAAAGGTGGCTACTTTGAAGAACCTAGAATATTACATATTTTCAGTTGTTTCACACTTGTTTGTTATGTATATAATTACACATGTGTTAATTCATAGTTTTGATGCCTTCATAGTCATAAAAATAAAGAAAACTCTTTGAATGAGGTGTGTCCAAACTTTTGGTCTGTACTGTATATATACTGTATATATATATATATATATATATATATATATATTCCTCCTTATCTTTCCTATTGGTTTGACATACCCAAAGATGAGTTGGGGCAAGATGACCAGCTTTAAAGAAATAATGTTTGCTTGCAATACACTGTCAGGAGTTGTTTATGCTATATGTGTCATATGTGGCCACCCAGTGGTTGTGATTAGGGATGAGCGAATTTAATATTTTGAAATTCGTTCATGCTTCGTTTGGTGGTGAAAGCAGAATTGCGTTATGGATTCCGCTACCACGGACAATAACGCAATTCTATGATGGAATGCATAACGGAATGCCTTTAGAGGCATTCTGTTATTCATTCCGTCATAATAGAAGTCTATGGGTCGCAAAACAGATCCATCCCCTTTCCATTATGCAGGGGAATCCTCATAACATGAAATTCGCTCTAGTTGTGATGTGAGTTTTATGCTGGTACTAGTTTTGCTAGCGTGAATTATGTGGTGAGAAATCAATGTTTTCAGGTATTGTATAGTGTTCTAAAATTGTATCAAGAAAATAGGCTAAAATGCCTAAAACGAAAAAACTCATGGATTATTTTAGGTTGCAGAGGAAACTAAATTTAGGGTTATGTGTATGTGTGAAATATTACAAAATTATCAGCTGGCCATTACGTTGTAAACAGGGGAGGACTGGGAATTTAAACTGGCCCTTTAAAAATAAGTAAATAAAAGTGGCCCTATGTTGTAGGTGGGTCGAAATTGACAGAAGAGACAGGATCAAAGGAAGTAGACAGAGCCATCAACACTACAATGCAGCACAATTTACTGCCTCAATAGAACCAGATACCACAGTACAACACAATGTACTGCCCCAGCAGAACCAAATACCACAGTACAGCACAATGTACTGCCCCAGCAGTGGCGTACCGCCAATAGAGGCAGGGTACGCCACTGCTATGGGGCCCGCGGCACCGGGGGGCCCGGAGCGCTCGGAAAGCCCCGCCCCCTCCGTTTATTTTAGCTAAGTAGTAAGCACTAAGCAGTACTAGTACAATTATCAAACACACACTGTGGGCGGCGCAGAGACCGCGGCACTTGCCTTTGATCGGCGGGCCCCCTCCTCCTCCCTCCCCCTTTCCTATTAACCTGCTCATCATGCTGCCTCACTTGATTCTCCCGCCCGGCCAGCCTGCAGGTATGTTCTAATTTTCACACTGGCCAATCAGCGCAAGTCAGCAGCACAAAGAGGCAGCTGCTGATTGGCCAGTGTTTGCGGGTAGCAGGGACAGGCGCCGGACAAACACTGTCTGTACACATTCATTCTCTGACCTGACCTGACCTGAGCGACGAGTGAAGTAAGCAGCTGTCTGGCTGCACCCTGCATCGATCCCAGCCCCAGACTGAAGGACTGCCTGCCCGCTCCTGACCGGACACGGTTGGTGCCGGACTGTCGGTGGTTTGTTATACTGAGAAGGGTCCCCAGCCAGGCATGGGATGTATAGATAGGTTACTGCAGGCTGCAGCATTGCCAGGCAGCAGCAAGATAACTCATAGAGAGGGGGGGGGGCCCATAGAGAACAGTCTGCTTTCCTCCTACTCTGTCCTGTATGAGCCCCCCCCCCCCCTGAATCCTATATGAGCCCCCCTAATGCCCCCATTACCCCAAAATGTCCAGAGGGGGAGGAGTAGGAGGAAAGCACACTGTCCTCTATGAGCCCCCCCCCCCCCGAGTCCTCTATGAGCCCCCAACCCCTAATGCCCCCCAAAATGCCAGGGGGAGAGGAGTAGAAGGAAAGCACACTGTCCTGAGGGGGGGCATTAAGGGTTTGGGGGGCTCATAGAGGACAGTCTGCTTTCCTCCTACTCTGTCCTGTATGAGCCTCCCCCCCTGAATCCTCTATGAGCCCCCCTTATGCCCCCATTACCTCAAAATGCCCAGGGGGAAGGAAGAGTAGGAGACACGCACACTGTTCTGAGTCTCTCCGCCCCCCCCCTGAGTCCTCTATGAGCCTCCTGCCTCCCAACCCCTAATGCCCCCATTACTCCAAAATGCCCAGGGGGGAGAGGAGTAGAAGGAAAGCACACTGTCCTGAGCATTTTGGGGGGCATTAAGGGTTTGGGGGGCTCATAGTGGACAGTGTGCTCTCCTAATCCTCCCCCCCCGGGCATTTTGGTGGCATTAGGGATTCTTTAATGGGGGTATGGCATGGGAGGAGCCAGGACAGGAGGTGGGGCGGGCCAGGGGTGGGTAGTGGGAGGGGTTTGGGGGCCCAATTCAGATGCTTGCTATGGGGCCCAGCGATTTATATGTATGCCCCTGTGCCCCAGAACAACATAATACCACAGGGAAGCTCAATATACTACCCAGCAACACCAAGTACCACAGTACAGCACAATGTACTGACTCAGCACAATAAAATACCACAGTGCAGTACAAGATACTGACCCAGCACAACCAAATACCACAGTACAACACAAAATGCTGTCCCAGCAGAAACAAATACTACTCTGCAGCAAAAAGGACTTCCACGGCACAACTATATACTACTGTGCAGCACAAAATACTGCTCCATCAGAACCAAATACTGCAGTACAGCACAATGTTCTTCCCCACAACCAAAAACCAGAGTACAGCACAATGTTATACCCCAGTAGTGATGTCAGCATAAATAATGTCCTCTATAGTGCCTCTGGTATTAATAATGCCTCCGCAGTGCCCCAGTAATGTTCCCTAGTGCCTCCACTAATGTTCTGTATATGCCCCAGGTAATGTCCTCATAGTGCCCCCAGTAATGTCGACCCAACTGGTCCCTCACAGTGCCCCCAGTAATGTCCCTAGTGCCTCCATTAATGTCCCCACAATGCCCCCAGCAATGCTCCCTCACACCAGTAAAGTTCCCCACACTGCCACCAGTAGTGTTTTCCTACACTGCTCCCAGTAATGTCCTGTAATTCCCCCAGTAATTTGCACTATAATTCCCCCAGTAATGTCCACCCACTGCCCCTAGTAATGTCCCCTAGAGTCTCCACTAATGTCTCCTAGTTACTCCAGTAATGTTCTCTATAGTGTTCTCAGTGATGTCTCCTAGTACCCCCAATAATGTTCCCTTCTGCCTCTAATAATACTCTCTAATGCCTCCAGTATTGTCTCATTGTGCCCCCAATGATGTCCCATTTTGCCTAAGTAATGTATCTTAATAATCTCAGCAATGTCTTCTCCACTGACCCCAGTAATATTCCCCCACACTACCCCTAGTATCCTTTATGGTCAAGTGGTCAAAAGAAAAAAAATATTCACCTGTCAACCATTCCCGATTGCTATCTGTTATGTAAGTATCATTGCTCAACAAACGCCTCAACAAATTTACAGCCCCATGGGCATCAGGCATACGGGGGCCTATGATGGGTGAGTGGCAGGGCAAGGATCAATTGGCTCCCTTGCCCTCCAGAGTGATCAACTGCATCACTGTCCTAAGGACGTCCACATAGTTTAATTCAGGAGGAAAACCTGCGGCCAATGACCAGCTACATAAGTACCCAGAGCTCTCAGCATTAATTAACACTGGGAGAGCCAGGTCATTATGTACATGGCCTTCAGCCATGCAGTGGGCTCAGGTAGCCCCTGGTCATCAGCCCACCAGGAATCCTCCAAGTGGGGTCTATGGCCAGTCTGCCCCTCAAGGTAAAACTCTGGCAATTAAGGGGTTAAATGGTGATCCATAAGAATAAGAGAGATTAAACTACAGACTCTAGAGTATTTGTCTTCAACAACTTCTATAAAGTTATAATTACAGATAAGTAATAATTCTATGCTCTACTGATTAACCAACTCCAAATTTTTAGCAAATAGATTCTACTATGTTTGCCTCTAGCTTAACTCTAGAACATCCCCAGCCCCACTTTGGACTTGAGTATACTCTGTGTGTGTGTATATATGTATGTGTATGTATATATATATATATATATATATATATATATATATATATATATAAAAAATAACAAAAAAGGGCAGCACTCCATCAAATAAAAAATGAAAAATACTTTAATTACCCATATGTCCCATATGGGTAATTAAAGTATTTTTCATTTTTTATTTGATGGAGTGCTGCCCTTTTTTGTTATTTTATCTATTTGGATTGGCTTTTATCCGTATCTGGGCCAGCTGCACCCACATTTTTCATTGACGGTGCTGCCACTGAATCTTTTCTCTGTATATATATATATATATATATATATATATATAGTCTGAAAAGGACAGCACATCCAGTAGTACAAAAATAATTACTTATTGGGCCACAGTGGCACAGTGAGGCGACGTTTCAGGCTCTGGATTTTGAGCCGAAACGTCGCCTCACTGTGCCACTGTGGCCCAATAAATAATTATTTTTGAACTACTGGATGTGCTGTCCTTTTCTGACTGCATGCAAGGGTAAGCGGTGAATTCCCTGGACATAGCACCCGTTCTATATGGTGTGAATTGGTGCTGCCATACATTTCCTTTTATATATATATATGTATACAGTACAGACCAAAGGTTTGGACACACCTTCTCATTCAAAGAGTTTTCTTTATTTTCATGACTATGAAAATTGTAGATTCACTCTGAAGGCATCAAAACTATGAATTAACACATGTGGAATTATATACATAACAAAAAAGTGTGAAACAACTGAATATATATGAAATTCTAGGTTCTTCAAAGTAGCCACCTTTTGCTTTGATTACTGCTTTGCACACTCTTGGCATTCTCTTGATGAGCTTTAAGAGGTAGTCACCTGAAATGGTTTTCACTTCACAGGTGTGCCCTGTCAGGTTTAATAAGTGGGATTTCTTGCCTTATAAATGGGGTTCGGACCATCAGTTGCGTTGTGGAGAAGTCAGGTGGATACACAGCTGATAGTCCTACTGAATAGACTGTTAGAATTTGTATCATGGCAAGAAAAAAGCAGCTAAGTAAAGAAAAACGAGAGGCCATCATTACTTTAAGAAATGAAGGTCAGTCAGTCTGAAAAATTGGGAAAACTTTGAACGTGTCCCCAAGTGCAGTCACAAAAACCATCAAGCGCTACAAAGAAACTTGCTCACATGCAGACCGCCCCAGGAAAGAGTCACCTCTGCTGCGGAGGATAAGTTCATCCGAGTCACCAGCCTCAGAAATCGCAGGTTAACAGCAGCTCAGATTAGAGACCAGGTCAATGCCACACAGAGTTCTAGCAGCAGACACATCTCTAGAACAACTGTTAAGAGGAGACTGTGTGAATCAGGCCTTTGTTGTAGAATATCTTCTAGGAAACCACTGCTAAGGACAGGCAACAAGCAGAAGAGACTTGTTTGGGCTAAAGAACATAAGGAAAGGACATTAGACCAGTGGAAATCTGTGCTTTGGTCTGATGAGTCAAAATTTGAGATCTTTGGTTCCAACCATTGTGTCTTTGTGCGATGCAGAAAAGGTGAACGTATGGACTCTACATGCCTGGTTCCCACCGTGAAGCATGGAGGAGGAGGTGTGATGGCGTGGGGGTGCTTTGCTGGTTACACTGTTGGGGATTTATTCAAAATTGAAGGCATACTGAACCAGCATGGCTACCACAGCATCTTGCAGCGGCATGCTATTCCATCCGGTTTGCGTTTAGTTGGACCATCATTTATTTTTCAACAGGACAATGACCCCAAACACACCTCCAGGCTTTGTAAGGGCTATTTGACCATGAAGGAGAGTGATGGGGTGCTGCGCCAGATGACCTGGCCTCCACAGTCACCGGACCTGAACCCAATCGAGATGGTTTGGGGTGAGCTGGACCGCAGAGTGAAGGCAAAAGGGCCAACAAGTGCTAAGCATCTCTGGGAACTCCTTCAAGACTGTTGGAAGACCATTTCAGGTGACTACCTCTTGAAGCTCATCAAGAGAATGCCAAGAGTGTGCAAAGCAGTAATCAAAGCAAAAGGTGGCTACTTTGAAGAACCTAGAATATGACATATTTTCAGTTGTTTCACACTTTTTTGTTATGTATATAATTCCACATGTGTTAATTCATAGTTTTGATGCCTTCAGTGTGAATATACAATTTTCATAGTGATGAAAATAAAGAAAACTCTTTGAATGAGAAGGTGTGTCCAAAATTTTGGTCTGTACTGTATATATTTATATAAAGAAAGGGATGCAAAAAGGCTCTTAACAAGCTCTGCCTCTAATGCCACCAGATGTAAGGCAGCTATCCTATCAGTTAATGTTCAACCCTTTAAATAAGCCTTGAGACATGACTTGGATATAAATAGGCCAGCACCTCATTAGCAGACAGCTGTTTCGGGGTGATTGCTCCTCATCAGTGCAGATCAGAGAGTACTCCCTTAACTGGGTGAGATGCCTAAGTCAGGAGTCTCAACCCAGCCAGCAGTCTCAGCTGGGTGTGGATTATCCTCCATCTGACAGTGGAGCGCTGTCAGTCTCTGTGTGTTTTGGAACTGAGAACTTGTGCCGTGCTAAAAGGCTGAGAGATGCCTGCTGGGAAACAGGCCCTAAAGCCTGCTGTGGACTGCGGGTGGAAAAACTGCTGACCAGGTGAAGGCTTTTGTTCTGTGGACTTTTTATGGTGTGAACAAATACCAAGACTGCAAACCGTTACTTTTTGTTTTTCCCTATGTGTGAAAAAAAACACTGAACTGTTGAAGTTAAAGACTTTGTGGTTGCCTCTGTACTGCGTCCGCTAGCCTGTCTACCAATGACCATGACTTTTTTTATCCTATAATTTACAGCTCTTACCTTACATACATAATCTTATCTAACCTTGAATGATAAATTGTCTTCAGGCACAGATGGATTATTCTTCCCCAGGGTGAATTTATAACTTTCACATCCCCATCTCCATTATGTATATATATACTTGCTAAATTGTTTCACAGAAAAAAATAAGACCTCCTGATGATTAATGTTACACTGATAGGCAAGAACTGTTTTAAGTATCTGCTCATAGGATAACATAGTAAAATCTGAATGTGGGTTCTTTAGCTACAGGTAATCTTTTGTAACATTACATAAAAATGGTACTGTGAAAATTAACACTCTGATTCAGTGGAGCTTACCCATCATTTATCAAAGTAAATAAGCTTTTCAAGTTATATTACCATCTGATCCACCTTATAACTTCTATGTCTACTAGAGAACAATCATCTTAAGATAGTAACTTATTACAACTGTCTTGTCTATTTTGAAGACTTCACATCACTTATGAAGCACCACCACTAATTACACTGTAAATGTGCACATATACATTTATCCCGGGTTCACACATTGGCAAATAATCATATGAGTTACAGTTAAATGTTGCTTTATTACAGATAGAAAATACATTCATCTAAAACAGTTATGGTTTCAAAATAATTATAATTTCAGGAATGAATGTAGATTACTGTTGGGCGAGCATGCTTGGCTGAAGACCATTTTGACTCGAGCATTGGCGATGCTCGGCACATTGTGGTGTTCGGCTGAACACTGCATGTGCTCAAGCACGATGCTCGAGTCTCCCCCCCCCCCGCACGTTTGTTGGCTGCTACGCAGCCAATAAACATGCAGGGATGTACTGGCACTCACTGTAATGCAGTAGCCATGTTGGTTTACTGGCATTACAGTGATTGGCTGGCTGGAATATATAGCACCCGATGACACGTGGTTCGGCTCAGACTCAGTCAGGGAGAGCTGCTGTAGAAGGGACAGACAGTGTAGGGACAGAATTTTTATATTTTTTTTAGGCAGGGTTTACTGTTGAAAGATGTTAGAGACCCAAAAGTCCTTTTAAGGACTATAGTTGTATCTGGCTACAATATATATTATTAGCGCAACCTGCGCTAAATTGCGTGCAATTGTTTGGCCGCTGCTGACAGTGACACAACCTCTGCTACATCTGCTGTATTACATTTGCGCATCCTAAATATCTGTGACATTCAGTGTATTTTTTTCTTAGCCGCTGGTAACAGCGACCTTACCTGTGTTACATCTCCTGTATAATGTTTGCGCATCCTAAATATCTGTGACATTCAGTGTACTTTATTTGCGCATACACTTACAAAACCTGCGCTACTGTACGTGTGACATACTTGCAAGCATATATACCATTTAATATGCTCAAGGCGAGCAGTAAGGGATGGGGTAGTGGCCGTGCTGCTGATGGTGCATGCAGAGGCCGTGGCCCTGGGCGCGGTGAAACTGTGCCTTCTGCCAGAGCACAAGAAACACACTCATCCACGATACCTAGCTTCATGTCAGTTTGCAGGGCGGCTCAGGACACCACTCTCGAAGTCACACCAGTGCGACCAGGTGGTCGGTTGGATTGCAGCAGATAATGCTTCCAGTCGGTTAAGCACCACCCTGTCTTCCACAAAGTCCAGTCTCAGTAGCCAGGAATCTGGTCGACAGAATCCTCACCCTGATCCTCCTTTCTCCCCCCATGGAGTCTTGGCAAAAAAGTGATCCCACTTTTCTGAGGAGCTCTTTTCAGTGCCATTCTTTGATTTGGGCCTCTTGCCAAGCCTGCTTGAAGAGGGACATGAGGAGATCTTGTGCACTGATTCCCAAACTCTTGAGCATCCACAGTCAGAAGAAGATGACGGTGCGGAACGGCAATTAGTGTTTTACAAGGTGGATGATGATGATGAGACACAGTTGCCAATAAGTCAACAGCAATTAGTGTCTCAAGAGGTTGATGATGAGGATGATATCAAAAAGATTGGAAGGCACTCCGTCAAAAATAAAGGAGTATGTACTCCAATTGGGAGGTGCTCAGTGGAGAGGCTGTTAATGCCAATATCAAATAATATATAAATCCACGGCACACTCAAATGGTAGTTAGTAGTAAAGAAATATTTTATTGTAATGTCCAACACCAACTTGAGTATAGTGTAACAAAAGAGCAGGGCCAACGTTTCGGTCCAATCTGACCTTAATCACGGCCTATAGACAATACAGAAATATTTATATAACATCAGTCGGTTGTTGGGTCACAATAGTCAAATATAAGATATATGATAAGGCAAAGCAAAGAAAATCCACATAGGAACAAGATTCATAAATAATCGCTAGTGGGAATTAGTCTACCCAAAGGTGGAAAAAATTAACTCACAAGGTGAGAGTAAGTCAAAGCCATATCAAATAGCAATATTTTAAATAAGGGTTGTTAGCCACAAGATTTAATTCTATGTATTGTTATATGAGTAGTTGCTCATTAATTTGGTTTCAAATAAGATATGGATGACTAGCTATCAACCCTGTAGGACAAATTATCCACCATGGTGTAGTCAGACAGACAATAGATGTACTATAAAGCAAACAGTCTAAAGATATCTAGTCTTATACAAGGAACAGTAATATGCAACAAAAGGAATATATGCAGAGCTTCATGGGAAAATGACATTTTGAATAGGGCCCAAGATGCAAGTCAACAAGAGATTTAAAGAAATGATCATATTCTTACCTATATGCTGTGGAAACAATGTATGCTCGTTGGTGGTATAGGAGGAACTGAAACCGTGCGATCTATTTATAGTGAGTCAACTCGTGGAGAGTGGCGTCTGACGTCATCGATCGGCGTCTGGTGTGTATGTGAAACGCAAGGCGCACGGTTAGGGCGTCATAGCTGAGCGTCTGGTTGTAAGATGGAACGCACAGTGGCAAAACTACAATTTGCGCATGAATTATTCTTTAGTATCGTCCGCCGGAGCGCACATGTTTACAGGACATCAGGTATATTAATATAAATTTTGAAACAAGTACAAACAATATAGGCATAGAGGGTAATGAGGGAGACACATTGATGAATCGGCGTCTGGTGTGTATGCGAAACGCAAGGCGCACGATTAGGGCGTCATAGCTGAGCGTCTGGTTGTAAGATGGAACGCACAGTGGCAAAACTACAATTTGCGCATGAATTATTCTTTAGTATCGTCCACCGGAGCGCACATGTTTCCAGGGCATCAGGTATATTAATATAAATTTTGAGACAAGTACAAACAATATAGACATAGAGGGTAATGAGGGAGACAGGTTGATGGAATAGTGATAAGACGATCAAGATCGGCATATAGTTGGATTTGATAGTATTATTTATCACAAGCTGTTGGTTTGGATAGTGTAAATCATCACAATGCTTGCATCTTGAATTTTGACATCGGCGAACTAAGTAACCAGTCTCAATCCTCATTGATCTCATAGGGTGTCTGGATTAGTTACAAAGTTAGATATGACACAAATTAATATATGTTAATATAAAATAATAAATTTCTAAGGATAGTATATAGTAGTAAAATTATCAATAGAGAAAAACAGATTAAATAGCTAAAGACAGTTATATCCATCCGCAAAATTAGATTCATCAATATTATCAAAATATCATAGTAGCGATCATGAAAATTCTATTCGGATGGCATTCATGTAGTTCCCTAGTTATTATTATGTAGTAGTAAATAGCATCGATTAGTTGTAGAATAGATATAACAGGAATTAGTATATATTAGGAACAAAATATATTTATAGGCCTACCTAGACCTATGTATCAGCGCGTCTAGATAGGAACAAGATAAAAAGGAGATAAGAAAAGCAAGCATTGTGATGATTTACACTATCCAAACCAACAGCTTGTGATGAATAATACTATCAAATCCAACTATATGCCGATTTTGATCGTCTTAGCATTATTTCATCAACCTGTCTCCCTCATTACCCTCTATGTCTATATTGTTTGTACTTGTCTCAAAATTTATATTAATATACCTGATGCCCTGGAAACATGTGCGCTCCGGTGGACGATACTAAAGAATAATTCATGCGCATGCGCAAATTGTAGTTTTGCCACTGTGCGTTCCATCTTACAACCAGACGCTCAGCTATGACGCCCTAACCGTGCGCCTTGCGTTTCACATACACACCAGACGCCGATCGATGACGTCAGACGCCACTCTCCACGAGTTAACTCACTATAAATAGATCGCACGGTTTCAGTTCCTCCTATACCACCAACGAGCATACATTGTTTCCACAGCATATAGGTAAGAATATGATCATTTCTTTAAATCTCTTGTTGACTTGCATCTTGGGCCCTATTCAAAATGTCATTTTCCCATGAAGCTCTGCATATATTCCTTTTGTTGCATATTACTGTTCCTTGTATAAGACTAGATATCTTTAGACTGTTTGCTTTATAGTACATCTATTGTCTGTCTGACTACACCATGGTGGATAATTTGTCCTACAGGGTTGATAGCTAGTCATCCATATCTTATTTGAAACCAAATTAATGAGCAACTACTCATATAACAATACATAGAATTAAATCTTGTGGCTAACAACCCTTATTTAAAATATTGCTATTTGATATGGCTTTGACTTACTCTCACCTTGTGAGTTAATTTTTTCCACCTTTGGGTAGACTAATTCCCACTAGCGATTATTTATGAATCTTGTTCCTATGTGGATTTTCTTTGCTTTGCCTTATCATATATCTTATATTTGACTATTGTGACCCAACAACCGACTGATGATGAGGATGAGACACAGTTGTCAATAAGTGAGGTTCTTGTTAGGTCAACAAGTCAGGAGGATGATCAGTGAGTGAGGAAGTGGAAGAGGAGGTGGCGGCCGATTAAATCACTGACCCAACTTAGGAAGGTGGCAAGCCAAGCGAGGACAGCAGTACAGACGGGATGGGGGGATCCGCAGCACCGCAACAGGCTGGAAGGGGCAGTGGGGTGAGAAAAGGGTGAAGGCGGGCCACACCAAACAGGCCCGCAACTGTTACCCGGAGCACCCACTTGCGGCAATCTCCCTTGCCAAAGAGTAGGTGTTCCGCAGTCTGGTGCTTTTTTGAGGAAAGTGCAGACGATAAGAGAATTGTCATTTGCAACCTGTGCGGTACCAAAATGAGCAGGTGCATGAACACTAGCAACCTCACCATCACCAGCATGATCCGCCACATGGCATCAAAGCATTCTAATAGGTTGCCCGAATGCCTGGGTCCACAATCAGTGTCTGCAGGTTATACCACTGCCTCCTCTTCCACTGTGTTACGTGCTGGCCAATCCCCTGTCCAAGACGCAGGCCTGGATGCCTCCCGCCCTGCACCTGGATCTTTGCAAGCACCATCAGCTAGCACATCCACTTCTATGTCCCATCACAGCGTACATATATCCATACCCCAGGCCTTTGAATGAAATTGCAAATACCAAGCCACCTACCCACAGGCCATAGTTCTAAATGGACACCTTTACAAATTGCTGGCCCTGGAAATGTTGCCATTTAGGCTTGTGGACACTGAGATTTTCCGCAGCCTGATGGTGGCAGCCGCTACTCGCCACTCAGTCCACGCCTTGCACCAGCATGTGTCCCGTAACATCACCTGTGCCCTGACCAACGCAGTTATTGGGAAGGTCCACTTAACGATTGACACATGGACAAGTGCTTTTGGCCAGGGACGCTACATTTCCCTGATGGCACACTGGGTGAACGTTGTGAAGGCCGGGAGCAAGTAGTACCCTGGGATGGCACAGGTGCTACTGACGCCAAGGATTGTGGGCTCAACTTCCATCTGGATTTCTGCCACCACCTACATTAGTGGCTGCAACCCCCCTTCTCCTGCTCCACCTCCTCCTCCACTTCCACCTTTAAATTCTATTGAGTGTCCAAGATGGACACATTGCCGCCAGCGTTTTGTCAGAGTGGGTATTTAGTGCTGCTGGGAACATATTAACTGATAAGTGCATCTGTCTATCAACTGAAAATGCCTTCCAGTTGACTCTTATCAAAATGAACAAAGTCTGGATTTCCCCTGACTTCTCTTCTCCACCAGAGGAAAGCGGCTGAACATAAAGGCACTTTAAATGTGGCTTTTATGGTGTATTAAATACACTGTATTCCCATGCACCCCTACCACCACAAAAAAGGTTATATGGTTCAATCTTCCTTTTCTCGTCCTCCTCCTCCATCATATTAACATGCTTATTAGGCTGCCCTCGCTCCTAATGTTTTAGAGAGTCAGCTCAGCAGCAGACCCTAACCCCTAATGTTTTAGAGGGTCACCAGCAGGCCCTCGCCCATAATGTATTAGATGGTCAGATCAGCAGCAGACCCTCACCCCTAATGTTTTAGATGGTCAGATCAGAAGCAGGCCCTCGCTACTAATGTTTTAGAGGGTCAGTACAGCAGCAGACCCTCACCCCTAAGGTTTTAGATGGTCAGATCAGCAGCAGGCCCTCGCCCCTAATAT
Organism: Bufo gargarizans; assembly: GCF_014858855.1. Lineage (NCBI taxonomy): Eukaryota > Metazoa > Chordata > Amphibia > Anura > Bufonidae > Bufo > Bufo gargarizans. The sequence goes on from NC_058083.1 coordinate 75,151,755, forward strand.
TTTAGAGGGTCACCAGCAGGCCATCAATAATAATTTTTCAAGCATGCGTATGAGGCTCTCATTTATGTGTAATAAAGGGTGTATTGCAGTGTCGGTTCCTAATTTTTGTCAGGTTCCTAGATAGTCTTACCATGAAACTCTCCTCACCACTTCTCTGCAAAAGTCGCACTGCTGGTTCGTTTTTTTTTGTGTGTATTACCACCAGAACATTTTCGAGCGATCAAGATTTTCACTTCCCACGTAGGCAAATGTTTGGGGCGTGCAGTCTGGTCTTAGCTGTAGACTGTCACGGTTTCCTTATTCTTTACCCTTAGCATACTGAGGAAGGGGCGATCAAATGCCCCGAAACGTGTCTAGCTCATACAGGACCCCGAATCTTTAAAGAGTGGAGACTAAAAGATAGTGCCAAAACCTCGCATGATTCTGCTTAACACCACGCAAAGGGTAAAAAATAAGGAAACCGGGACAGTCTACAGCTAAGACCGGACTGCACGTGCCAAACATTTGCCTACGTGGGAAGTGAAAATCTTGATCGCTCGAAAATTTTCTGGTGGTAATACACACAAAAAAAAACTAACCAGCAGAGCGACTTTTGCAGAGAAGTGGTGAGGAGAGTTTCACGGTAAGACTATCTTTGAACTATTGTCGAAAATTTGCCGACAGGATATTCAGTAAGACTGTATTGCTATTAGTCCAGTGGGACGCTACTGGTTGAACAGATAGTGGGACGCCGCTAAACGTTACTTTGGAGCTGCAGAACTTTATCAGCATTATTTTGGGAGTTATTCGAAATAGTGGAATAGACGAATAATCAGAGCTATTGCATTCCCAGCGTATATCCAGTGCATTATATTTGTAATCAATTTTTTTGTGAATATTTCTATTGATATTTTTTGCGAATTACATGTGAATATTTATTGATTTAATTATCTATAACTGCCTTTCACTTGATGAATATGCCATGTGAGTTTTAGCATCTATGTGTTATTAATTATAGTTTATTGTCTTAGTAAGGGTCTCATTTTTTACAGGATGAGGTGATGGTTTGATTGCTACTATTTTGGGGGGCATATGTCTTTTTTATTGCTTGGTGTTGCACTTTATGTGATGCTAGGTGACAAAAAATGTTGTTTTTTGCAGTTTTTATTTTTTTTATTTTTTATGGTGTTCACCTGAGGGGTTAGGTCATGCAATATTTTTATAGAGCTGGTTTGTATGGATGTGGTGATACCTAATATGTCTACTTTTTTTTTTTTATTTCACTTTAACACAATAAAATCAGTTTTGAAGAAAACAAAACATATTTTAATGTCTCCATTGTCTGAGAGTCATAGTTTTTTTTTCATTTTTTGACCGATTGTATTAGGTAAGCTTTCCTTTAATGCGGGATGAGGTGACTGTTTGATTGGTACTATTTTGGGGTGCATACGCATTTTTGGTCGCTTGGTGTTGCAATTTTTGTGATGTAAGGTGACAAAAAACAGCTTTTTTAGCACTATTTTTATTTTAAATTTTTTGGGGGGTTCACCTGAGTGTTTAGGTCATGTGATATTTTTATAGAGCTTGTTGTTACGAATCCGGCAATACCTAATATGTATACTTTTTGATTTATTTCACTTTAATAATGTCTCCATGTTCTGAGAGCTATAGTTTTTTTGTTTTTGAGTGATTTTCTTATGTATGGGATGAGGTGACAGTTGTATTGGTACCATTTTGTGGGACATATACCTTTTTGTTCACTTGGAGTTGCACTTTTTGTGATGTAAGGTGACAAAATGGCTTTTTTGACACAATTTTCATTAATTTTTTTATGGTGTTTATCGAACGGGGTGGATCATTTGATAGATTTATAGAGCCAGCCGTTATGGACATTCCAATTATGTCTATTTTATTTTAATTTTTATTTATTTTTAACTTTTTTTTTAATTACTTAATTGGGGAATTATTTTTTACACGTGAAACCTTTTTTTTATTTTTTTAAACACTTTATTATTTTCTTTTTTTAATTTTTAATTTTACACTTTGTATACCTTATAAGGTTATACAAGACCTCTGGGGGACATTTAACTTCACTTTTTTTTCACCATAGATTTTTCCTGTAACTGGGGCTGACATAGTAGCCCCAGTTGCATGAGAAATACAGCCCCCAGAGAGGCTGTACAGCAGAATACAGCGCTGTACAGCCTCAGTGCAGGGCTGATCGAGGTCTGTAGAAGACCCGACAGCTCCTGCACTCCCCCGGCCCCGGCTGTCACATGACCACCGGGCCAGAACAGGAAGCGCATAACGCTTCCTGATCTGTATACATAGCGCTCGCTGAGCACTGTGTATGCAGCGATTTATAAGGCAGGGACACCTGGGAACTGTCCCTGCCTTCTTTCTGGGGTGTCCTGCTGTCACTGACAGCGGGTCCCCCGCTCGGCAGCTGTATGATTAGCGTTCAGCTGCTTTCTCTGAATGGACGTTCCAGAACGTCCATTCAGAGATAAACATCCACCCACAGTACATTTATATCCTATTGGCAGATGTGAAGTGGTTAATGCTATGGTTCTCCCATTGACTTCCATTGTGCTCTGGTGCTCTGTAGAGCACCCTAGTATCCCAAAGTGTTCTACTCAAGCACCAGTGCACCCAAGCACTTTGGTGCTCGATCAACACTAATTTAGATCCTTGAGACTGAAACCTGTTTGGCACTGGCTATACTGGGGCATGAAATCTAAGCAATTCAAGGAATTCTCTATAGCTGAGCAAATCGATTCTAAATTATTCTGATTTAGTATGAATTTCACAAAAATTTGCCAACCAAAAGTTTGGGTGATTTATTTTGAACTAATCATGCAAAAAGAGCTCACAGCGCCATTTTACTGAAAAAATTGGAAGGGAAAACAGTAAGGAATGAAGTAAATGAAGGATCACATGATACTAGAAGGAAGGGGGGGGCTTGGCCTGATTGGCTGATAAGGCTGAATCAATCAGGGGACAGTATGCAGGCAGGTCCTTCTTATCAGAAGGAAGAATCAGGATTCTGTTTTAATTTTTAAGCTGGGCTTGTGAAAGGATGTCTTGCGGCAATGTCTTCCCAAAAAATAAGGCGAGGAACTGGCCACTGTCTCAGTAGTTTCACAGAGATTGCTAGCAAGTTCTGCATTATAGAATCCTGCAAGAAACTAATGTTTTGTATAAACAACCATCAAGCTATGTTTTGAAAAAATGTTTCATAGGCTTATTCTGCTGCAAACATGGAGGAGTTTCCCCTCCTTTTTTTCTAAAAAACAGTTTTTTTATTATTTCCTGTTTATAATTGGGCATTTCAGTGCTTTATACCCTTGTTATTGAACGTGTTATACAGTATATTGCCACAAGATACCTTTTAGTGTTATAACAAAAGCAATACTGCAAAAACATCATTATTATACCTATGTGTGTGTTATTGAACACATTTTATTTTTACTGCAAGATACCATTAGGTGGTCTAGCAAAAGCTACAATGTATCTGTAAAGAATAAATCAAGGCAATTGGACGTACAGTAGATTTCTTGAAAATGTTTCACTTGTTCTTCCAACGAGCTTTCTCAATTCTGAGTGACTGTACAAGAATTCTCTGGGAATAAATATGTAACTGAATCATAATTATACCCAGCATGGGGGTCAGAGGTCATTATACCCAGCATGGGGTCAAAAGTATTGATTTCGGGGCAGAGATAATCCCCACCAGTACAGAGGCCAAGGCGAAGTTATTCAAACACCTCAGAGGGGCACTTAAAACTTGGGCCTTTGTCAAAACAGAAGGAAGGAGAAGAACGAGCACCAAGACTACCAGTGAGGGCGAGAAGCATGACAGACGCAAGAATATGGTTATCACATATGTAGCTGGGGTGTCTGAGAAACTCAAAAGGATTTTTAATAAACATCACATCCCTGTCTGCTTTAAACCCAGCAACACACTGAGGCAACAACTGGTTCACCCCAAAGACCCAACGCCTAAACACAAGATGGACAACATTGTGTACGCAGTCCAGTGCAATGAGGAATGCTCAGAACTGTATAATGGCGAAACAAAACAACAACTACATCAGCGTATGGCTCAGCATAGAAGAGCCAAAACCTCTGGTCAAGATTCAGCCGTGTACTTACATCTAAAAGAAACAGGTCACACCTTTGAAGACAGTCAAGTGCGTGTTTTGGATAAGGAGGCCGATTGGTACAAACGAGGCGTGAAGGAGGCCATCTACGTAAAAATGGAGAAGCCGAGCTTAAATAGAGGCGGGGGGGTTAGACATCTATTGTCTGCCACATACAATGCTGTCTTGACACCTTTTTCTGGGAAGTCTTTATCACCTACTGACTCCAAATAGGATAATGGAATCAACACCTTTGACCCAATGCTGGGTATAATTACCAGATGTGGATTCAGTTACATATTTATTCCCAGAATTTTTGTACTGTCACTCAGAATTGAGAAAGCTTGTTGGAACAACGAGTGAAGCGTTTTCAAGAAATCTACAGTACGTCCAGTTCCCTTTATTTATTCTTTACAGATATCTCATGACCTGGATAAATGAGAACCTTCACAGACAAAAGCTACAATGCAATGCACCATTATTATACCAGTATTATTAAACACATTGTATATTATTGTGAGACACTGTTCAGTGTTATAGCAAAAGCAATGGTGCAATAATGCAATTAATATTACCTTGTTATTGAATATGTTGTATATTACTGCAAGATCCCGTTCAGTGTTATAGCAAAAGCATTACTTCACTTGCGCCATTATTATTCCCATTTTATGGAATGCAGAGTATATTACTGCAAGATACTTTTCAATTTTATAGCAAATGCAATACTGCAATAACACTAATATACCCATATTGAATGCATTGTATATTACTACAAGATACAGTTAAGCACTATAGCAAAACAGTTTTACTTCAATAATGCAATTATTATACCCGTGTTAGTGAATGCATTGTCTATTTCTGCAAGATACCGTTTAGTGTTATAGCAAAATCAATACTTCACTAGCACGATTATTATACCCATGTTATTGAAAGCATTGTATATTACTCCAAGATGCTGTTCAGTTACAGTAATTGTGTTTTACTTTCAAAACTGCATAATTGCATAATTACCAGTTGTTTGTAGAAGGGAAAACGTCAGTAAATTGCACCACCGTCTTTAAATTACAGAAAACACATTTGCAATTTTGCAAATATGGTTTCATAATCTGTGTGCCAAATACATGTAGATGGATTTTTGTTTATAGTCCTCATAATAAAATGTCTGGAACATGAAAGAGTGTTAAATTAAAGATCCATGCCTCATCATTCGAGAGTCAGAATGTGGGTAGTAGTGCAAACAGCAGCACCAGTAGTAGTAGTAGTAGTAGTAGTAGTAGTAGTAGTAGTATGCCACAGTTGTTCCTGGCTTCTAATAGACTTAAAGGGGTTGTCTCACTCCAGTAAGTGGCATTTATCATGTAGAGAAAGTTAATACAATGCACTTACTAATGTATTGTTATTACCCATATTGCTCCCTTTGCTGGTTAGATTCATTTTTCCATCACATTATACATTGCTCGTTTCCATGGTTACATACCACCCTGCAATTCATCGTGGTGGTCGTGCTTGCACACTATAATAGAAAGCGTCAGCCTCTCTGGTGGCCGGGACCATGATAGCTCACGTAGGCTAGTGCTTTTTCCTATATTGTGCAAGCACGACCACCACTGATGGATTGCTGGCTGGTCTGTAACCATGGAAACGAGCTGCTCCTCTTCCTTTTAACCCCAGAGAAGCCTTTCAGTTGCACCTTTTGTCTTCACCTTTTTTTTCCTCAGAAGAGGCAACAAAATCCCACCATGTGCAATGGAAAATATTCAATAGATCTTCCTATTGATGACTTATCTGAGAACAGTCAGCGTTTGGACTGCCTTGACTAGGAGGTCAGAAACCCAATGCATAGCTGTGATGTAAAGGTGGTGGTGATAGTGGCACTTATATTCATGGTGGTGGCAGTAGGGCAATGGAAGTGACAGTGGCACTCAGGGCAAATACAGAGCAGGGAATCAGGAGGGAGCAGGAAGCCCACAATGACATATCACAGTCTGATAAAAGTGACAGGGAGGTGAGGACTATGGCGATAATTGTGTGTTGCACAGGACATGTGTGCCTGATGGGGTTGCTGAGGAGGAGGTGATATCAGAAGAGGAGGCTGATGGCCTAGATAGCACAAAAAGTTTGTTCCCTGGTTTGTCTTCTAGCTCCGTTTGTGGCAGCTAGGCCGCATCCATGGGCAGTACAGTGTCCTTGTCATCATCAGTTACTATTTCTCCCGCTTAAACTACTCTTCCTCCTCTCACTAAGCTCCTTCAGCAGCCAATGATGACAGAAGTGTGGCCAGGAAACAACTCTATGTTCCCAGCAATCTGATGACACAAAGTGTAATTCCCACCTGGCCAAGTTGCTGGTTGCTGCCATTGCACTCAGTGGATTCTGCTGTCTTTAGGGAACTGATGACATGTGCTAGTGGAAGAAAAATAGTCAGCATTATTTCTCCAAAAAAGCATCTCTGCCTTGTACTCTGACATTATCACGATCGGCGTGACTATCACATACGTGACACAGAGGGAGGGAAAGAGGAAGGCCCTGCCCAAGTGAGAGGGAAGGTGGTGACCCCTGACTCACCTTGCGGCTGGCACCTGGCTGCCCTGACGTCCCTAGACGGGTTCGTCACCCGTACGCCGATCACGTGCCTAAAACCCTGGCTTTCCCTAAGATGAGCCCTAGATAGTGAACAGGGCGGTGGGAACACTAGTCCGCACCACTAGCTCTAAAGGAAAACACCAAGGGGAGGACAGACAATACAGACTCAACATATAATCCCAGGTGGGCGACAACAGGAGACAACAAAAAGCCCAACAGGGATCCGGAGGGTAGCACTCTGGAACAACAACCAGGATTCACAGCTCCAGTGGGTCAGTATAGAAGTCCAGGCAGGAAGCTCTATAACTGGCAACTAGAGAAGTGTGAGAGGAGAATATAAGGAGGTTGGGAGTGGCAGACAAGAAACAGCTGAGGAGGAGAAGCTACGGATCCCTGAGTGAGACAAAAAGGATAGCAAGGCAAACACAGAAAACAATCACTAAGAAACAACGTGATCTTTAGACATAGAGCGCGCAGCCACCCGCTGCGACTTCCTGACCCAGGGTATAATGGAGTCAGACGTGGCTCTTGACACCCTCGTGACAGTACCCCCCCTTTCACGAGGGGCCTCCGGACACTCAGGACCAGGTCTCTCAGGATGAGAGGCATGGAAAGCCTGAATTAACCTGTTGGCGTTTACCTCTGACGCTGGAACCCACATTCTTTCCTCGGGACCGTAACCCCTCCAATGCACCAGATACTGAAGAGAGCGGCGGACCCGACGAGAATCAACAATTCTGGATATTTGAAACTCCAGATTACCATCCACAATAACAGGAGGAGGTGGCAGCGGTGATGGTTCTAGAGGTGGAACATACTTCTTGAGTAACGACTTATGGAAGACGTTATGGATCTTAAAAGTCTGAGGTAGCTCCAGGCGAAAAGCCACAGGGTTAATGACGGCTACTATTTTATAAGGACCAATGAACCTAGGGCCCAGTTTCCAAGAGGGAACCTTCAACTTAATATTCCTAGTAGACAACCACACATAGTCATTCACTCCTAGGTCCGGACCTGGCGACCATTTCTTATCGGCCATACATTTATATTTACCACTCATATTTTTCAAGTTAGCTTGCACCTTCTGCCATACCGATGAAAGAGATGAAGAAAACCGTTCCTCTTCGGGAACCCCAGAAGACCCCCCCTCTTTGAAAGTACAAAATTGGGGATGAAAACCGTATGCACCAAGAAATGGTGACTTGCCAGTGGATTCCTGACGACGATTATTTATGGCAAACTCTGCTAACGGTAAATATAATGACCACACCTCTTGGTTTTCAGACACAAAACACCTTAAATATGTTTCTAGGTTTTGGTTGGTACGCTCAGTCTGTCCATTCGACTGAGGATGGAAAGCTGAGGAAAAGGACAAGTGTACCCCCAAACGGGAACAAAAAGCTTTCCAAAACTTAGAAATAAACTGGGTTCCCCGATCCGAAACCACATCGGAAGGGACCCCGTGAAGCTTCACGATTTCACTGATAAACACCTGAGCAAGAGTCTTAGCATTAGGAAGTGCGGGTAGCGCAATAAAGTGTACCATTTTGCTAAACCTGTCTACTACTACCAAGATAACTGTTTTACCCGCAGACAACGGTAAGTCAGTGATGAAATCCATTGACAGATGTGTCCATGGCCTATTGGGGATGAAAAGTGGCAATAAAGACCCTGCTGGACGTGTATGAGAGACTTTCGCGCGTGCACAAGTAGAACAAGTAGACACGAAATCCATTACATCCTGACGCAACCTTGGCCACCAAAAACGACGAGACAATAGCTCCAAGGTTGCTTTACTACCCGGGTGCCCAGCAAGTGCCGAATTATGATGTTCCTTTAATAATTCAAGACGCAGGTTTAACGGTACAAACAATTTCTCTGAGGGGCAAGAGGCCGGGGCGTCCCCCTGGGCCTCTAACACCTTTCCCTCTAGAACAGAGTGTACAGCAGAGACAACCACTCCTCTTTGTAAAATAGGTACCGGATCACTAACATTACCCCCCCCCCCCCCCCCCCAGGGAAACTACGAGATAATGCGTCTGCCTTGGTATTTTTTTGGAAAAAAAAATATATATATATTTTTTTCTCTCTACTTAGAATCCAATATGGATCCTATTGCTGCTTTGGCAAAACAGCTTCAAGGCCTGTCTTTGGAGGTGACAGGATTGAAGGCGTCTGTCCTCCAACAACAGCAGCAAATGCAGCAGACCGCAAGCCCAGCGGTTGCTATGGGTAACCAGGTTGTTACAGAACCCAAGGTTGTTCTTCCTGACAGATTTTCTGGGGGAAGGGACAAATTTGTGACGTTCCGTGAGGCCTGCAAATTATATTTTAAGCTGCGCCCTTACTCCTCAGGTAATGAAGAACAGCGGGTGGGGATTGTTATTTCCCTGCTTCAGGGGGACCCTCAATCCTGGACGTTCTCGTTACCCCCTGGTTCCCAGGCTCTCCGGCCAGTTATAATATCACGATCGGCGTGACTATCACATACGTGACACAGAGGGAGGGAAAGAGGAAGGCCCTGCCCAAGTGAGAGGGAAGGTGGTGACCCCTGACTCACCTTGCGGCTGGCACCTGGCTGCCCTGTTGTCCCTAGACGGGTTCCTCACCCGTACGCCGATCACGTGCCTAAAACCCTGGCTTTCCCTAAGATGAGCCCTAGATAGTGAACAGGGCGGTGGGAACACTAGTCCGCACCACTAGCTCTAAAGGAAAACACCAAGGGGAGGACAGACAATACAGACTAAACATATAATCCCAGGTGGGCGACAACAGGAGACAACAAAAAGCCCAACAGGGATCCGGAGGGTAGCACTCTGGAACAACAACCAGGATTCACAGCTCCAGTGGGTCAGTATAGAAGTCCAGGCAGGAAGCTCTATAACTGGCAACTAGAGAAGTGTGAGAGGAGAATATAAGGAGGTTGGGAGTGGCAGACAAGAAACAGCTGAGGAGGAGAAGCTACGGATCCCTGAGTGAGACAAAAAGGATAGCAAGGCAAACACAGAAAACAATCACTAAGAAACAACGTGATCTTTAGACATAGAGCGCGCAGCCACCCGCTGCGATATCCTGACCCCGGGTATAACGGAGTCAGACGTGGCTCTTGACACCCTCGTGATAGACATGGAATAGAACGTGGACCTCTCCTTGCAATTCACATTGTGTGGCAAGATGTATGCCACTTTGGACACGTGGAGAGCTGTTACGGGCAGAACAGTACTTATTTTTTATGGCCCACTAGGTCAATGTTTTTTGTGGCAGTGGCAAGACAAATCTACAGCAAGGAGGCTAGGTCCTATTGACACCTCCACGTTTGGGTTGGTCTGGTTCTCTCACCAGCCATCGGTCTCCCTCCTCCCCGTCTTTCTCCATTGGCATCACTCCCAACAGAAGCAGGGCAGAACATCACTTCCTACTTCCGCTCCCTCTTAACATATGTGTAAAGTGATAGTCCCATGGAGGAGGAAGTAAAGAATGAGAAGTTACCAACGGAGGAGGCCGAATGAATCAGGTATGGGTCTGTGAAGATTTTCACACACTGACTGCTAAGACCGGTTAATAGATATTTTTTTAACATAGTAACATAGTACATAAGGTCGAAAAAAGACATTTGTCCATCCAGTTCGGCCTGTTATCCTGCAAGTTGATCCAGAGGAAGGCAAAAAAAAAAAACTGTGAGGTAAAAGCCAATTTTCCCCACTTTAGGGGAATAAAAAATTCCTTCCCAACTCCAATCAGGCAATCAGACTAACTCCCTGGATCAACGACCCTTCTCTAGTAGCTATAGCCTGTAATATTATTACGCTCCAGAAATACATCCAGGCCCCTCTTGAATTCCTTTATTGTACTCACCATCACCACCTCCTCAGGCAGAGAGTTCCATAGTCTCACTGCTCTTATCGTAAAGAATCCTTTTCTATGTTTGTGTACAAACCTTCTTTCCTCCAGACGCAGAGGATGTCCCTTCGTCACAGTCACAGTCCTGGGGATAAATAGATGATGGGATAGATCTCTGTACTGACCCCTGATATATTTATGCATAGTAATTAGATCTCCCCTCAGTCGTCTTTTTCTAAAGTGAATAACCCTAATTTTGATAATCTTTCAGGGTACTGTAGTTGCCCCATTCCAGTTGTTACTTTAGTTGCCCTCCTCTGGACCCTCTCCAGCTCTGCTATGTCTGCCTTGTTCACAAGAGCCCAGAACTGCACACAGTACTCCATGTGTGGTCTGACTAGCAATTTGTAGTATACGGACGGACTATGTTCTTATCACGGGCATCTATGCCCCTTTTGATGCAATCCATTATCTTATTGGCCTTGGCAGCAGCTGCCTGACACTGGTTTTTGCAGATTAGTTTGCTGTTTATTAAAATTCCTAGATCCTTTTCCATGTCAGCGTTACCGAGTGTTTTACCATTTAGTATGTACGGGTGACTTGCATTATTCCTTCCCATGTGTATAACTTTACATTTGTCAGTGTTAAACCTCATCTGCCACTTATCTGCCCAAGCCTCCAATCTATCCAGATCCCTCTGTAGTAGTATACTGTCCTCTTCAGTGTTAATTACTTTACACAGTTTAGTGTGATCTGCGAAAATTCATATTTTACTATGCAAGCCTTCTACAAGATCATTAATAAATATATTGAAGAGAATAGGGCCCAATACTGACCCCTGAGGTACCCCACTAGTGACAGTGACCCAATCTGAGTGTGTACCGTTAATAACCACCCTCTGTTTTCTATCACTCAGCCAGTTACTTACCCACATACAGATGTTTTCTCCCAGTCCGAGCATTCTCATTTTATATACTAACCTTTTATGTGGTACAGTGTCAAATGCTTTGGAGAAGTCCAGATACACGACATCCATTGATTCGCCGCTGTCAAGTCTAGAACTTACCTCCTCATAGAAACTGATTAAATTAGTTTGGCATGACCGATATGGCGTTATTTGCGTTGAGATGCTCTAATATAGCATCTCTTAGAAAACCTTCAAACAGTTTACCCACAACAGATGTTAAACTTACCGGCCTATAGTTTCCAGGCTCTGTTTTTGGACCCTTTTTGAATATTGGCACCACATTTGCCATGCGCCAGTCCTGTGGGACATTCCCTGTCCGTATAGAGTCTACAAATATCAGAAATAAGGGTCTGGCTATGACATTACTTAATTCCCTTAGGATACGGGGGTGTATGCCATCCGGTCCTGGTCTATTTTAATCTTTTTAAGTCGCTGTTGTACTTCTTCCTGGGTCTGACAGGGCACTTTTTTTTTTTTATATATTCGCTTTATTGAACACACAAAGCCAAAAATAATGACATTCTCAGTACATAGTTAGAAACAAATGGTATGAGACTGGCACTCAATTATGTGGGTCACATAGAATGTGGCAATTTATTACAGCAATTAATCACACTTGAAAGGGTAAACAATAAAATGGCTGAGGAAGGGCTGAGGAAGGGGAGAGAGGTCCCGAAACGCGTTTGGCGTAAGTTCACCCCTAACAAAGAGAGATTTGGACTAACTGCAGAGGACCGATGATAATTTGATCCGTGAATCGCTTCACAAGAATCTTCGAATTAATATTCGTAAGTAATACCGGACCAAACAGGCGAGTCCCGCGAGACATATACCACGTGACCCGGAAGTCTCGGACGAGGACGCCAAACGGGAGAAGAAGATGCCGGTACCAGGTGGTGAGTGGAGACTTGAGACAAGTCATTTCCAAGTGGCGTTCCCGATACAGCAGGGGTAAGAGATCAATTTTCGCCTTACTCACCACGTACAGTTTATACTAATATTTACCGGAATACCAAGGTCCCGTTTTTTCGGACTCTACTACTGTCTTTATTGCCCCTAAACAAGGGAATACTTCTGAGAGAATATTGTGACCACTAAGGAAGTAACTGTCTTTTCAAAAAACAGTGTTGGACCCGGAATTTTCCAGTTGTTATGAACTATACGCATAACCTCAATCAATTGAAGGACATATAGCACACACTTTGATTCAGTGTTGCCAGTGTGTTTCTATCCTGCGGTCCCATCTTACAGTATCAATTATTGATTTTATTACCATTTTTTTATGTGAGATTTTATTCTATTGTATGCGATTGTATTTTATTGTTTATCCTTTCAAGTGTGATTAATTGCTGTAATAAATTGCCACATTCTTTATGACCCACATAATTGAGTGCCAGTCTCATACCATTCATTTGTTTCTAACCATTTTCTTTACTGATTGGGTGATCAGTTGCAGACTAGAGCACCAGTTCCATACCGTAAAGGAGGTGAGCTATCGACTCCAGTGCTACTACTTTATTCTCAGTACATAGTCAATCATTAATTGTACATCAGCGATGTCCAAAAGAAGTGTACAGATGGCATGTGCATTACAATGTAAATAAAAAACAAAAAAACACCTGTGCTGTATCTGCATATTTGTGGCGTTACGTCAAGCAAAAGGTCCGCTTAACTGGTACAAATGAGACTTCACAGACATTGTATACCAATAACAGTTGATCTAACTCACTATATTCTATTCCTCCCCACACAACAGAATCACCGCTGTTCAGCATGTTCTGCTCTTAAGGCCTCAATCAGCCTACGGGCTGAATAAGCTGTTCTCGGAGATGCGCACCATAACCCCCACACCTTTTGAAATTTAGGCATGCAACCCCTATTTTTAAAGACTATGTTCTCATAGGGGATGATAAAATTAACTAGTTGTTTCCACTGTGCTAAGGTGGGTGATCTGTCACCCATCCACCTCATGACGATCGTCTTCCGCGCCAGGAACAATACTTCCCTCAGGAATATCCTGACATAATGTGAGTAAACAGTCTCATCCAGTATTCCGAATAAACAGGTCTTCGGGTGTAATGGTACTGCACAACCTAGGAGATCAGTGAGCAGCTTAATTACCTCTTCCCAGAATGAATGTACATAGGGGCACGCCCAGATAAGATGCCAGAAGTCAGCATCCACTGATGCACATCTGTGACACCCAGAGTGGATGAGCCTACCCATCCTGTTTAGCCTTAGCGGGGTCAGGTAGCTCTGATGTAATATGCACACTTGGATAAACTTGTTGTTTTTGGCAGGTGACACTGGTGTGGGGGATTCGAGAATATCTACCTCATCATTATTAGTTAAGTCTGGGATTTTAGCTTTCCATCTACTTAATGCTTGAATTGGGACACCCTTCAGCTTGACATCTAGGAGGTGGGTATATAATACTGATATGAAACCACGTGGTCCTTGGGAGCGGATAACTCCGATCATTGGAAAGGTTGACAGTAGGATTGGGATATCTCTGTAGTGGGTTTGACATCTAGGAGGTGGGTATATAATACTGATATGAAACCACGTGGTCCTTGGGAGAGGATAACTCCGATCATTGGAAAGGTTGACAGTAGGATTGGGATATCTCTGTAGTGGGTTTGCATGACATGTCTCAATTGCAGGAACCTATAGAATGCCTGTCTAGGGAGTTCATGCCTACGACTCATGGATTCATAATCGTTGAATACATTATTGCTGTATAAATTGCCCAATGTGACAACCCCATGCTCCTTCCAGAACACCCCTTCACGCATCGTCAGCAGGTCAGGGAACATGGGGTTATCCACCCTATGAATTGGCAGTAGCTTACGTGAGAATAGATTAGGCCGTTCTAGCACAGGCCATAGATTGACAATGGCCAGGTAATCGGCTAGTTGCCTTTCTTGCCTACAGAGACCGCCTCCCGGCGACAACCAAGACTTGATGCTCCTCAGTTGCTCAGCTAAATAATATAGGTAAACATCGGGCAGGGACATGCCCTCTTCCTTCTTAAAGCGGGACAGGTTAGTTATCGAAAGCTTGGGTCTATTTGCGCCCCATATAAAGGCTGACAACAGCGAGGTGAGGTTCTAAAAGAACTTTTTCGGGACTGCATATGGTGCATGCTGTAAAATATATAAACATTTCAGCAGGACAATCAGTTTTATCAGATTGATCCTCCCCGGCACAGATAGAGGCAGATTCTGCCACACCCTGAATTTCTCCTTACAATATGCCAGGATTGGCTGAATATTCAGAACATGAAAGTACGTGACATCTTTAGTGATATGTACACCAAAATATTTATAGCTATGCACAATAGGTAGTTCTCCTGGGTTGAACGTGTCCTCCAGTTGATAAAGAGGACATAAGGTCGACTTGGACCAGTTAATCCGCAATCCCGAGAACCGGCTAAATAATTCAATCGTGGCAATTGCCCCAGGGAGCGTGGATTCTGTTTGTGACATAAAAAGCACCATATTATCGGCATATAACCCGACCCTATCCAACGGCGATAGGGGGCAGCCCTGTCTAGTTCCTCTCCCCAGGCAAAAGCAATCTGACAGCATCCCATTCACCAATACACACGCTCTGGGACTTTTGTATAACATCCCAACCCAACGTCTAAATTTGGGGCCAAAACCAAATTTCCTGAGACCAGGCATAAATATGGCCACTCAACCGAGTCAAATGCCTTTGCTGTGTCCAAAGACGCCAGAGCCCATTTCTCCTGTTTCTGAAGGCCAATCTGGGTCCCCACCTGCACCCCTTTGATATTGTCAGTGGTGAACCTGCCAGGCATAAATCCAGACTGATCTGGACGCACTAAGGTAGTAGCCACTTTACCAAGACGCACGGCCAATATCTTTGCTATAATCTTATAGTCTATGTTCAATAAGGATATTGGCAGATATGACCCGCACTCATCCGATTCCATGCCAGGTTTCAAAAGCACGACTATGGTTTCGTCATACATTGATGGCGGGAAGCATCCATTTTGGAAAGCATCATTATACATTTTTAGCAGAAGTGGGTTAATGTGGGCAGAGTACTTAACATACACTTCTAAAGGCAGCCCATCGGGACCAGGGGCATTACCCCTAGCTAGTTGTGTAATAGACTCCTGTATTTCCAAGGCAGTTAGAGGGGTTTCTAGGCTGTCTACTGCCTCTTGCGATAGAGAAAGGAAGTCCAGATCCCCAAAATAGTGAATGACATCATCTGTCCCGTAGTTCACCCTGGACTCATAGAGATCTCTATAATACTCTTGGAACCTACCCGCTATAGCCTCCAGATCAGATAGTATCTGTCCATCCAGTGCTTTAATGCGCAGTTAGGTTTTGCCTAACAATGTGAGCTAACAGTTTACTGGACTGATTGCCCAACTCAAAGTACGTTTGTTTTGCAAAAAACATTTTCCTTTGAGCTTTTTCCTTAAGCAGAGCCAGGTATTGTCTCCCCTTAGATAACCATGCCTCCTTATTTAAATCATTGGGATCAGCGATGTATGCAGCCTCCAATCTAGAGCAATCTGTCGCCAGGCCTTCCTCTTGCCTAGCCGCTGACTTTTTAATATATGATATAGTAGATCTGAGGCAACCTCTAAGATATGCTTTCATAGTTTCCCACAATAATGTGTTATTAGACTCCTCCTCATGTCCTACCATGAATACCTCCAATTGATCAGGAATGCGATCAGACGGTCCAAACAGGGTCAACCAAAAGGGGTTAATCCGAGCCGAGCGTCTGATCACACGCCCGCCTAACCTCAATGTTAGTTGTACCGGGGCATGATCAGATATACCCCTCGGTCCATACTCTATATCATAAAAGAGCACATAGACGGGTTGCCTAGGGCGTAATCTATTTGCAACAATGCATTATGACTAGCGGAATGGCATGAGTATTGTCTGACATCAGGGTGTTTAAGTCACCACAAATCCATCCATCCCACCTCTTCCACTAATTCAGCAAGGGATGCCTTGTTATTAAGGTGACTGTCAGCAGCCTCTACCTGGTGGTGTCTATCCAGGTTCCTGTCCAGAGTCATATTAAAATCACCCAGGCTAACCACACGGGCTCACGGGTATGAGGCTGCAAAGCTCACAGCTTGCTGAACTACCTGTAAGGAAAAGGGCGGGGAGATGAATATACCAATAATACCATACAATACACAGTTAATATATGCAGCTACAAAAACATATTTTCCCGTCGGATCTATCTGGCATGTTTCCAGCTCCCACCTGAGGGATGTGTGCACCATGAGAGACACGCCCCTAGACAGGTTAGTATAGCATGAGTGTTGTGCCCATTGAGCTCAGGGCTTTTGTATGCGCCTCGTATTTTCCGCTGTTAAGTGGGTTTCCTGCAAGCAGAGGATATGCGGGTTGAATCTCCTAACTGCAGAAAATACCATAGCTCGTTTCCTGGCAGCACCCAATCCCCTGACATTCCACGACATTATACGTATTTCTGACATGTTGACCTGGTGTAAAGGACCTCAGTTACCTCCCATCCCTCCCACAACTTTACATTATGACTGATACAGCACAGAACACATAACATTTGAACCGTCAGGCTTGCCCTGACATATACTACGAGTGCCTGCATGGTGTAACCTTGAACCATTCGCATCACTCTTGTCACAGGAAAAAAACAGTATACCTCGTTTGTTAGGTGGCACTTCAAGTAAACGGGGTGTGCTTATGGCAATTAACCAGTAGCACCGCGAATCTTACAACTTGTATAGAAGTGGTCCTTAACACAACCAAGGACCCAATCCCTAACTTCTAGCAGGAGCCCGGGTCAGAACATGACTATCTGGGACAACGAGGGGACTCTGTGGTGAACTGGATAACACACGTGTCGCTCAATACATCCCTTAACATGTGTGACAACATCCCAATCCTACCACATTTGAATACTCATGGCTGTCTATGGACAGGTTTTGTCAATTACAATACAATCATGTTCAGCGGCTCACCTTGCCTCTTCACAAAGACCTGGTGCTCACTCCACGGATTCACCCAAATCCGGTTAAAAAAGTGCAAAGTAATATAGTAACTGGAGGGCACTCAATTATCAGAGAACATCAGGGCAGGATGTCAGTAATCCCAATTTATTACCTAAAATAATGTCTAAAATGGTGACAGAGTTAAAACCGTACTCACATATATCTAAAAACATGCAACTGAAAACATGCAATTGAAAACATACACATAAAGCAAAATTGAGCGCACAGTAAAATGTCCACACAATCCGTGTAGGGCTGCAATGTCCGTATGCAACTCAGGTCAGGTGTATGACCGCATGTATGCAGATTCAATTAGTGTGCAAACTCAGCAGGCAGTAGAGGTCAAATGTTCAACCAATATAGTCTTGTCCAAAACTTCATACAGGCCCCAAAGGGCAAAGTACATTACCCCTCCTGCGTCCCCTTGATCTTGCTCCAGCCACTTGGACTCAGGTCTATAACGCGGCGTCCCACGTGACCTGACTGCGTCCCACGTGATGCACGTAGCTGTTGTAAGGCTGGTCAGTGCGCTGGGTCCTAAGATCCGGACCGTATGGTTGTATCCGCACTGGAGATCACTCTCTAGGGGTCCGAGGGGTACGGTGACTTTTGGTACTGTCACCTCAGAGTTCCAATGGAAAGTCCTGTGCTGTCATGAACCAAACCGGACACGTTTCGGGGATCAAGCCCCTTCCTCAGCGGTCATTACCGCTGAGGAAGGGGCTTGATCCCCGAAACGCATCCCCTACCATTGCATTCCTTCCCCTACCATCCAGCCAGTAAGTGGCTTCCTCAGGATTATTGAAGAACCGGCTCATATCACCATCCACTACTCTCAGACGGGCTGGATACACCATAGAATAGGGCAGATTCTTCTCGCGCAGCCTCCGTTTCACCGCGCTGAACGTAGCTCTGCGTTTCTGCAGTTCAGATGAAAAATCCGGAAAAATCATAATGGTGCTGTTTTCAAACTTCAGCTCCTGCTTGGTGCACACCAGCTGTAACACATGATCTCTGTCAATAGAGTTCAGGAGCCTAGCAAGTAAGGGCCTCGGAGGAGTCCCCGGTGGAAGGGGTTTGGCGGGAACGCGATGCGCTCGTTCAATGATGAATGTTGCAGAGAATGCCGCATCTGGAGAGGAATTCCGGAGCCAGGTAGTGACAAACACGCACGAGTTATTTCCCTCAGCTTTTTCAGGCACGCCTATTATCCGCAAGTTATTGAGTCGCGTGCGGTTCTCATAATCATCACATTTCTGTTGCCAAAAATGGACCTTTTGCTCCAATTCCTGTATCTTTGCGGGAAGTGGTTGCAGACGGTCTTACACGTCAGAGATCCTGTTTTCTGTCTCTTTAACGCGGTCCTGTATGGCCTGCATGTCGTGGCGGAGCAGGCCTATATCCACCTTTACTTCCTCCAGTTTGCCCACCATGGACGTGCGGCAGGTAGATATCGCGTGCAGCAACTGTTCGTGACCTGCTTGAGAGATGGTTCGGCGGCCGATTGTTCCGCTCCCCCGAGCACAGGATCCTCCTCTGCCCTCTCCACTGATGACGATCGAGAGCCCGCGCCATGTTGGTCTTCCACGCGGGCAAACTCTCTGAGCCGGTCCGCAGCGGACTGAGCTCTGTTTCGAGACATATTCAAGCTGCGGGTTTTTCCCGACCCCCTACCGGTTCTGGAGGTAATGTTTGTGGCAGTTAATTGTCAGAATAATGCAGAAGTTAAGGGAATTGGGTCCGGAGCTCCGATACATGCGTCCGCTCATACCTGCTTCCGGCCACGCCCCCCAGACAGGACACTTTTAATGGGAATTTTTTATTTATTTTTACTCGTTTTATTGAGAATAGCAACCACAAATTGGTACATTTATACATATGTCAGTATCATAAATCATACATGTGAACATACATACATTGCCATGAAATTGTACAATACAATCGGAATGTAATACAGTTCCACAATGAGGGCAATAAAAAACATCAAAAGAACTGTGTCATCTCCTGGTAATGTACATTCTCTCCTCTCCCCCTCCCACCTGACATACACAATGAAATATTGAGATATGCAGTATTATGTGTTTTGTACTGAGTGCATGTGAGATGGCATTGCAGAACCCCAAATTTTTTAAAATTTCTGAGGACACTTCCTATTGCCGTACATTATTTTTTCATAGGGCAAAATTTGGTTTACCAGTGCCTCCAATGACCTATTGTCTGTCCGCCATCCATCGCAAAGCTATAGCTTTTCTGGCTAGGAAAAGGGACTCTCTTAAGAAGGTACAAACGTACAGGGAGCGGGTGTCACTATCCACTATTCCTAAAAGGCAAATCGTAGGGCAGCAGGGTATCACCTCTGTGATCAGAGTAGACAAAATGTCCACTACCTTTTTCCAAAAGGGTTGTACGTACCGGCAGTCCCAGATAAGATGCCAGAAATCTGCATTATTTTGAGTGCATCTATGGCATCTCGTGTGGTCTAACCTGCCCGTTTTGTGCAGCCTGGTAGGTGTTTAATAACTCCTGTGGAGAATGAATAGTTGAATAAAGCCTGTTGTTGAGAGAAGGCAATACATTTGATGGTGCACACAAAGCCTCAGCCCATTAATCGCATATTAATCGCGATAACTAGAATAATGACGAATATTCGATTTCGACGAATATAAAATGAATATTATATTAAATATTCGTGAATTTCGTTTAAATCGAATATGGCACCTGACGCTCATCACTACTAGTAAATACAGAAATAAATCTGGCATAGACGCTCCTCCCTGCTGCCAACCTCTCTGCAAGTTATCGAAAGCCAGCTTCCTCCTTTCTTTACCCCACACAAATCTCGCCATAGCAGAGTGCAGCCGTACAAAGAAGCTCCTCGGAACCGGGGTGCAAGCGTGTCCCAGTAGATACAATGCTTTGGGTAGGAGAACCATCTTAACAAGATTCAATCTGCCCATTACTGATAAAAGGCAATGTGGTCCATGACTTTAATTTGTCTATAGCATAAGACTGAATAGGGGCAATATTAAGCTGGCGTGACATTGTCGGGTCCTTAGTAATAATGACACCCAGATATTTAAAATGTTCCACCACCATAAGATTGTGATATACCGGGGGCCAGTTCGGGGACTATAAGGGCATAAGGGCCGATTTGGACCAATTAATGCATAGGCCGGAAAAATTACCAAATCGATCGATCAATTCAATCGCCCTCGGTAGGGATGAATCTACATCATCCATGAACAGAATGAGGTTGTCAGCATACAACCCTAGTCTATCCTTCCTACCTCCCACTGACACCCCCTTAAAGATATTGTCCTGGCGTATTCTAATGGCTAAATGTTCAATTGCCACTGCAAACAGTAGTGGGGATAGGGGGCTTCCCTGCCGGGTACCCGGTGTAAAGAAAATGTGGGGGATAAAGAGCAGTTAATCATAATATTAGCTATAGGCCGGTGGTAAAGCACTTTAATCCATTTGATAAAAGTGGGGCCAAAGCCAAAACATTCTAGGGTATGCAACAGGAACACCTATTCAATTGAATCAAATGCCTTGGCTGTATCTAAGGATGCCAAGGCCCACTGTCTGCCTTCCGTGCATCCCACCTGCACCACCACCTGAGCTCTCCTGACATTGCTAGAGGTAGAACGGCCTGGTATGAAGCCGGATTGAGCCTCGTGAACTATTGAGGTAATCACTTTATTTAACCTATTCGCAAGGATCTTGGTCAGAATCTAATCTAGGTTCAATAGTGATATTGGGCGATAGGATCCGCATTCTAAGGGATTTTTATCTGGCTTTAGGAGAACTACAATAGAAGCGTCATATAGGGAATCTGGTAAATAGCCCCTCTCCAGGGAGGCAGCATACACTTTGCACAGTTGAGGCCCTAAAATATACTAATATTTAGAGTAGACTTCCAGAGGGATGCCGTCCGGACCAGGGGACTTTCCCAAATTCAAACCCTTGATCGCAGCAACTACCTCCTCCAGCATGATCTCTTCATCAAGAAGCCCCCTATCCAAGGGGGATAGTTGAGGATGAGCCACTTCACCTAGATACGCACGAAGTGCAGACAGGGTGTATTGGGTTCTTGAGGAATATAGTTCACTATAGAATTCTCTGAATCTGTTCAATATTCCACCAGGGTCCTCCACTACGGTTCAGTCCACATTTTGTATGCGAATGATCGGAGGAGCCATAGTATTGCGTCTGACAACCTGTGCTAGGATCTTCCCCATCCTACCACCCTGCTCAAAAGCCTGTTGTTTGAGGAAGAAGAGCTTGCGATCGCTCTTTTCTTGTAAGCATAACATACCTTCTGCATCCCTTCTGCCTACCCTTCTGCATCCAATCTAATCTATTCTCCTCAGTGGGAGTGGAGACATATGTATTCTCAGCTGCCTTACATAGTGCACATAGCGCCTCCTCCTTAAGCCTCGCGGTTTTCTTAACATAAGATATGGATGATTTGGCACAACCTCTCACAAAAGCTTTCAGGGTATCCCATAATATAAGAGCATCGCAGTCCCCTTCCGTGTTTAGGTCTAGGAACACTCTTAGTTGGTCACGTATACGGTCATTTATACTCATCAGGGACAGCCAGAATGGATGTATGCGAAGACTGTGACCACTTGACTCCCCTTCAGATGAAAGCAGAGTCCCCACAATAGGCGCATGATCAGACGGTCCCTGAGGCATATACTTCACGCCAGAAATTGAGAGATAAGCCTGCGCGACACATAATAGGTAATCTATGCGGGATAGCGCCCCCTTGGAGGGCGTAAAGCAAGAGAACTCCCTGTTAGAAGGATTCCTTTCCCTCCACACGTCCAGTCACCCCAGCTCCGAGATGAATCGTCCAAGCCGCGTGACACCCGCCTGTGTGCTGTCCGCACGAGGATTGGCCTGGAACCTATCTAATGACTCATTTCCCACCTTATTAAGGTCTCCCATGCACAGTACCTTAGAGAATGGGAACTGGGTCGCAAAGCTCGCCGCAGCTTGCAGAACAGAGAGGTCGGCAGGAGGAGGTATATACACGTTAAGTATAACATAGGGTACGCCATTTAAATGTGCAAATACAAAAATATACTGATCCACCACCTCTTGATGTACCTCCCACCTTACCGAACGATGAACCAGCAAGGACACGCCCCTAGAATATGATGCGCCGTATGCAATTTTTACCCATTGCATCCATGGTTTACACAATCTACCCTCTGTTTCGGCTTTGACATGGGTTCCCTGGAGGCACAGTATGTGGGGATTGTATACCCGGACTTGTGCGAATACCGCCATACGTTTCCTGGGACCACCAAGACCACGCACATTCCAGGACATACACGTTATAGACGCCATGAGTGCTGTATGAACATTAATGAGTAGGATGATCCAGGAAACCCACATTCACTTGCCTTAATACTATCACAGCAATGTATACCACAACAATAGATAATGCACCAGTTGACATACAAACAGTTAAGCTGACAACTTAACAATAGATCCCGGCATACCGGGTAATAAACAAATTTGAAGCACAGAACATTAGTTACCATGTTAATGGAGGACCTGCACAGTGTATAGATAGTATAATCAAGTGCAGGTGAGAGTGCTGGCTCCCAATATCAATTATAAGCATGGCCAGTGATTCGTTTAATCGTAAACAGAACCTGAGACATATTTTAGACATACTCACGGGTCCCTCACACCCGTTTGCTGCCGGATGAAAAGTTTGCATGGGAGTCCAATAGAACTTATATTGCTCATAATAAAAGAACCAGAGTATGAGCAAGTCCCGTCCGGGGCCCAGAACAAGAGTTATTGCCGTTAAAGGATTGTCACCTCATCTCTGGGGCGCATTCCGGGGCCTCACTAGAAGCCAGTCCTTGGTCTCCCTGGGGTTATTGAAGAAATGCGATTTCCCGCCATCCAGGACTTTCAAGCGGGCCGGGTAGGCCATAGAATATTGTAAATCAAGATCTCGTAGGCGTTTCTTTATAGATGTAAACGTAGCACTCTTCTTCTTTAGCTCTGCCGAGAAATCCGGATATAAGGAAATGTTAGCAGATCCGAGGTTGATGGTTTGCTTTATTCTAGCCTTGGAAAGAATGAGGCCGCGATCCCGCCAGTTGAGCATGCGGGCAAGGAGTGGTCTTGATGGGGCCCCAGGTGGGGGCATCCGAGCCGGGACCCGGTGGGCTTTCTCTACTGCAAAGCCTGTCGAGAAGGACGCGTTCGGGAACGTTGATTTGAACCATCCCTCTAAGAATGTAGCAGGGTCGGATCCCTCGGTCCTCTCAGGCATACCCAGTATGCGGATGTTGTTCCTCCTCGAGCGTTTTTCTAGGTCGTCACATTTCTGACGCCACATTTCAACCGCTCCCTCCACAGCAGTCACCCTAGCTGCCAGGGGCCTGGTCGAGTCCTCCAGCTCTGACACCTTTTCCTCTGTAAGCCGAACCCTCTCCCTTAGCTGCTGGACGTCATGGCGCAGGAGGCCTAGGTCCACTCTGACCTCCTCTATCTTGCCTGTAAGTGACGACTGGCAACCCATGATGGCTGCCATCAGCTGGCTGTGAGAGATCTGCAGAGTGAGTTCAGGCTCCCCCTCCGTCTCCGTCGCTGAGGCCTGTCCAGCTTGTCCCCTGGTGAGCGGTGCACGAGGAGAGGAGGTAGCGGCGGCGCCATGTTGTGAGTCCTGACGAGCGAACTCCTTCAGGCGATCCGCCGAATGTTGCGCCTTGCTGGGACCCATGACCAGGGTGTACGACCTCCGTGGGTTCTTTAGCTCAGGTTTTGGTAGAAAAATCTTTTATACCAGCTCAGGATTACTCAGGATGGAGTTATGGAGCTGGAGCAGCTCTCAGACACGTCCAGCCATGTCGACAGTTAGCCACGCCCCCGGGATTTTTTTTTTTTTACATTCAGCATTTCATCGGACTGTTTATTTTCCTCAGTGAACACATTGGAGAAAAAAATATTTTTGCTTATGATGACCTCTCATGTCACTGCTACTGTCTGCCTGCCTACCATCATGTTCCACACTGTATGGCTGCTGCTGCAACCACTGCAACTGCTATTCCCTGTTGCTAATGTCCCTACTGTCAATTCTATTTCATCTACTGCCATTACTATTACCCCTACACCACCGCAACTACTACTACTACCCTAACACATATGCACAGACATCTTCTTCTCCTGACTATTTCATGCTGTGCTGATACTGCTGGTGCAAATATTGATGCCACTATTACTGTTACACACATTACCCTTTCCACATCCACAATGTACTGCTGCTGCTCCCCAATAAGGGAAAGTTATTCCAGTCTTGCTCAATTTCAGAACAAGCCGCTGTTTCTTCTGACAATTAAACTGCCATTTTTATTTTTTTTTTTGAATGTCTAGGGACAGCGATAGGGAACATTTTTCCAATACATACTACTCATGTAGTTTATTTATTGTTGTGCATTTGTGGACGGTTTTACATCGGTAAAACCATTAGATGTCTCTTTGAACGGATAAGAGAACACTTTAATTCTATCAAAACTGGCAAAGGCTGCCCCAGACTGATAGAACATATTAGAAGTATTCACAACGGTGATACGAGTTGTATCTCTTTTTCCGGGTTGGAGATTGTGTCCACCCCCCCTCAAGGGGGAGATAGACACCGCCTCTTACTACAGAGAGAAGCAAAGTGGGTATTACGCACAGAAGCCCTAGGGGAATTAGGACTCAATGATAGAAATGATTTAAGTCCGTTTTTGTAATATCTCAAATATGCAAGGTCTTTCCCCCTCTTTCATGTTCAATATGTGCGCATCCTTTGGATATTGCATACGCATTGTCTGTATATTGTTTTAATATATATGTTGTTTTAACTACCTCCTTAGTGCGGACGTGACCTGAGTTGTCAGTTTCCATGGCAGCAGCTCACGCCGGCATTTAAAAAGGAGCCGTGCACCAGCACGCATTGACGTTCAGCCAGATGAAGCGCATTTAGCGCGAAACGGCCGCCGCTGATCTATGCGTGCTGTGAACTGCCTCTCCCCCACTGCCTGATGTTACTTTGGATCATAATAAAGCTGCAAACTTTTTTCGACCACACTGGTGAGTGCCGCTTTTTCTTTTCATTCTACATTACCTTCGAATTATATTTAGAGACCTTGTACATTTATATGAGAAAACTTGCCCTGAAATGTCCCTTAGCAGCGTTCTCTAAATAAGTATTGCTAATGCATTTCCATCCACACGGTACAGTTCAGCGCTCACTGTGAAGACGGCTGGAGTTAATTCTTTTTCCCTCCCTGCTGGCTCCTATATATTTCTAGAAATTGATATCTGTACTATGCATATACTGTATATTTGCTCTGTTCTCCTTTTTTATATTGACACTGATTAGCATGACCAGCGCTGACAATGAATAATTGTTCTGTATCCCCAGCATGCCAGCATAACCAGTACGGTATATATTATAAATTAGCTATTCTCTGTCTCTCTACCTTAATAGCCAGCGCTGACTGCACAATCTCTCTGGCATATCCCAACAGCTGGTGAGACCACATCAAGAGCATGGTACAGAAACTTGGATGTCAGGAATAGATCAGCAGCTGGAACCATCAGTACCGACTCCAGTAATGTGTACACAGAAGCAGAACTGGAATATGGACACAGCAGCAGGACTAGAATGCTGACACAGCAGCAGGACTAGAATGTGGACACAGCAACAGGACTGAAATGTGGACAGAGGAGCAAGGCTGGAATGTTGAAGGAGGAGCAGAACATGGGAATGAGGTTTAAGGCAAGAGTGGTGTCAGGAACAGCCATTAGTTAAGTACTACTAGAAACAAAAAGAACAACTTGGGAGCAGACTAAACTAGAAACAGACCTGAGTCAAAAGTGCTCCAATGGCCCTGAAAAGTTGTGGATGACTTTCTTGGGTCTCCTAGGACTGTATGAAACTCTACCACCAAGAGTCTTGTCTTAAAGTTACAGCAACATATATGACTATGGGTAAACGCACAGCTGCTGGTGATATCTAACAGCCTCTTTTTATGCTTTTTTTTTTTTTAAATGGTCTGAAAATTGTTGACTTTCATGGCAGCAAATGTCTGTCAGTGTGTGAACACACACATGACCTGCGCTTTTGTGATCCTCCTTTACTTGTACAGTCACTCAGAATTGAGAAAGCTCGTTGGAAGAACGAGTGAAACGTTTTCAAGAAATCTACAGTACGTCCAGTTGCCTTGATTTATTCTTTACAGATATATCCTCCTTTACTGTTTTGATCTGAAAAATGGCTACAGTTATTATTATAATTATTATAATGTATTATTAAAGCGCCATTTATTCCATAGCGCTGTACATATGATAAGGGGTGCACATACAGTCATGTGAAAAAATTAGGACACCCTTTGAAAGCATGTGGTTTTTTGTAACATTTTTAATAAAAGGTTATTTCATCTCCGTTTCAACAATACAGAGAGATTAAAGTAATCCGACTAAACAAAGAAAACTGAAGAAAAGTCTTTTCAAGATCTTCTGTAAATGTCATTCTACAAAAATGCCTATTCTAACTGAGGAAAAAGATAGGACACCCTTGCCCCTAATAGCGAGTGTTACCTCCTTTGGCTGAAATAACTGCAGTGAGACGGTTCTTGTAGCCATCTACCAGTCTTCGACATCGGTCTGAGGAAATTTTACCCCACTCCTCAATGCAGAACTTTTTCAGCTGTGAGATGTTTGAGGGGTTTCTTGCACGTACAGCCCTTTTCAAGTCACCCCACAGCATCTCAATGGGATTCAAATCTGGACTTTGACTTGGCCATTCCAGGACTCTCCATTTCTTCTTTTTCAGCCAATCTTTGGTTGATTTACTAGTATGTTTTGGGTCATTGTCATGTTGCATGGTCCAGTTCCGCTTCAGCTTTAATTTTCTAACTGATGGTCTCACATGTTCTTCAAGCACCTTCTGATACACAGTAGAATTCATCGTGGATTCTATGATGGTGAGCTGACCAGGTCCTGCTGCAGCAAAGCAGCCCCAAACCATGACACTTCCACCTCCATGCTTCACAGTTGGTATGAGGTTCTTTTCTTGGAATGCTGTGTTTGGTTTACGCCAAACATGTCCTCTGCTGTTGTGTCCAAATAATTCAATTTTGGACTCATCTGTCCAAAGAACATTATTCCAGAAGTCCAGGTCTTTGTCAACTTTATCTCTGGCAAATGTCAGTCTGGCCTCGATGTTTCTCTTGGAAAGCAAAGGTTTCCTCCTTGCACACCTCCCATGCAAGTTAAACTTGTACAGTCTCTTTCTGATTGTAGAGGCATGTACTTCTACATCAACAGTAGCCAGAGCCTGCTGTAGTTCTCGAGATGACACTTTAGGGTTTTTGGAGACCTCTTTTAGCATCTTGCGGTCTGCTCTTGGGGTGAACTTGCTGGGGCGACCAGTCCTGGGCATGTTGGCAGTTGTTTTGAAAGCCCTCCACTTGTAGACTATCTTCCGGACAGTGGAATGGCTGATTTCTAAATCTTTTGAGATCTTTTTAAATCCCTTCCCAGACTCATAGGCTGCTACAATCTTTTTTCTGAAGTCCTCTGACAGCTCTTTTGCTCTCACCATGGTGCTCACTCTCACTTCAACAGTCAGGAGCACACCAAACTAAATGTCTGAGGTTTAAATAGGGCAAGCCTCATTCAACATGCAGAGTAACGATCTACTAATTATGTGCACCTGGTGTGATATACCTGTGTGAGATCTGAGCCAATTTAAGAGGGAATACATGTGAGGGTGTCCTATCTTTTTCCTCAGTTAGAATAGGCATTTTTGTAGAATGACATTTACAGAAGATCTTGAAAAGACTTTTCTTCAGTTTTCTTTGTTTAGTCGGATTACTTTAATCTCTCTGTATTGTTGAAACGGAGATGAAATAACCTTTTATTAAAAATGTTACAAAAAAACACATGCTTTCAAAGGGTGTCCTAATTTTTTTCACATGACTGTACATAATACAGACAATTGCACTAATCATAAACAAGACGAGTTACAAACTGGTACAGAAAGAGAGAGGGCCCTGCCCGTGAGGGCTTACAATCTACATGGTATGGGAGAAGGACACAGTAGGTGCGGGTGATGTTGGTCATGGCGGTATAGAGGCAGCAGGGTCACTGGTTGTAGGCTTGTCTGAAGAGGTGCGTTTTCAGGTTTCTTTTGAAGGATTCCACTATAGGTGAGAGTCTCATATGTTGGGGTAGCGAGCTCCAGAGTATGGGGGATGCATGGGAGAAATCTTGGAGTCGATTGTGGGAAGAGGCGATAAGAGGAGAGGAGAGAAGGAGGTCTTGTGAGGATCGGAGAGTGCGTGTCGGGATGTATCAGGAAAGTAGCTCAGAGATGTAGGGAGGGGACAGGTTATGGAAGGCCTTGTATGTATTTGCTAGTACTTTGAAGTGAATTTGTTGGGCAATGGGGAGCCAGTGAAGGGATTGGCAGAGAGGAGAGGCAGAGGAGTAATAGGGTGAGAGGTACATTAGTCGGGCAGCAGAGTTGAGGATAGATTGGAGGGGTGCGTGAGTGCTAGATAGAAGGCCACAGAGGAGAATGTTGCAGTAGTAGATGATGAGGGCATGTACAAGCATTTTCGCAGATTCAAAGTTAAGGAAAGCACGGATGCGGGAGATGTTTTTGAGTTGGAGGCGGCAGGTGGTGGAAAGGGCTTGGATGTGTGGTCGGAAGGAAAGGGCAGAATCCAAGGTCACTCCAAGGCAGTGGACTTTGTTGACCGGGGAGAGAATGTGCAGCCATTGATTGTGATAGATAGGTCTGTTGGGGGGGTTTGAACAAGATGGGGAAAAGATTATAAATTCTGTCTTATCCATGTTAAGTTTTAGAAAGTGAGAGGCGAAGAAGGATGAGATAGAAGATAGACATTGTGGGATTCTTGATAGTAAGGTGGTGATGTCTGGACCAGAGAGGTAGATTTGTGTGTCGTCAGCATAGGAGTGATACTGAAAGCCATGGGACTCTATGAGCTGTCCCAGGCTAAAAGTGTAGATAGAGAAGAGCAGGGGTCCTAGGACAGAGCCTTGAGGGACACCAACAGAGAGGGAATGAGACGAGGAGGTGGTGCGAGAGTGGGAGACGCTAAACGTCCGGTCTGTGAGGTATGATGTGATCCAGGAGAGGGCCAGGTCAGTGATGCCAACAGATGAGAGAGTTTGCAACAGAAGGGAGTGGTCGACAGTGTCGAAGGCAGAGGACAGGTCAAGGAGAAGGAGGACAGAGTATTGTTTCTTGGTTTTGGCTGTCAGTAGGTCATTGGTGACTTTGGTAAGGGCAGTCTCAGTCGACTGGTGGGGTCGGAAGCCAGATTGTAGCCGGTCAAAGACGGAGCAAGAGGAGAGGGTGAGAGGATAGTTCTGAAATCCCCTGCAAAGCACAGAAATTAATGTGTTAATTAGTGTTAATTAGGGTTGAGTGAACCCGTGGAAGTTCGGGTTCGCCGGGTTCGGCCGAACTTGAGGTCAAAGTTCGGGTTCGGGACCTGAACTTCACCCCAAACACAGACCCCATTTAAGTCAATGGGGACCCGAACTTCACTTTATTATTTTCCATTATAACATGGTTATAATAGGAAATAATAGCGTGGTGAGCGCGGTGACGTCACTGCAGGTCCTTCTATCTTCATTCAGCAGGCAAGAAGATACCGGCTGTGCGATCAAGTGGATGAGGTGAGTTTATTTTTTATTTTTTAACCCCTTCATAGACATTTTATTTAGCATTCTGTTTTAAGAATGCTATTATTTTCCGTTATAACCATGTTATAACGCAAAATAAAAAAATCTCCCGAACACCAAACCCGAAACCGAACTTTAGTGAAAACGTCCGGGTTCGGGTCCGGGTACCCGAACTGGCAAAGTTCGGTACGAACCAGAACTTTGCAGTTCGGGTTCACTCAACTCTAGTGTTAATGACACTATATTTCATGTATCATGTCCCATAGGCTGTATATGGAGTGTGACTTACCTAGTTCTGTAGCTACAGGAAGCTGACACATTTTCTTCCTCTCAAGGAGGTAGTTGGAATATGTGGTGGGAGCTTGTACCACACTGCACTGCACTTTGCATCATCATTTTCACTGCATGGCCTCAGAAAGTGCCAGAGAGGACAACTACCATGACTATTACAACCCCTATCTATGTCACTACGTCTACTCTCGTCCTTTCCACCTCCTCACTAGGCTGCTGCATTGCACCATTTTGAGAAATTCGCCTAGTTTAACCTCCTCACGACCGCCGTTTGCAGGATTGCGTCTTCTCGGCGGTCGTGCCCTTCTGGGTGGACGCGCCGGTGCGTCCTCTCGCGAGACGCGAGATTTCCGGGTATGCCGGCCCGCGCATGCGCATCGCGGGCCGGCAAAATTCAAAGAAGAAGTTTGTCATCAACCTGCCGGCCACGATCATTGGCTGGCAGGTTGATGATTTTCAAAAAAAACAATCACAAGCCACATAACCCATCATATTAGTAAATATGATGGGGTTATATGGCTGCTGTGCTCCTCTGCTCCTTCTTTTGGTCGGTTGGTTCCAGCAGAGGAGCAGAGGAGCACACATCACTGTGAGTACCCACTACACTTAGCCCCCAGATCACCTCCCAGCACCCAATTAACCCTTTGATCACCCCTTCTTGCCCCTGTCAATCATTAGTGAAAAGGAAAAAAGTGATCAGTGCAAACTGTCACTTTTTTTTTTTCACTGGTATTGACCGTTAGGTTTTAGGTATAGTTTAGGTCCCTTGGTTAGGTAGTTTAGCGATCAGTTAGCGCCCAGCCCACCGCACCGCAGTCCGTTATTCGCTGATTAGCGTATCGCTAATCAGCATTTGTACTTTTATAGTATCTGAAAGTGATCAAAACTGATCACGGTCAGATCTATAATTGTATTAGTGTCACTTTAGTTCGCCCTCCACCCAAAACGCAGTGTTTGCCCGATCAGGCCTGATCGGTCGCCCACACGTGCGTTCACCCACGCCCGCCCCACCGCAGTGACAAAAAAATTATTTTTTTTTGATCACTGCACATTCACTTTACACGCAC
Source organism: Bufo gargarizans (assembly GCF_014858855.1). Lineage (NCBI taxonomy): Eukaryota > Metazoa > Chordata > Amphibia > Anura > Bufonidae > Bufo > Bufo gargarizans. Next base: position 75,183,399 of record NC_058083.1, read on the forward strand.
TGCGGCGATAAAAAAATCAGTTTTGATATTTTTTATCAACCGCAGCAGCCTCCGGTACTTCGCTAGCCTCCCCTTTGTAAGACAGGCTTGCTTTTTTTTTCTTGGGTAGTCTCAGGGAATACCCCTAAATTTAGTTGCCCAAATGTCTAACAGGGGGTATTCTTCTGAAGAGGCCTACAGGCTTCTGACCCAGTCAGATTCATCTGATGAATCCAGCGGGTCAGAATACGAACCTGTAGAAAGCAGTGGCTCTCTGACCCAAAGTTCGGACGAGGAGGTTGAGGTCCCTGATAGCAGCAGGCGTACCCAGCCCCGTGTCGCTAGACCGCAGGTTGCGCAGGATCCGCAGAGTGGGGCTGGTGCTGTCGGATTACGTGGTGAGGCATACACCAGCAGCCCAGCCCTTCCTGGACCTAGTACCAGCACTGCCGTACAACCTGGTGAAGTAGCGAGCACCAGAAGGACAGTTGAAGCTGGTACGGTGGCACGTGCAGTAGTGACCCCGTCGCAGCCACCGCAAAGACATGCCCGTAGAGCCCCTAGAATCCCAGAGGTGCTGGCAAACCCTGATTGGCAGTCCCCAACTTCAGCCGCACCTGTAGTTTTCCCTTTTACTGCCCAGTCTGGAGTTCGGGTTGAGACAGCTCAGATCGGTTCGGCCCTGGGATTTTTTGAGCTGTTCTTGACTGCGGAGCTCTTAGACTTAGTTGTGGCCGAAACAAACAGATATGCCACACAATTTATAACCGCTAACCCGGGAAGCTCTTATGCCCAGTCTTTCCGGTGGAAACCAGTCCAAGTTTCCGAAATTAAAACTTTTCTGGGCCTCCTCCTCAACATGGGCCTGACAAAAAAGCATGAATTGCGGTCATATTGGTCCACGAACCCAATTCATCACATGCCCATGTTCTCTGCTGCTATGTCCAGGACACGATTTGAGACCATCCTGCGTTTCCTGCACTTTAGTGATAACAGCACCTCCCGTCCCAGAGGCCACCCTGCTTTTGACCGGCTCCACAAAATTCGGCCCCTCATAGACCATTTCAACCTGAAATTTACAGATTTGTATACCCCTGAGCAAAACATCTGCATAGACGAGTCCCTGATACATTTTACCGGGCGCCTTGGCTTCAAACAATACATCCCAAGCAAGCGCGCCCGGTATGGGGTCAAATTGTATAAGCTCTGTGAAAGGGCCACAGGCTATACCCACAAATTTCGGATCTATGAGGGAAAAGATCAGACCCTGGAGCCGGTCGGTTGCCCTGACTACCTGGGGAGCAGTGGGAAGACAGTTTGGGACTTGGTGTCACCCTTATTCGGCAAGGGGTACCATCTTTATGTGGACAATTTTTAAACAAGTGTGGCCCTCTTTAGGCATTTGTTTCTAGAACGGATTGGCGCCTGTGGTACCGCGCGAACTAGTCGCGCGGGCTTCCCCCAACGGCTCGTTACCACCCGTCTTGCAAGGGGACAGAGGGCCGCACTGTGTAACGAAGAACTGCTCGCGGTGAAATGGAGAGACAAGCGTGACGTTTACATGCTCTCCTCCATTCACGCAGACACGACAATCCAAATTGAGCGAGCAACCCGTGTCATTGAAAAGCCCCTCTCAGTCCACGACTATAACCTTCACATGGGAGGGGTGGACTTCAATGACCAGATGTTGGCTCCGTATTTAGTGTCCCGCAGAACCAGACGCTGGTATAAGAAGGTGTCTGTATATTTAATTCAATTGGCTCTGTATAATAGTTTTGTTCTCTACAGTAAGGCTGGGAGAACTGGATCCTTCCTCAAATTTCAGGAAGAGATCATCGCGAACCTCCTGTACCCAGGAGGTTCCATGGCCCCATCCACCAGTGTAGTTAGCCGTCTACACGAGCGACATTTCCCCAGTGTCGTTCCTGGTACCTCAAACCGACCGCCACCCCGAAAAAAATGTCGTGTCTGTAGCAGGAGTGGAATAAGGCGTGACACCCGCTATTTCTGTCCTGACTGTCCTGACCACCCTGCCCTATGCTTTGGAGAGTGTTTCCGGAAGTACCACTCACAGATACACTATTAGCATAGGGATCATCTCACCAGGACAGGCACACAGGGCTATTAGGGCCCATTCACTCACAGCTGCTGCAAACGTCTCCTTTCACATGGGACAAAGTGCATAACGCACTTCGCCACATCTTTGGGCGATTTGCGGTTTGCACATTGACCCATGGGGAAGGAGAGGTTTGTTCTATAAAGGTAAAAAAAAAAAAAAAAAACACCAGTAAGCAAACACGTTAATGTTTAGTTCAAAAAGTTGTTTTTTTACCTTTCAGGTGGACCAACCGATCTACTAGCTGCAGCACTGATGTGCATTCTGACAGAAGCATTGCGCTGCTGTCAGATTACACGCAAGTCGGTGTATGCGGCGCTGCAAGACAGGATTGATTTTCTCCTCTGCAGTGACAGATACGTTTGCCAAGGCATACGAGCTGAGGAGGAGGCGGCGTTCCTATGCTTTGGCAAACACTTTGTATATATATAAAAAATAAATAAATAAATCCCGGCAATGATTTATTCATCCACATCGATTGATGCGAATGGAGAAATCTGGTTTGCCAGGGCATACGAGCTAAGTGGGTATTGATGTAGGGCGGAGCTCCTATGTCCTGGCAGACGCCTTTCCCCTCCATTTTTTTTTTGGGCAGAGATTTTTTCATCCACATTGATCGATGCGAATGAAGAAATCTGTGCCGTTCATTTTTTTCTTTCAGCCCAGAGGCTGAACGGAAAAAAAATCTCATTACCTGTATGCTCAATATAAGGAGAATAGCAGAAACTCCTAATGCTGGCCATACATGTAATGATTGCGGAGACCCTCAAATGCCAGGGCAGTACAAACACCCCACAACTGACCCCATTTTGGAAAGAAGACACCCCAAGGTATTTGCTGAGGGGCATATTGAGTCCATGAAAGATTTAAATTTTTGTCCTAAGTTAGCGGAAAGTGAGACTTTGTGAGAAAAAATAAAATAAAATCAATTTCCGCTAACTTATGCGAATTATTATTTTTTTCTATGAACTTGCCAGGCCCCTCATTGGATACCTTGGCGTGTCTTCTTTCCAAAGTGGGGTCACATGTGGGGTATTTATACTGCCCTGGCTTTTTAGGGGCCCTAAAGCATGAGAAGAAGTCTGGGATCCAAATGTCTAAAAATGCCCTCCTAAAAGGAATTTGGGTACCTTTGCGCATCTAGGCTGCAAAAAAGTGTGACACATCTGGTATCGCCGTACTCAGGAGAAGTTGGGGAATGTGTTTTGGGGTGTCATTTTACATATACCCATGCTGGGTGAGAAAAATATCTTGGTCAAATGCCAACTTTGTATAAAAAATGGGAAAAGTTGTCTTTTGCCAAGATATTTCTCTCACCCAGCATGGGTATATGTAAAATGACACCCCAAAACACATTCACCAACTTCTCCTGAGTACAGCGATACCAGATTTGTTACACTTTTTTGATGCCAATGTGGGCAAAGGGGCACATATTCCAAAGTGCACCTTTCGGATTTCACCGGTCATTTTTTACACATTTTGATTGCAAAGTTCTTCTCACACATTAGGGCCCCTAAATTTCCAGGGCAGTATAACTACGCCACAAGTGATCCCATTTTGGAAAGAAGACACCCCAAGGTATTCTGTGAGGGGCATGGTGAGTTCCTAGAATTTTTTATTTTTTGTCGCAAGTTAGTGGAATATGAGACTTTGTAAGAAAATAAAATAAAATAAAAATCATCATCATTTTCCGCTAACTTGTGACAAAAAATAAAAAGTTCTATGAACTCCCTATGCCCATCAGCGAATATCTTAGGGTGTCTACTTTCCAAAATGGGGTCATTTGTGGGGTTTTTCTACTGTTTGGGCATTGTAGAACCTCAGGAATCATGACAGGTGCTCAGAAAATCAGAGCTGTTTCAAAAAGCGGAAATTCACATTTTTGTACCATAGTTTGTAAACGCTATAACTTTTACCCAAACCATTTTTTTTTTTGCTTAAACATTTTTTTTTATCAAAGACATGTAGAACAATAAATTTGGCAAAAAAATTATATATGGATGTAGTTTTTTTTGCAAAATTTTACAGCTGAAAGTGAAAAATGTCATTTTTTTGCAAAAAAATCGTTACATTTTGATTAATAACAAAAAAAGTAAAAATGTCAGCAGCAATAAAATACGACCAAATGAAAGCTCCATTAGTGAGAAGAAAAGGAGGTAAAATTCATTTGGGTGGCAAGTTGCATGACCGAGCGATAAACGGTGAAAGGAGTGTAGTGCCGAAGTGTAAAAAGTGCTCTGGTCATGAAGGGGGTTTCAGCTAGCGGGGCTGAAGTGGTTAATAAAAATTTGAAATTCTGATTTGACACACATTTTTGGAAAGTTCAGGACAAATTTGATTAGTTTAGAATCAATTCACTCATCTTTAGGAACAAACTAGAAACAGACTCGCATCAGAATCCACAGGAACAATGGATCAGATAAAGCCTTCTAGGAACACACTGTGTAAAACCCAAAAAACAATATATCACGCAATACGAGTGTAATATAAGAATCAAATAGTCATTAAAAAACACAAATTATTTAATGCAGATATGCACCCACGCACTAAAGGGTATCAGAGGGAACAGGAAAGAGTAACACAATAGATAGTAAACATAATGTGGTAAAGTACCCAATACCTAAATAATTTCTATCTGGTTCAAAGGCAGTAGTAAACTAGACAGTATAGCAAGAGCTCAAAATATAATAATTTAATATTTAGTACCTGGCCCTGCCTCTAATGGCACCCACTGCTCCAACACCGTTTTGCATTCACTCCTGAACTCAAGGTTTCTGTTGTAAAATCTTCCCAATGGTAGTCTTGGATAAACACAGTAATGCAGTCTGAAAAATGCCTATGTTTAGATACTCTTTGTTGCTATCTAAACGTATCCATCGGATGTAGCTAGCAAACCTTATAGAAACATGGATAGTGTTATACATTTCAGCCATAAAATAGCTTAGCAGCTATGTAAATATTCTAATTGTGGCTTATAGTCATACTGCCAGCTGAGTTCTCCACAAGTTTAATTAAATTTTCTTATATAATTCCTAAAAGGCAGGTCAAAAATTAGCTCTAACCAGTTTTACAAGTTACTTTTGTTTCCTCTAAATTAGAAAATAATTGGGTAGGGCATTCTTAAATAAAGTAATTTCATCAAGAACTTTATTAAATTCCCTTCCTCTATGAAATGTTATACTTATATTAATATTTTCTTTCTAGTTGGAAATCAAAGTTTGAATAGGTCCCACAAAATTAATGATCTGCCAGAGTTCCAAGAGTAACAAGAACTCCACGGTTCTACATAAACTGTTAAAATCTTCTTACTAGGGATGAGCAGCTCGTGGATGTTTGGGTTCGCCGGGTTCGGCCTAACTTCGGATCAAAGTTCGAGTACGGTACCCGAACTCGAACCCGAACCTGAACCCCGTTTAAGCCAATGGGGACCTGAACTTTGGTGCACTAAAATGGCTGTAAAATAGTCATAGTCAGGGTCCATTCACACGTCCGTTGTTTGTTTCTTGATCTGTTCCGTTTTTTGCTGAACAGATCTGTACCAGATCTGGACCCATTCATTTTCAATGGGTCCTGAAAAAAAACGGACAGCACAATGTCAGATTTTTTTTCAGGACCCATTGAAAATGAATGGGTCCAGATCTGGTCCAGATCAGTTCAGCAAAAAACTGAACAGATCAGGAAAGAAACAACGGACGTGTGAATGGACCCTAAGGGCAAGAGGGCTGAAAAAGGAAGCAAAATTGGGGTAAGAACAGGACAATTGCCCTGCAAACAAATGTGGATAGGGAAATGACCTAAAATATCATAGAATAGAAAAATAATAATAATAATAATAATAATAATAATAATAATAATAATAATCTTGAACTAGGAGATGTTAGATCCTGTCTTCCACCCAGCTGCAAGATGTCTTAAAAATGGACAGGAAACTGTGCATGCACTTCAGCCACTTTTACCATACAAAACATGCCCTCTTTGACCTGCAAATCCAGAATGGGGTTCCCCAACATCACCTCATATATGTGATTTTTGCACATATTGGAACTCCATCTTCCACATGTTGGACTGATTATGTGAGCAGAGGAAGGCTTTGAATGATTTTTTTGATGATGCAGGCAGACAGGACTACACACTGTGTAACGTCAACATTAGCCAGTGGCAGCTCATGTGTGACACCTGCCGCTTGCTCAGGCCCTTTGAGGAGGCCAATTTATCATTTATCAGGACTATGAGATGAATGATGTAATTCCACTCCTTCACATCCTAGTCAGTACTGCACCACCAATGAGGCCAGGTTAGGCAATCGCCTCAGGCTGCACCAGGTAGGGGCAAGAGGGGGGAAGCGGAAGGGCCATGGGCAATGAGCACTTTAATTGTGGCAAAGGGGCTAGCTTAATGAATTGGCATGAGGGGGCCGCCGTTTAAGTTTTCGCCTCAGGAAGCAGAAAGGCTAGGATACTTTTGTGACTTCTCATGCTGTTCACACCTTCAGATCTCTGTGACTGGCCCAATATGTTGACTCCTCATGCTGTTCACACCCTCACCACTCTGTGACTGGGCCACTATTGTGACTGTTCATGCTGTTCCAATCCTTACCATTCAGTTCTGTCGGCACTAGTGTCCCTGTTTGGCCTTGTTGACATCACTGTTTATTATACCATTCTTCCATAAGAAGAACTGAAAAATTTAAAACACAACAGATCCGGTCTTTGGAGCATCCATAAGGCCTCAATCACAAGGTTGGTATTTTGCATCAGGATTTGATCATGATCATTTTGATAGTCAAAAGCAGGAGTGGGCCCAAAACACAAAAGATAAAAAAATATTTTCATGACATTTAATCCCTGTTAGGGACACACTACTGTTTTTGTTTTTCAAATACTCATTAATAACTGACCAAATACTGACCATGTAAAGGCGGATACTCAAAATACTGTATCTGTTTTTCTTTGGGCTGTTCGTCTGACAGATCAGAAGAAGCGAAAAATAAACTGTGATTTTAACACAACCTTACCGCTGACACCCTTCCTAATGTGTCATGGGGCCACTACTTGAATCATTGGTTAAGAGAATACATTATATATCAATCAATTTGGACACCCCACAAACAGTGAAATGAGACAGCTCTTTTACACTATATTAGAATCAGTGACTAACAGAATAGGTTATCTATCAATCAATGTGGACACAGAAGACAGTGTAAAATGAGACCATTATTTCCCACTATATTAGAATCTTGGGCCACTTCACAGTTAAGTAAATCAGACCCGATGCTAACATTGACCTGTAAGGCTGAGTTCACAATTCAGTTATTTGATCAGTTAATTCTGGCAGTTACTGTATGGTGAGCCAAAATCAGGAGCCAATGCTAATATCAGATAAGGTATCATGAAAAGATCTGCACTAGTGTTGAGCGAACCTGAACTGCAAAGATGCCGCAAAAGTTTGGGTTCCAGTTCAGTGTTCGGGCATTTAATAAAGCTTGTTTAAAGGCTGCAGGCAGCCAATCAATAAGCTTTTACGCTGTGGGCACCTAGTAATGGCATGGCTGTGATTGGCCGGTGCATCATGTGACCCAGCCTCTATACAAGTTGGATCACGTGTAGCACCGCCCATCAGCTCTGAGTAGTGCAGGGACAGGAAGCAGGCAGCTGAAGTGAGGGAGAGTGTTAGGAATTTCATCTGGCTATTTATTCTGTGGGTGATCTATAGTGATTTTTTTGTGGGTGCAAAGCACCATCTTTGTACCCCTGACACAAAAATATAATAGTTAATCTGTCTTTTAGTTTGGGGGGTGACATATAACCATTTTTGGTATGAGGAACACCTGTACTGTATACGTGACAGGGAAATTAATATAGTTAGTCCATCTGTTAGATTAGTGGGTGACATATACCCATTTTTGGTGTGAGGAACACCTGCACTGCATCCGTGACAGGTAAATTAATATAGTTAATCTGTCTGTTAGATTGGTGGGTGACATATACCCATTTTTGGTGTGAGGTACACCTGCACTGCATACGTGACAGGGAAATTAATATAGTCAACAGTGTTGCCTTATTCCTCCTCCTCCACCCCCGCTTCCACCTACACCATCATGTCCACCACCTCCTCAACCTCCTACTCCACTTTTACCGCTACCTTCTAGTTCAATATTAATTTATATTATTTTAAGTCATTTCCCGATCCACATTTGTTTGCAGGGCAATTGTCCTGCTCATAACCCCATTTTGCTTCCTTTTGCAGCCCTCTAGCACTTACTACGACTATTTTGCAGCAATTTTAGTGCACCAAAGTTCAGGTCCCTATTGACTTCAATGGGGTTCAGGTCAAGTTCAGGTCCCGAAGTTCAGCTGAACCCGGCGAACCCGAACATCCACGGGTCCGCTCATCCCTAATCTGCACCTGTTCTGTGTTTTGGACCCGTAATTGACCAAATAACTGAAGTGTGAACTGAGCCTAATAGTGACGCACAGTCATTCTACAGCTAACAGAAGTAATTCCAAAGCATGTGTTTGCACTGCCACAACATGGCTTAAAAGAACAATTTTTTTTACCTCCTCTACTTTATTGGCACTGTCTCCAAAGAGTTATTGGGACACTGCCCCTGCATATTTTTCTTTTGATTTAGCTTGGGATTAGCTAGGACTGTTGGTGGCCTGCACGATAATGTGCACATCCATATACTGTAGACCTGCCTGTCACTGTAACTGTTTCACTACCAGAAAGTACTAGTTATGCATGTTACTGCAATGTACAGTGTTGTACACAGAGACACACTCACCCTGCAGTTTAACTGCAGGCCAGGATATAGCCGATTGAATGTGCTTCATGATGAATTAATTCGGAACAAAGCGCATTTCTTGGAGAAATTCAGCGAAGCGTCCAAATCGATTTTTTCAAAACTTTACTCATCTCTAAACATTATCATCCATATTTCCAATGATGCATGTATATAACATGCGGACTCAAAATACTCACACTGGTTTCTGGATTAATGTTCCCACTGGTCCAAAACTATTTACTACAGTTAATAGACAGAAGTCAGCCTTGCTCATTTGCTGTCTGTGCCTTCCACCGAAAATAGCATCAGTGTTTGTAGGAAGAGGAATTTCTCCCAGCTTCTGAGATTCCATGCCGTAGTCTTTATATTCCACGAGAGGTGTAGCTACAGTAGGTGGAAGCTGGCACGGCACATGCCCTATTTTCTGGGCTATAGGGTGCCTGCCAAAAAACCACTCTGCTAAGGTACAAGTTTAGTACAGTTATCTAATTCTTTGCCCCAGGTGAAGGAAAACTTAGCCACAATGCTTCATTTCATCCCAGCCAACCCCAACCAAGTTTTGATATACATCCTCCAAGATATGACAAGCAAAACTCACTCTTCTATTCAAACACCTACCACCTAATGTATATTGGTGGAATGTTTTCACTAAAATGTACTCTCACTCATCTAGTAACACCACTGTCATTGGAAGTATGCTTCATATAATTCTATTGTCTTTACCCCAGGGAAGATTTCACACCATCAGATATCATCTAGAAAAGACAAATAAAGGACGAAGGCTCTTCAGACATTACAAATAAGAGAATTACAATGGACAAAATAGCAAAGTATACCTCGGTGGGACGCAACGCACCTCATTATACTGAAGGTCAATAAAAATATTATTTACCTCCAGAAACGGCAGTAACTCAACAGCTTTTTTTTTTTTTTTTTTTACCATATATTCATTCTAAATAAATTTAATATACTATATTAACCTTATTGTGCTTCAATACAGTCTAAGGGTAATACAAATATCAGTCTCAGTGCTGTGTTGCAGTCTGCAGGGTGGATCTGACTCATGTGCTATTACTTTTACATGTCACACAGAGGAACAACTCTGACACTGCTTCTTGGAAATGTACAGTATACCTTAGAAAAAAATTACACCTTCGGGTGATAAGGTGGATATGAAGGAAATTCTTGTTTCATTGTAGACAAATGCACGAACCTTGACTCAGCTAAGTCTGCATCATAAGCAGTTCTAAGCATGCCTTTTATGTAGAAAAATAGCAAAACAAGGGGTTATTAAAAAAATCTGCTCTGTTTAACATTTCTGTTAGCACAGTGGCTTGTGCCCGTCACTACTCTTTTCTCCCAGAATGGGGAACAGGTGATGCCTTACTCTCCCGATCCTGCTCGGTGGCCTGAACCTGCTGCCCCTTCTCTTGCTCACTCCTTTCTCGCCCAACCCGTTCTCCTCACCTGTAGAGTGTGCTCTTGTGTAACACCTAATTTTTCCCCAGCTTATAGCTGGCTGTGTCAGGGTATATCAGGTTTTATAAGGCATCTTCCTAAGTGGGAGAATGCCTGAGCTGTTTTCTGCTCCTGTTTGTCTGCCTGACTTCTGCCTGTTTACAGATTCTGACCCTCTGCTACTTGAACTGTTTACTGCATTGAACCTTCGCTACTTGCCCTGGACTCAGATTAGGTTCATGGATTTGTATTAACTCCGCCTGTCCTGACCTATGCTCATTTCCTGACATACGAGTATTGCATGACTCCTTAGTTTAAGCAGTCAACCACACTAGGACTGTTCAAAGAGGTATTAACCAGCTGGTCCCCCTGCAGTCCATATCCCTGTATAAGGGTTAAAGGGTAAATACCAGGGGATCGTTAGGATAATGCCCTTAGGACTAGCCCAAAGTCAAACCGGTTGTTTTTTTTGCAGTGGTTCCACGTTCACTGTCTGTAACAATTTTCACATAGCACATAATATCTCAAATAATACTGTATACAATAAGCAAATATACAAAACCGGTAAAATTATGATTTACACTTTTCTCTACTTTCACTGTCCATCAATAGGAGCATATAGATATCACAAGGCCTCATTGCAAAACGTTGTATGTTCTCAGTGAGATTTATGATGAATTAACAATTTTTAGAAAAAAAATATTTTATTGAAATAAGTTGTGCTTTATTTAACCCACTTCAGCTGATGTTATGTCATAAAAAAATTGAACAAGCACTTTATAAATATAGAGATCTTTTTGAACACAATATTTCTCAATGTATTTGCACTAAACAACTTGCATCTGTATGCGGATAAATCTCCCCTATACAGCTTTATCTTCACTGCTTCCACTCACACAATATCATAAAAAACTGGTTGCTTGCAGAAATCACTAGGGAGAGCTCAGTGCATAGGAATGTATGCAGTTACCATTAAACTCATTGGAAGCTGTAAAATGTGTATGCACTGAGCTCCCCCTAGCGGCAGCTGCGGGAAAATGGGTCTATGTTAGGAGGCAGGGGAAGTAGTTTAGAATTTTACCATGAGAAACCCCTACCATAGGCCACAGAGCAGTGGCATGGTCTGCCCCCATGGTAAGTAGGCCATTTCCATTACCTGAGCACTTGCTGTAGAACCTCAACATTTTTTTTTAAGTTGATCTTTTGGGGGTTGACGTTAGTATGTGGGATTGTCTCTTTGCACTATCCATCTGGACTAAAATTTTTGATCTTCATCATTGGTTCACAGGTAGTACCTTACCTGTATCAACTTCTATCGGTTTCCTTTTTACCACCCCCAGATCACTCTCCTGCTTATAAAAAACCCTTAGACATATTTTGACAGCTGAAAGGACTGGTGTCCCAAGAGATTAGAAATGCACCACAGCACATCCTTAACTGAATGGGTGGTCAAGATGAAGTTGATGAGAATGGAAAATGTTTTAGCGATATTACAGGAAAGTTGACACTTTTATCTCTGTACTAGATGGATTATATTTAAAGACAGCAATGTCCTCCCAGTTTGGTTGAGCAACAAAACTTTTGGAAAGAGCCAATGCTCACCTCTTACTTAGCCCTAGCTTTCCCTAAGCAGCATAGCCCCTTTTTTCCTTATCCTTTTTCTCCTCTCCTTCTGTTTCTTTCTCCTTTCTTTCTTGAGTTGGCCTGTACTATTGTGTACTATTGCAGTTAATATACCTAAGAAAGTGATACTGTATGTGCACCTTAATAATGAGACAATAAACACATTCCTAAATGAGCTATTTGATTTGTGAGTTTTAGTTTTTTCACCTTTTATAACCTGATCCTTGCAGTAAATTAAAAGAAAATTATCGCAAATTCTAAGCTACTAACAAAGTTATTTTACCCTATGCTAGAAAATACCAACTTTTCCCCCTCAGTTGCAGCAGGGATAAGAAAAACTAGGTTTGCAGGGATGAAAATGAAAGGACTCACCTGTCACAGGCATTTCAGTTCCAGTACCAAGACAACCTTTACAACCGATGCCTCACTGACCCAGAAGTTTGAAGTGCCATCTACAAATACTTCACTAATGCCAGCATATCATTGGCCTCAGCTAGCCAGAACATGTGCAGGCACGGCACATGAGTGTTGTCACCGCTTAGGCCATTGATGGGCTGGCAGAGATGACATCACATTTCTGGTCAATATAAAATGTGGTTCCTGATTTCAGAAAACCCCTTCAAGGTGATTGTAAGCACAAAAACTCGCCTATCTGCTACAAGATAATGTGCACGGGCAGACTGTTTTGGAAGACTGTTCCATTCATCATATCTGGCATAGCTAGAAAGGTCTGGAGAACCACCAGACTCCATTGACTACAATGGGACTATAGTGATCTGGCCCGTTTATGGCGTTAGTGCAAGCAGCAATTTTTGTCTGGTCTAAGCCCAGTACTAATGTTGGAAAAAGGCCGGATCCCTGCGAGGTCCCATTACAGTCAATAGGCTCCGGCGGGGAAAGGTAGTATCTAGCTATGTCGGATGAAATCCAGCAGGCTGTTCCTCTGCCAAAAGGATCCTCAGGGTAGGCCAAAAATATCTCTGGGACCCCTTCCATTCAGACATTTGAGGGGATCTTAGTGCTCAGCCTAATTTACTTCCTTCTTTCTTGGTAATACCATATCAGTTGAAAATAGGAGCTTTCAGCAACAGCATGCTCAATGAAAACCTTGTGAAAAGGTAACTTAGTTTTCTCAATAGACCTGCAAACACTGCTTACTTTTGTAATTTGTGTTTTAACACTTGCAATTTAGTATGGAAACCTCACTACTTTTTGACTCAGGATTGACATAAAAAGAACAAAAATACATTTTTTCTACTACTCATCAACCTCCAAACTCTAAGCAGAAAGAGACATACGGTACCTGTATTTTCTCTTATAGCTAAGGATTAGCTATGGGCATTGACTGGTACACTGCATGCATAAAATGCATTATAGATGAAGAACCTGCATCCAAGCCTCAGTCATGTTAACCATTACGGACAGCTGAAGAAATTTCTCTACCTAAGCCGGCTGAGCCATAGACTGCACACTTAGTCATCTAGGGAGACAGACTGAATCAGACAGTAAGTGTTGGTCTACTCCCCTGTGGATGATTCAGAAGAAGGTAAAGTAATGAATCATGTTTTTGTAGCCCTGGGGAGTTAAGTGCAAAGCTCACAGCTAGGCGCCATAGTTAAGTTGAAAAAAAAAAATACAGAAATCCCCCCAGAGAAAAGTGTGATAAGAGGTTCCTGGTAGACGATGTAATCACTTGTAATATTCAGCAAGCAAATTACAGCACCTTAAATAACATAAGATGCAACTACTGCTTATAAGCAAGTATGAGGTCAATAAACCACTGATGGAAGTATAGTATATTTTATCTATTTATGTAGATGTGAATAATAGGCATTCGTTATGTTTATACCTCTCTACATCACAGTCATGATATCACTGAGATGACTGTAAATGTAATCTAATTCCAATTACTACTATTACATCATACAATTTTGTGAACTACAGTAATTTGGCGCAGCCTGCCAACTACACAGTCAGTATCGGATTGACCCATCGGATTGACCCATTGGAGAACCGGAGGATGCGTCGTTGTGCCCTCTGACACTTTTATCCGCAATATGCGCTGCTTAGATATGTTGCCCCTCAGCAATGCCTCCTCTGCGCTGTCTCTCTGCTCGCTCTCAACGACTCAACGAGACTGAAGGGAAGAGCAAGAAGGATTTCTATGCATGTGTGATAGTCAAACACACAAAGATGGCACACGAACCTGCTGCTTAGAGTCAGCTTGGGAGACCTGTAGAGTCTATAGATAGTGATATATAATGGTATATTAGTGGGATGCACAAGGTGGTTGATACACCCAAAAAGGGTGCTCTCAGTTTCGCAGCGTCACCCCACTGCTGAAATAGAAATAAAATGTAGATGGAAAAACTGGGCACACCTAGGATACTTGGTAACTAGTTTTTATTATCAAAAATGGATACAAGTAAATAGAACCAATGAAGCATATTAAAAAAGCATTGCAGCCCCAATGCTGCTAGCAGCGATCAAGGACATACAGTCTTGGCGTATTGTAGCTAATGTTTTGGCGGAGAGCAGTCACTCAATCAAAAGGTGTTGTGGTACGTGACATCTGACACTCGCCGCCTTCACCTTAGGTACAATGACCATACAATGGTGTTATAACAGTGCGTCCGTAGTGCCTGGCAATTGATATTACACTAACAACAATATAAAGAACAGAGGATGATAATAAAAATAACAGAATATCGCGATTTAAAATATCTCCAATATGATGGTGGTGGATAATGAATAAAAGTTCGCTAGCCTAGATAGTTAGCAGAAAACTCTGGTGTTAAGGTGTAACGGGGTAACAGTTCTTCTGATGTTGTTTCCAATATACAGTAGCAATATAGCGCTGTTAAGCAATTTTCGGATAATTTCTGGATTTGTAGGGAAGGTGAAGTGGTCACATGCAGTGACCTACTTTATAACTGGCCCAGCGGTGTCCCGCTTTAGGTCAGAAAGTAGCTCCTGAAATATATCGATTTGTAGATAAGGGACACTCTTACCGGTGTTGGAGGCTTATCACACCCAGGTGAAAGCCTCTGCCGTCTGTCGGAACTTGCTCCCAGTGCTCTCACTGCGGTCGGGTGGATCCCTTGTTCGCAGTTATGGATCACCTGTTAGCAGCTTGATTGTTGCATGCGATCCCGCTTGTATCGGATCCAGGTGAAAATGCTCCAACCTTCCGGGCAGAAGTTTCAGATCGGCTGACAGTTTCAAGTTGGCTCAGAGTTGTCCCTTAATGTCCTCAATGTGGTGCACTCACATATGCTTGGGGGGTCAGACCAGACGCGTTTCGGGGTTAGAGAATCCCCTTCCTCAGTGGGGATACTTAGGTACAATGACCATAATTGCTTAACAGCGCTATATTGCTACTGTATATTGGAAACAACATCAGAAGAACTGTTACCCCGTTACACCTTAACACCAGAGTTTTCTGCTAACTATCTAAGCTAGCGAACTTTTATTCATTATCCACCACCATCATATTGGAGATATTTTAAATCGCGATATTCTGTTCTTTTTATTATCATCCTCTGTTCTTTATATTGTTGTTAGTGTAATATCAATTGCCAGGCACTACGGACGCACTGTTATAACACCATTGTATGGTCATTGTACCTAAGGTGAAGGCGGCGAGTGTCAGATGTCACGTACCACAACACCTTTTGATTGAGTGACTGCTCTCCGCCAAAACATTAGCTACAATACGCCAAGACTGTATGTCCTTGATCGCTGCTAGCAGCATTGGGGCTGCAATGCTTTTTTAATATGCTTCATTGGTTCTATTTACTTGTATCCATTTTTAATAATAAAAACGAGTTACCAAGTATCCTAGGTGTGCCCAGTTTTTCCATCTACAGATAGTGATATATGCCTAATATTAGTTGGCTGAGCCACAGCCAATCAGTGTTAGACTTGTTTTTCTCTGCAGCGTCAGGCCATCTGTCATCTGCACAGCAATATATTATTTGTGTGACTGTCACCACCTGACTGCTGTGTGCTGCCCCAGAGAGAGAGAGAATGGAGCAGAACAGAGGAGCTAGAAGCACCCACCATAACACCCGTGAATGTGATCCTGGGGTGCCTATGACTTTCAACATCAGCCAAGGGTCTAATGAAGGCCTCCAGATCTACCTTCTGCGTATGCCTGAGGCACAACCTGATATATTTCCTGTCAGTTGTCCACTGAATGCATAATACACTGCACCACATAAGCAGTCCAGAGTATTATGTACAGTTGCAAGAAAAAGTATGTGAACCCTTTGGAATGATATGGATTTCTGCACAAATTGGTCATAAAATGTGATCCGATCTTCATCTAAGTCACAACAATAGACAATCACAGTCTGCTTAAACTAATAACACAAAGAATTGAATGTTACCATGTTTTTATTGCACACACCATATAAACATTCACAGTGCAGGTGGAAAAAGTATGTGAACCCCTAGACTAATGACATCTCCAAGACCTAATTGGAGTGAGGTGTCAGCCAACTGGAGTCCAATCAATGAGATGAGATTGGAGGTGTTGGTTACAGCTGCCTTGCCCTATAAAAAACACACACCAGTTCTGGGTTTGCTTTTCACAAGAAGCATTGCCTGATGTGAATGATGCCTCACACAAAAGAGCTCTCAGAAGACCTACGATTAAGAATTGTTGACTTGCATAAAGCTGGATAGGGTTATAAAAGTATCTCCAAATGCCTTGCTGTTCATCAGTATACGGTAAGACAAATTGTCTATAAATGGAGAAAGTTCAGCACTGCTGCTACTCTCCCTAGAAGTAGCCGTCCTGTAAAGATGACAGCAGGAGCACAGTGCAGACTGCTCAATGAGGTGAAGAAGAATCCTAGAGTGTCAGCTAAAGACTTAGAAAAATCTCTGGCATATGCTAACATCTCTGTTAGCGAATCTACGATACGTAAAACACTAAACAAGAATGGCTTTCATGGGAGGATACCACAGAGGAAGCCACTGCTGTCCAAAAAAAACATTGCTGCACGTTTACAGTTTGCAGAAGAGCACCTGGATGTTCCACAGCAGTACTGGCAAAATATTCTGTGGACAGATGAAACCAAAGTTGAGTTGTTTGGAAGAAACACACAACACTATGTGTGGAGAAAAAGAGGCACAGCACACCAACATCAAAACCTCATCCCAACTGTGAAGTATGGTGGTGGGGGCATCATGGTTTGGGGCTGCTTTGCTGCGTCAGGGCCTGGACGGATTGCTATCATCGAAGGAAAAATGAATTCCCAAGTTTATCAAGACATTTTTCAGGAGAACTTAAGGCCATCTGTCCACCAGCTGAAGCTCAACAG
The DNA here is from genome assembly GCF_014858855.1 of Bufo gargarizans. Lineage (NCBI taxonomy): Eukaryota > Metazoa > Chordata > Amphibia > Anura > Bufonidae > Bufo > Bufo gargarizans. Next base: position 75,200,689 of record NC_058083.1, read on the forward strand.
AAGATCGGTGTTGCAACAGGACAATGACCCAAAGCATAGAAGTAAATCAACAACAGAATGGCTTAAATAGAAGAAAATACGCCTTCTGGAGTGGCCCAGTCAGAGTCCTGACCTCGACCCGATTGAGATGCTGTGGCATGACCTCAAGAAAGTGATTCACCCCAGACATCCCAAGAATATTGCTGAACTGAAACAGTTACACAATGCCTTGCCCCCTCCAGAAAATGCCTCCACTCCTCAAATGCCCATTTAATGGCCAGCAGCTCCCTATTCCCTATGTCGTAGTTTCTCTCCGTGGGAGAGAATTTCCTGGAGAAGAAGGCACACGGTCTCAGGCTAGTGAGGCTAGCAGGACCTTGTGAAAGGACTGCTCCTGCGCCGTCCTCGGACGCATCCACCTCCACAATAAAAGGTTTCTCCTGATCAGGCTGGATCAGAATGGGAGCGCTACTGAATGCCTTTTTTAATTTTTCAAATGAAGAAATGGCCTCAGTAGACCAATTCTCCAAATCCGCCCCATTCTTAGTAAGATCGGTCAAAGGTTTAGCAATTACGGAAAAATTCATAATAAATTTACCATAGTAATTGGCGAAACCTAAGAATCGTTGTAAGGCCTTTAAGTATGAAGGTCTTACCCATTCCTTAATTGCTAGTACCTTACCAGGATCCATCTTGAAGGCGTGAGGAGTCAGAACATGCCCTAGAAACAGAATCTCCTGTACACCAAAGACACATTTCTCTTGCTTAGCGGATAGCTGATTCTCCCTCAACACCTCTAATACTTGTCTAACATGAGACACATGGGATTCGAAGGCCGCAGAGAATATCAAAATGTCGTCAAGATAGACAATAACAAATTTACCTAAGAATTCCCTAAGAATGTCATTCATTAAGTTTTGGAACACAGCTGGGGCATTGCTGAGTCCAAAAGGCATCACTTGATATTCAAAGTGTCCTACCGGAGTATTGAACGCCGTCTTCCATTTGTCTCCCTCCTTGATTCGGATTAGATTGTATGCCCCTTTCAGGTCAATCTTGGAAAACCAGGTTGCCCCCAGAACCTGGTTAAATAAATCCGGAATCAATGGGAGGGAGTATCTATTCTGGACAGTGATTTTATTTAATCTCCGGTAATCGATACATGGCCTAAGACCACCATCTTTTTAGATCTCCTTATAGGAGAGACAGAAGGTCTAATATGCCCTTTACCAAGGCTCTCCTTAATATAATCTTCCATGGCCCTTGCGTTCGGGCTTAGAAAGATTATAAAGTCGCCCCTTAGGAAACTTGGGCCCCTCAACTCGCTCTATAGTACAATCATAAGGTCTATGGGGGGGTAGAACCTCCGGGGTTGGTGATGAGAATACATCTGAATATTCTCTAACAACAGTGGGTAAAGTATCAGACTTTACTGAGACCCCAGCCTGTACCACGGACAAGCACACTTAGGCCCCCATCTCACCAACTCCCCATTGGACCAATCTATAGTGGGGTTATGTAGTCGGAGCCAAGGCAACCCTAGTACCACCTCAGCCGGTAGGATGGTTCTCCAGGACAAAAAAGGAACATCTCTCTGAGTGGCCCACACCCACGGTTAGAGAAATCTCTGAGGTACATGAGCTCACCGTACCACCAATAAGAGGAGTAGCATCAATAGCCATGAAATGGATAGAAGTTGGTAAAGCAAACATTGGAATACCCAATCTTACAGCATACTCAGAGTCAATAAAGCTGGCCGGTGAGCCAGAATCAATAAAGGCCTTACCCGGCCATTTATCTACTCCCAGAGAAATCGTAATGGATACCAAAAGCTTACATTTAAAAAAATCAGGGTGTACCTGGTCTTTAGGTTGCCTTGCCTTAGGAGACTTGACCGAGAGGACCTTCTTAGGACACTGGTTGATCCAATGGTCAGAATCTCCACAGTAAAAGCATTCTCCACGTCTGCGGCGAAGATTCCCTCGGGTCACGCCAACCTGCATGGGTTCCTCGGCGGAGACCTCAGCACTGTCTCTGGGAAAGGCCTCTGGCTGGACCACCATCTGGGAAGAGAACTGTTGTTCCTGTCGTCTCTCTCTAACCCGTCGGTCAAGTCAGACAACAAGGGTCATCATCTCCTCTAAGGTCTCTTTAGGTTGATAACTGACCAGAAGATCCTTTAAATTATCAGACAGACCTGACCTAAACTGACTCTTCAGGGCTGGTTCGTTCCATCCTGAGGGGACACACCACCTTCTGAATTGGGTGCAATAATCCTCCGCAGGTAGATTGCCCTGAACCAGTGCCTTTAGAGCCGTCTCGGCTACTAGAGCCATGTCTGGTTCATTATAGAGGGTACCCAGGGCCTGAAAGAACCCCTCCACAGAAGATAAATAACTGGCGCCAGCAGGTAAAGAGAACGGCCAGTCCTGGGGATCACCCTGTAGTCGGGAAATGATAATGCCCACGCGTTGACTCTCAGGGCCAGAGGACATGGGGCGCAAACGGAAGTAAAGTTTGCAACTCTCCTTAAAAGAGATAAACTTCTTCCGGTCTCCAGAAAAGGGTTCTGGGAGCATAATCTGGTGCTCCAAATGCGGAGTGGAGGCCTGGGGAGTGGAAGAACCTTGCCCTAACTCAAAAGAGCTGAGTTTTTCCCCTAACTCCTGCTTCTCTGCGTCAGATTAGAGACATGGTCAGTCAGGGTCACTAGAGGATTCATGATACAGTGGCTATTTGGCCTGTTACACACAGGGAGAAGGGAAGTGACCACTGCGCTCCACCCTTACCCCTGGCCCTGCCTACTTGCCTCTCGAGTCCTAATGACAGGGGACAACTGGACGGCAATCCCTAGCTTGAAATAAGTGCAGGGATGACAGACAGACAAACAACAGAACGTGAACGGACCGAGTCAATACCAGGAAAGTTACAAAGTACAAATGGAGCAAGCAGAGAATAGTCAGGTGAAGCCGGGGTCATAAATACCAGGAGAGTCGTGAAGTACCAAAGGAGTCAGCAGAGGATCGTCAGGAGAAGGCCGGGGTCAGAATACCAGGAGAGCAGCAAAGTACACAAGGAGCAGGCAGAGGATCATCAAGAATTCAGCAGGAGGTAAGTACGCCAGGAAATACAAAATCACAGGTGGAACCTATTAACAGGCAACCTGTGGCCAGCAGGCTGCCTGTATTTATAGTGGGGAGTGAGGGTCATGTGACGTGGCCAGCGTCACATGACCGACAGACCAACCAGTCGAGCACCGAGTGATCAGCTCGGCGCTCAAGGCAGACTTGGGAGCAGGGAACCTCCCAGCTAGAAAAGCCGCCCTGGGAACGAGATCAAACACAGATCCTCGCTCCCGAAGCTAAGCAGCAGGTCTGCGGCTAATGGGAGACCGAGTGCACCTTCGGAACCCCGTTAGACATAAGCAGCTTCAGCCGGTCTGTCAAGGCTGCAGCAGCACTTGAAATTGTCAGCTCACCGGCTTTTGTGCGACGTGAGCACGAGCTGTAACTCGACGTTTCACATGTTGGCCAGGCTTTGTCAGCAGCAGAGGGCAGTAGTGGAATACCAGCTGCAACATGGTCGTCGCCTTTCCAGCCAGCTTCCGCTATTCACAAGCGAGGAGTGGGCATTGATGTCTGACCTCTGCGAGGTTTTAAGAATCTTTGAGGAGTCAACACAGATGGTGAGCAGCAATAACACTATTATCAGCATTACCATCCCACTTCTGTGTCTACTCAAACGCTCGCTGCTCACAATTAAGAACAATGCTTTACACGTGGAAGAGGTGGAAATGGGGGAAGACATTATACATGGTGATAGCCAGACCCCCTCAGTTCGTCTTCTCAGCACGAATTGGAAGATGAAGAGGAGGAGGAGCAGGAGATGGTTACCTCCGCTACAGAGGGTAGTATCTATGGAAGTTTAATTCCATCCGTTCAGCGTGGGTTGGCAGAAGAGGATGAGAAGATTGAGAGTGATCTTCCTGATGACAACAGCAAAGTCTTACCTGTTGGTACTCTGGCACACATGGCTAACTTCATGTTAGGCTGCCATTCCCGCGACCCGCGCGTTATACGCATTTTAGACAACACGGATTACTGGTTGTTCACCCTTCTCGACCCCCGCTACAAAGAGAACTTCTCATCTCTCATTCCTCTAGTGGAGAGGATGAGAAAAACGGTGCAATACCAGAAGATCCTTGTTGAAATATTGCTCCAGAAATTCCCATCTGACAACGCTAGCGGCAGAGTCCGTAGTTCCTTGGCCAACCAAAAAGGGGAGACAAGGAGAACACACAGCAGTTCCAACAGGGGCAGGGCAACACTCTCCAAAGCCTGGGACAGTTTCACAACAACCCGCCAGCACCCTCACCTTGATGTGCGGCCTTCTGTCACAAGGAGAGAAACATTTTGGAAGATGTGAAGGAGTACATAGCAGACCGTGTCACCATCCTCAATGATCCCTGAGTGCCTTACATTTTCTGGGTGTCCAAGCCAGGCACGTGGCACGAACTGGCGCTCTATGCTTTGGAGGTGCTGGCCTGCCCTGCTGCCAGCGTTTTGTCTGAGCGGGTATTTAGTGCAGCTGGTGGCATTATAACAGATAAGCGTATCCACCTGTCAACAAAAATTCATAAAAATGAACAAAGCCTGGATTGACCATGACTTCTCGACTCCACCAGAGGAAAGTGGCTCAACATAAAGCACTTTAACCCCTTAGGGACATAGCCTTATTTCACCTTAAGGACCAGGCCATTTTTTGCTAATCTGACCAGTGTCACTTTAAGTGCTGATAACTTTAAAACGCTTTGACTTATCCAGGCCATTCTGAGATTGTTTTTTCGTCACATATTGTAATTCATGACACTGGTAAAATTAAGTCAAAAACATTTATTTTTTTGCATAAATTGGGAACAATTTGCTAATTTACAAGTTTCTATTTTTCTACTTCTGTAATACATAGTAATACCCCCAAAAATTGTGATGGCTTTACATTCCCCATATGTCTACTTCATGTTTGAATTATTTTGGGAATGATATTTTATTTTTTGGGGATGTTACAAGGCTTAGAAGTTTAGAAGCAAATCTTGAAATTTTTCACAAATTTACAAAAACACAATTTTTAGGGACCACTACAGGTCTGAAGTCACTTTGCAAGGCTTACATAATAGAAACCACCCAAAAATGACCCCATTTAAGAAACTACAACCCTCAAGGTATTCAAAACTGATTTTACATATGTTGTTAACCTTTAGGTGTTGCACAAGAGTTATTTGCAAATGGGGATGAAATTTGAGAATTTCATTTTTTTGTCTAATTTTCCATTTTAACCCATTTTTTCCACTAACAAAGCAAGTGTTAACAGCCAAACAAAACTGTATCTTTATTGCCCTGACTCTGCCATTTACAGAAACACCCAATATGTGGCCGTAAACTACTGTACGGCCACACAGCGGGGCGTACAGTGAAAGGTGCGCCATTTGGTTTTTGGAAGGCAGATTTTGCTGGACTGGTTTATTTACACCATGTCCCATTTGAAGCCCCCCTGATGCACCCCTAGAGTAGAAACTCCAAAAAAGGGACCCCATCTAAGAAACTACACCCCTCAGGGTATTCAAAACTGATTTTACATACGTTGTTAACCCTTTAGGTGTTGCACAAGAGTTATTGGCAAATGGGGATGAAATTTGAGAATTAAATTTTTTTGCCTAATTTTCCATTTTAACCCATTTTTTCCTTTAACAAAGCAAGGGTTAACAGCCAAACATGACTGTATCTTTATTGCCCCGACTCTGCCATTTACAGAAACACCCAATATGTGGCCGTAAACTACTGTACGGCCACACAGCGGGGCGTACAGTGAAAGGTGCGCCGTTTGGTTTTTGGAAGGCAGATTTTGCTGGACTGGTTTATTTACACTATGTCCCATTTGAAGCCCCCCTGATACACCCCTAGAGTAGAAACTTAAAAAAAGTGACCCCATCTAAGAAACTACACCCCTCAAGGTATTCAAAACTGATTTTACATACGTCGTTAACCCTTTAGGTGTTGCACAAGAGTTATTGGCAAATGGGGATGAAATTTGAGAATTTAATTTTTTTGCCTAATTTTCTATTTTAACCCATTTTTTCCTCTAACAAAGCAAGGGTTAACAGCCAAACAAGACTGTATCTTTATTGCCCCGACTCTACCGTTTACAGAAACACCCAATATGTGGCCGTAAACTACTGTACGGCCACACAGCGGGGCGTAGAGGGAAAGGTGCGCCGTTTGGTTTTTGGAGGGCTGATTTTTATGGACCGGTTTATTTACACCGTGTCCTGTTTCAACCCCCCTGATGCACCCTTGGAGTAGAAATTCCCTAAAAGTGACCCCATCTAAGAAACTACACCCCTCAAGGCATTCAAAACTGATTTTACATACGTCATTAACTCTTTAGGTGTTGCACAAGAGTTATTGGCAAATGGGGATGAAATTAGAAAATGTCATTTTTTTGCCTAATTTTCCATTTTAACCCATTTTTTCCTCTAACAAAGCAAGGGTTAACAGCCAAACAAGACTGTATCTTTATTGCCCTGACTCTGCCGTTTACAGAAACACCCAATATGTGGCCGTAAACTACTGTACGGCCACACAGAGTGGCGTAGAGGGAAAGGTGCGCCGTTTGGTTTTTGGAGGGCTGATTTTTATGGACCGGTTTATTTACACTGTGTCCTGTTTCAACCCCCCTGATGCACCCCTGGAGTAGAAACTCCCTAAAAGTGACCCCATTTTGGAAACGATGGGATAAGGTGGCATTTTTTGGGGGACTATTTTTAGGGTATATATGATTTTTGGTTGCTCCATATTACATTTTTGTGAGGCAAAAATTGAAATTCTGAAATTTCATCTCCATTTGCCATTAACTGTTGAGGAACACCTAAAGGGTTAATAAAGTTTGTATAATCAGTTTTGAATACCTTGAGGGGTGTAGTTTATTAGATGGGGTCACTTTTAGGGAGTTTTTACTCTAGGACTCTAGGGGGCATCAGGGGGGGCTTCAAAAGGGACATGGTGTCAATAAAAAGGGCCATCAAAATCGGCCTTCCAGAAACCATGTCGGTCCTTTCCTTTTGCGGCCTGCCTTTTACTGATACAGCAGTTTACGACCACAAATGTGGCATTTCTGTAAACTGCAGTATCAGGGTAATATATATAAACTTTTGTTTGGTTGTTAACCCTTCTTTTGTTACCGGAAAAAAACGGATTGAAATGGAAAAGTGCCCAAAATAGCGGTTTTGGAACCATTTTTTTTTTCTTGACCGTGTTAATCTGGGGGGGTTAGGTCATGGAATATTTTTATAGAGCAGATTCTTACGGACGTAGCGATACCTAATTTTTTACAATTAATTAGGTTTTTGACTATATTTTCCTTTTTGATACAAACATTATTGTTTTGTATCTCTAAAGTCTAAGTGTCATTTTTTCTTTTTATCCGATTATCTTATGTGGGGGCTCATTTTTTGCGGGATGAGCGGACGGTTTTATTGGCACTATTTTGGAGGCTATATGACTTTTTGATCTCTTGTTATTAAACTTTTTATTATGTAAGGTGACCAAAAAAATACTTTTTTTGCACCTTTTTTTTTTTCCTGGACCGTGTTAATCTGTGGGGTTAGGTCATGGGGTATTTTTATAGAGGAGATTATTACCGACGCGGCGATACCTAATATGTCTACTTTTAATAAATTATTTTAGTTTTTTTGGGTGTCTCAAGTCTGAGAACCAGTTTTTTTATCCGATGTCAATGCTAAATTGGGATATAAATTTAGTACTCCATGGAAGTGTGATACTCCCTGAAGCAACCATCAATGCAGAGGCCCGGATGATCGGGACACATGTCGCACTAAGTAGTGGTGTCCTTCTGTATCCCCCACCTGCGACACACTCTGCACTTTTTGGGGGTTTGTCCATTCTTTCCAGTATGGGGGACCACACCTTGAAAGTGTTGGCCAGGGACGATCCAGGCGCCTCCAGTTCCCAAGGTACTCCGGCCTGATCTTTCCCGGTCCGAAAAGATCAGGGCCTTGAGGACTGCCTCATAGAACTGGAGGAATGTCCCTGTGTTGTCAGCGCTCCGGGACAGCACAAAAGAGTTGTACATGGCAACCTGTACTAAGTAGACCGCATATTTTTTGTACCATACCCAGGTTTTGCGCATGGCGTTATATGGCTTGAGGACTTGATCAGAGGGATCAACTCCTCCCATATACTGATTGTAGTCGACGATACAATCGGGCTTGAGGACCGTTGCCGCGGTACCTCGCACAGGGACAGGGGTGATGCCGTTACCATGAATTGTGGACAGAATAAGGATATCCCTATTGTCCTTATACCTGACCAGCAACAGGTTTCCAGTGGTAAGGGCGCGGGTCTTACCCCTGGGGATAGGTACCTGGAGGAGGTGGGCAGGGAGGCCGTATAGATTTTTCCGCACGGTCCCACAAGCGGACGTGGACCTGGCGGCAAGGGACTGGAACAAGGGGATACTGGTATAAAAGCTATCCACGTACAGGTGGTAACCCTTATCCAGCAGTGGGTACATAAGGTCCCACACAAGTTTCCTGGTATCACCCAGAGTGGGGGGACATTCTGGGGGTTGAATCTGGGAATCTCGCCCCTCGTATACACCTAATTTGTAAGTGTACCCTGAGGTACTCTCACAAATTTTGTATAGCTTCACGCCATACCTCGCCAGCTTGGAGGGCACATACTGGCAGAAAATGAGTCTCTCCTTGAACGCAAATAGAAACTCATCAACCTGGCCAAAAAGGAGCCCGGGTGTTGAGCGACGAACTGTTGGGCATACAGGTTCGTCTGCTCCACCATCAGATTTACCAGTGGGTCACTGAAAAATTTACAAAAAAAGTCATATTCAGTGTAGCCCACTGTGGAAATCGGGATTCCTGATTGGCCTACAAAATCAGGAATCACGGGCTCGTATCGCTCTGGGCTACACCAGACTAGTTCACCGGCATGATGCTCCGGTGGATTTAACTGGTGGGCCGGGAAACCAGTATGAGCCCCAGAGCTGCTCGTACTAGGCTGGGCCACAGGGTCCCTAACATGGCGGTCCCCTTGCTCCGCCTGGCGGCGTCTCCGCCGCCTTGGGGGCTCATCATCATCGCTAGGAATGTGGGTTCATCCTCATCCTCACTGGGACTCTCGGAGTCAGAGGCAAGCTGGGCGTATGCCTCCTCGGCCGAGAACGTCCGGCGGGCCATAGGGAAGTGTGTGTCTGCGTGTGTATGTGCGTGTGTGGAAATCTTTATTTGGTGTGTGTGTGTGTGGGGGCACGGGTGTTCACAAACTCACCCTAAAACTAACAGAAAAAAAAAAAAGGCCCAAAAATTTGTTTTGTTTTTCTTAAAAACGCTGATCAACTGTCCGAAGTTGATCAGCGGTGGGGTGTGCGATGCGCTAACAGTGGCCGGACGCTAAAAGTGCCAGCCACAGCCAGCGTACACAAATTTTCTTTTTTTTAATCCTGCACCCCAAAAAAGTTGGGGGGGGGGGGGCGAGACAGGTTCAGGCAGCTCCTCTCTCCTCCGACTCCGGAACACAAAAGGAGGAGGAGAGGAGCGCTTGCATCATTTGAATTTTGCACCGTCCCACCCACCAATCAATCAGAGGCGATCCTAAGAAGTGATGTCACCATCACCTCTCAGGATCGCTGGATGGTGATTGGTCGGGTGAAATCACACCACCATCACTGTCCTGTTCCGGGTTATTGGGTCTTCAGAGACCCGAATAACCCGGAAATGCAGAAAACCGCAGGTCTGAATTGACCTGCGGTTTTCTGCAATCGCATGCAGGTACGCCCTGTGTCCTTAAGTACCAGGACATAAGGGCGTACCTGTACACGCTATGTCCGGAAGAGGTTAAATGTGTTGTTTATAATGTACTGAATACACTGTATTCCCATGCACCCCTCCACCACAAACAAGGGTATATGGTTGAATCCTCCTTTTCTCATCCTCTTCCTCCTCTTCCATCATATCAACATGCTTATTTGTCACATATAATGCCCTCTCATATATGCCCTTCAAATATAGTGTTTTACAGGGTGAGCTCACCTGCAGGCCTTCGTATATATTTTTTTATAGGGTCAGCTCAGCTGCAGGCCTTTGCATATAATTTTATAGAGGGTCATCTCAGCTGCAGGCCCTCGCATATAACTTTTTACAGGGTAAGCTCAGCTGCAGGCCCTCACACTTAACTTTTTAGAGGGTCAGCTTACCAGCAGGCCTTCACCTACAATCTTTTACTGGGTCAGCTCACCAGCAGGCCCGCACCTCAAATCTTTTATAGGGTCAGTTCACCAGCAGGCCTTAACCTACAATCATTTACTGGGTCACCTCACCAGCAGGCCAGCACCTCAAATCTTTTACAGGTCAGCATATCAGCAGGCCCGCAACTCAAATCTTTTACTGGGTAAGCTCACCTGAAGGCCCTCACTTTTAATTTTTTAGAGGGTCAGCTCACCAGCAGGCCTTCACCTACAATCTTTTACTGGGTCAGCTCACCAGCAGGCCCGCACCTTAAATCTTTTACATGGTCAGCTCACCAGCAGGACCGCACCTCAAATCTTTTATAGGGTCACATCATCAGCAGGCCCGCAACTCAAATATTTTACAGCTCACCTGAAAGCCCTCGCATTTAATTTTTTAGAGGGTCAGCTCATTTGCAGGCCCGCACCTCAAATCTTTTACAGGGTCAGCTCACCTGAAGGCCCTCGCATATAATTTTTTAGAGGGTCAGATCACCTGCAAGCCCTTGCATGTAATGTTTTACAGGGTCAGCTCACCAGCAGGCGCTGGCATATAATTTTTTACAGGGTCAGCTCACCTGCAGGCCCGCACCCAAAATCTTTTACTGGGTCAGCTCACATTCAGGCCCTCACCTAATTATACCTAATAGGTAATTTGCACGCATGCTGCCTTGCTTGGATGTGGTAGCCGTAGCCGTTTCTCAGGCTCCCTCTCCTGAATCAAACACTGATTCCCCATTATGGGTAGTTACAATTGTTTGCGCTGTAACATCGAATGTTGATAGGCCAGACATCCGCATGGATCGTCGAGTCAAGGGGATGTGCGATCGGCCCCAGGTTAACTAGAGTCACCAAAGCGGCAGAAGGCCCTCACCCATAATGTTTTAGATGGTCAGATCAGCAGGCCCTTGATCAAAATGTTTTTGAGGGTCACCAGCAGGCCATCAATCATAATTTTCAAGGGTGTGTATGATGCCCTCCTTTATGTGTAATAAAGGGTGTATTAGAGTGCCCGTTCCTTGTAATTTTTGGCAGCCCTTTCACTTAGTGCATAGGCTTTATGAGTGTAGGAGTCCCACAATTTAGCTGCTCATACTTTCACTCACTGATCTAGGCTAACTGCCTTCTCAAATGGAAGAGGCAAGTTTAATGGTTAGGGCTGCCCTTTCCTGTAGACTATCTCCAGGGGATGCAAATGAACCTGCACTTCAGCCTCACATTGCATACAAACAGCAGAAAACTGTTTTAGATTAATTAAAGTCCAAATACATTAGGAATCTATCACATTATACAGGTCCTTCTAAAAAAATTAGCATATTGTGATAAAGTTCAATATTTTCTGTAATGTACTGATAAACATTAGACTTTCATATATTTTAGATTCATTACACACCAACTGAAGTAGTTCAAGCCTTTTATTGTTTTAATATTGATGATTTTGGCATACAGCTCATGAAAACCCAAATTTCCTATCTCAAAAAATTAGCATATTTCATCCGACCAATAAAATAAAAGTGTTTTTAATACAAAAAAAGTCAACCTTCAAATAATTATGTTCAGTTATGCACTCAATACTTGGTCGGGAATCCTTTTGCAGAAATGACTGCTTCAATGCGGCGTGGCATGGAGGCAATCAGCCTGTGGCACTGCTGAGGTGTTATGGAGGCCCAGGATGCTTCGATAGCGGCCTTAAGCTCATCCAGAGTGTTGGGTCTTGCGTCTTTCAACTTTCTCTTCCCAATATCCCACAGATTCTCTATGGGGTTCAGGTCAGGAGAGTTGGCAGGCCAATTGAGCACAGTAATACCATGGTCAGTAAACCATTTACCAGTGGTTTTGGCGCTGTGAGCAGGTGCCAGGTCGTGCTGAAAAATGACATCTTCATCTCCATAAAGCTTTTCAGCAGATGGAAGCATGAAGTGCTCCAAAATCTCCTGATAGCTAGCTGCATTGACCCTGCCCTTGATAAAACACAGTGGACCAACACCAGCAGCTGACATGGCACCCCAGACCATCACTGACTGTGGGTACTTGACACTGGACTTCAGGCATTTTGGCATTTCCCTCTCCCCAGTCTTCCTCCAGACTCTGGCACCTTGATTTCCGAATGACATGCAACAGTCCAGTGCTGCTTCTCTGTAGCCCAGGTCAGGCGCTTCTGCCGCTGTTTCTGGTTCAAAAGTGGCTTGACCTGGGGAATGCGGCACCTGTAGCCCATTTCCTGCACACGCCTGTACACGGTGGCTCTGGATGTTTCTACTCCAGACTCAGTCCACTGCTTCCGCAGGTCCCCCAAGGTCTGGAATCGGTCCTTCTCCACAATCTTCCTCAGGGTCCGGTCACCTCTTCTCGTTGTGCAGCGTTTTCTGCCACACTTTTTCCTTCCCACAGACTTCCCACTGAGGTGCCTTGATACAGCACTCTGGGAAAAGCCTATTAGTTCAGAAATTTCTTTCTATGTCTTACCCTCTTGCTTGAGGGTGTCAATGATGGCCTTCTGGACAGCAGTCAGGTCGGCAGTCTTACCCATGATCGCGGTTTTGAGTAATGAACCAGGCTGGAAGTTTTTAAAAGCCTCAGGAATCTTTTGCAGGTGTTTAGAGTTAATTAGTTGATTCAGATGATTAGGTTAATAGCTCGTTTAGAGAACCTTTTCATGATATGCTAATTTTTTGAGATAGGAATTTTGGGTTTTCATGAGCTGTATGCCAAAATCATCAATATTAAAACAATAAAAGGCTTGAACTACTTCAGTTGGTGTGTAATGAATCTAAAATATATGAAAGTCTAATGTTTATCAGTACATTACAGAAAATAATGAACTTTATCACAATATGCTAATTTTTTGAGAAGGACCTGTATATCTAACATCATCTTTGATCAGTTAGCAGTGGCCCACTAGGTCACGGCAATGACTGTGGTCTTAAGTTAGAAAATTCAGAGATATGAACATATAAGTTACAGATTTTACTGAATATGTCCCACAAAACTATAGGGGGGATTTTTAAACACCATGTTTTCTGCCCAAATAAAAAGAGCAAATCTCCTCCAAAGCCTGTAAGCTACCATAGGTCTGCTCAAGCAATCGTAGGCCTATCAGTAAACCATGTCACAGATGTGACAAATCAACAAACAATGCAATCAGTTTTACAGCTCTGAAGTCCTCAGGTGTCCTCGATCATGAATGGAGAATCCAATTCCATGTATGTTTTCTATGGATTTATGGCTATTCTCTGATGAGGCATTGAGTAATTTTACTGCCCCATTAGTTGGACTTATTTGGGCTTTAACCTTTTTCCCCCGAATAGCAGTATTTTAATTATAGATTTAATTATAGTGTAAAATGAAGATGAATTGTATGCATTTAAAGGATTCCAGGGTTTTAATTGCCTGTTTCCAGTTGAGAAATGTGCCTCAAAGAGAATTCTTTAAAGACAGAGTTCTGATGTTAAAACTATTTTTTTTTTACAGTGCCTTGAAAATGTATTCATACCCCTTGAACTATTCCACTTTTTTTCACATTACACCCACAAACTAAAATGTATTTTATTGGGATTTTAACTGATAGACCAACACAAAGTAGCAAGTATGTGTGAAGTGAAAAGAAAGTGATACATGGTTTTCAAAATTTTAAATAAATAAAAATCTCAAAAGTGTGGCGTGCATTTGTATATAGCCCCCATACCCTGATACCCCTAAATAAAGTCCAGTATTACCAATTGCCCTCAGAAGTATTCTAATTAGTAAATATAGTCCATCTGTGTGTAATTTATTCACAGCTGTTCTGTGAAGCCCTCAGAGGTTTGTTAGAGAGCATTAGTGATCAAATAGCACACCAGGCAGGTCAGGGATAAAGTTGTGGAGAAGTGTAAAGCAGGATGTAGCTGAGTAATCACAAAGCAGGATTCTTATTAATAACATTTCTTCTGAATAATCTCCATACTCTAGGACATAAATGGACACGTATTTAAACACAGTTCTAGCACAAGTCGGTTAATAGGATCCATTACATACGAACATTTATTACATTTTTGATTGATGCTTTAATTTTCTAAGTTGGCTAAATGTACTATGGTTAATTACTCTTTCTGGTGCTGTAATATACCCCATCCACAGCTTAACATGTTTATAGATCCATAACTCCAAAGTGATTCTTCTCATTACCACTGTAATATTCTAGGTTATGAGCTTGTGAAGACCTTCTATTTGAATGATCTTCAGATAGCTACTGAGATGTGACTATCTGGGGTAGGGTGGAGTAACCAAGATTATATATTTGGAAAAAGAAAAATAAGAATAGTTTTAAGAGTCTTAGAAATACTGTTTAGTTATATGGGTGACATGTATGTTGTAGTTGTAAGCAGACCTGTATGTTATTTTATATTGTTCAGAGAATATTTATTGACTACATGTAGCACTGGTCTGTAATACAGCATCTATAGAATTCAATGGGCCATACCATTCCTACATGTGCTTCTAATTTTACATAGTATCAGGAGAAATTTACAATGGAACTCATTTAACATACTACTCATATAATCACATTTTCCCCATCAGATCAAGAGTACCCTACATTTTGTAGGTGAGAGGGTTGGTAATAGAACCTAAGGGTTCGTAAAAGAAACTAACACTTAGCAATTAATTGCCTAATTCTAGAGAAAAAGTACTTGCAATGATATTTGATTATATTATGTACTGTAAATGGCGGTATATTCAAAGTCCTCGCAATTTTACGTTGAGGAACATTTGAAGACACAGTTTGTAGATATACTGCCTCTCTAAGGCCTCTTTCACACTTGCGTTGTCCGGATCCGGCGTGTACTCCACTTGACGGAATTACACGCCGGATGCGGAAAAACGCAAGTGTACTGAAAGCATTTGAAGATGGATCCGTCTTCAAAATGCGTTCAGTGTTACTATGGCAGCCAGGACGCTATTAAAGTCCTGGTTGCCATAGTAGGAGCGGGGGAGCGGCATACTTACAGTCCGCGCGGCTCCCGGGGCGCTCCAGAATGACGTCAGAGCGCCCCATGCGCATGGATGACGTGACATGCGATCATGTGATCCATGCGCTTGGGGCGCCCTGACGTCACTCTGGAGCACCCCGGGAGCCGCACGGACGGTAAGTATGCTGCTCCCCCGCTCCTCGCTACACTTTACCATGGCTGCCAGGACTTTAGTGTCCCGGCAGCCATGGTAACCATTCAGAAAAAGCTAAACGTCGGATCCGGCAATGCGCCGAAACGACGTTTATCTTAAGGCCGGATCCGGATCAATGCCTTTCAATGGGCATTAATTCCGGATCCAGCCTTGCGGCAAGTCTTCAGGATTTTTGGCCGGAGCAAAAAGCGCAGCATGCTGCAGTATTTTCTCCGGCCAAAAAACGTTCCGTTCCGGAACTGAAGACATCCTGATGCATCCTGAACGTATTTCACTCCATTCAGAATGCATTAGGATAAAACTGATCAGGATTCTTCCGGCATAGAGCCCCGACGACGGAACTCTATGCCGGAAGAAAAGAACGCAAGTGTGAAAGAGCCCTAACATGTTTTTTTTATACCCAGTCATGTTACTTAGTTGCAAGTGACTCCTCCATTTTCTTTTTATTAGTACCACTTACTTTGCCAGCCTTTTGTCGCCCCTGTCCAAACTTTTTTGACATGCATTGCTGCTATCAAATTCAAAATGAGTAATTTTATTTTCATTATATGGTAAAATGCCTCACTTGCAATATCTGATATGTGTTCTGTGATCTATTTTGAATAAAATATGTGTCTATGAGGTTTGTAAATCATTGCATTCTTTTTTATGTGCATTTATTTACATTTTACACAGCATCCCCACATTTTTGGAATTGGCTACAATCACATGCTTAGGTTTCTGGAGGCAGCTTTGGAAGCCCAAATCAATCAGGAATGCATAATAAAAGGAGAACAATTATAAAGGACAGCTATGACTTCTCCTCTTTTTTGAATTCACTCCTGGTTTTGGCTGCCAACAGTACCCTTATCTCCATGTAAGTGATTACATAATCAGTAGTGCCTTCCTGTGTCTCCTTGTGAATGGTGCGGGTATAGATAATACTGTTCTATGTCTCACTCTGTAAATTATGATAGTAAAGATTGAACTATTTGGTCATCCTTACCTGTAATCAGTGTAGGCACAGATAGTACTGTTTTCTTCATTTTACCGCTAAATAAAGATACGTGTTGAGATTTTGCTGTGATCACACTAAGTATATAGATACAGTTGGTTCTACTGCCTATAAAATGATGTAGACACCAATTATGCTGCCTCCCTGTACTTGATGTGCATATATACTGCTTCCCTCCTGTGTCTCCCTGTTAGAGGGGTTGTCCTTGACAAGTGAATGGAAGCTTAGCTGCAGCAACCCATCTGATGACAGCGCATCTACTGTGCTATTTCCTATAACTGCTAAGAACAGCTGATTAATGGGCATGCTAGTTGTCAGACCCCCACCAATCTCATTCTAATATTGATGTTGAAGCATAGGTCAACAATCTCTATAACCCAGACAACCCCTTTGTCAAGTGCCGGGTGTCCCAAGGGGTGACCTCCGGGACGTCATACGAGCACAACAAGGCAAACAGGCCAAGGACCACGGAACACATAACGTATTACAAAGGAAACAAGACACGTGACAATGACTATAACAGAAGACCACAATGTACTGAAACAGATCAGTGGGTGTGAACCTGTAACGCCCCCAAGTGGTATTTCCACTCCTACACCCTGCTTATGTCTGTATATGCAATAACCATTTCATATTATGTCTTTATTCCAGGTCCTCTATGTAGTGTGCATTTCTTCTTATGCATTTGTATTGTTCATGTAATAACCTGGTTCTCCAGCGGGTGGCAGCAGACTTTGCAGTGCTACTTTACAGAGGGTGGAACCTGGCTTTCCAGCTCACTTAGACACTCTCCTCCAGGGAGACTGTATGGTCTAGAGAGAACCAGTTGGTTCCTCAACTCCATGTGCAATGAGCAGGACCGTGGTACGGTTAGGCGGACGCCAAAATATGCAGTGGGTCCAGATATGGGTAAATTAGTCTATGGTTTTTGTTTATGACGCCAATTGCAGCGTGCGCAGGGTACTAATTCAGGGCACTTTAAGATGTTGTAACTCAAGTATCAGGTGAGTAATGCCACCTGTGTAGTAGTATGTATAGTGTCAACGGTGTCTCCTACCTTGGTACGGCTGGAATCCTGGATCCTGGCTCACTTGCAATAAATGAGTGTTGCTAGTTGGAGTAATTGAGGGATTTGGTAGCAGTAAATGAGATCCAGACGTGTAATATAATAAAACTTGTCTTTACTGGAGGCAGCATTAATCCATATGAGTTACAACAATATTCTTGGGTCCCAGCAGGGATTGGCAATGTATGGCAGGGATCAATATCTCTTCTGCTTCTATCATGTGCCTGGAGAATATGGCAGGAATCTGTTGTCTGCTTTGTCTATCTTCTGCTTGGTATGGGACTGACTAGCTGAGGAGGAATTTGGCTTCTCCTGGTCTTTGGATGGTACTCACAGTTAGCTCACAGGGAATAGCTCTTCCTGGAGGTCTGGAGGTGGCTGCTTGCTTGTCAACCAGCTGAGGCTGAAGGGCTCAGACTGGGAATGAAGATCTTTGGTCTCAACCGAGACAAGATCCTGGTTTGGGATCCCTATTTCTGGGAGCTCTTACCAGCACAACCTTCCCCTAACAGGGGGGGCTGGCACACTCTAACTGTAACTTCCTTTCCTCCCCATGAGACAGGACATGGGCCAGCCCACTTCTGCTCATAGAGGGGGAGAGGTAGACTGGAATGTACTATTCCAGTCTAGATATGTTAAACTGAACTAAGGTCCTGCTAAACATTGCTGCCACCTGCTGGTGTACATGGAAATTACAGCAAATATATGTAACAGGCTTAGAAAATGCACATTATTGAGGATGAGATGTTAAATTACACAAGATGACAGTACAAATACACTTAACAGGTTGTAGCTGGGTACAAGAGTTTAGTAACATAACTCTGGGATGTTACATTCCCCCTTACTTTGAGTTAAGACGCCTTCGGCTTATGCATAGGAGGGAGAGGAATCAGCTCTGGGGTACCCAATAAAATTCAAAGTGCTGCATGAATTACATATAATGACATACAAAGACAAACATGAAACGGCTATCCCCAGGTTCCTGCCCGCTAGAGTAAGGTGCCCAACACACAGTTTCCTTCTCTTGGTATAACCAGTGAACCAAATACTGCACAAAGCAAACATTACTGACTGACTTTGAAGTGTTATTATGGCCATCAAACACCAAAGAAAGCATGGGGGTGTCTTTACTCTGTAGTCCCACCATTGTGTAATGAAATGCCCACAAATGAAAGGGTGGCTTTATCCTGTATTCCCTTTCCTGCACCAAAGCCTGAGAAATTTGGCTTAAAGCACGATCACTATGGAGACTAAGGGGTAGCTAGATTATGGCTCTAAGGCTTGAGATACCATACCTTTGGCAAAGGCTCAAAAGGGGAGGTATTTATCATCTCCATGCACTTCTGGCAATGTCCCATGAAACTCCTGGAAATAAGACACCTCAGGATAGGAACAATCCTGAACATTAAACAGATGGGAAGGATCGGTCTATGACTTCTAACGATTCCCGAAGCAGCGGAGTTACCCTTGTAGTAACTGGACCTGCCAGAACTTAACACTTGGTCCTACCCTGGGTACCTATGGGTATATATGTAGGCCATTATTTTTAAGCATCCATATAAAGGCAGTCCGTATAAAGTAAGGAGAGAACAAGAACTGTCAAATAAGGCATACAAGAGTAATTTGCTACATTTTTTGGTTAAGTGCAATGGTAAGTGCAAATGTCACAAATAGTGCATAAATTCACATTGCGGCACCTGGAAAAGAATACACACAATGGGCATGTTATCTTGAACGTTGCATAAAATGTAAACTGGTACAATTAGTGCAAAAATATCAAAGCATGAAATCACAGAGAGCTTAGGTATCGTTTGAGTCTTTTTCTTTTTATAAAAAGTAGTGCAATTTTATCAATGCAAGATTAGGCTCAACAATAACTTGAGTCCTTTTTCTTGAAGTGCTTGAAGTAGTAGAATCCTCTGGAAACTTTATAAGTCAATTGTAATCCACAGGGATAAAAGAGTTAATTGTAATCCAAGAAGGTATAAAATATCATAAAAGCAGCATATTTAGAACCGTAGTTCCATGAGGCTATCAAGTAACCTGAGAAAGGGGATAAAACAGTGAACTTGGACATGAGGGGCTAAATGCTGATGGGGGGAGTCCTTACAGCTCATGACCATCAGGGTGAGGACAAACTAGGGCAACCTGAAATAAAAACGTTAAACGCACACAATGCCAACGGGTCCATGTCCTCCTCGCTACTAGAGCTACTAAAGCGCATCAGGGGGCGCTCCTGCCTCTGGTAGCTCATTGTTGCAGCAGTTGTTGTACGCCACTGACCTCTAGTAGTGGCTGTTGGAGTTGGCTGTGCAGACAGCCTGGAGAATGCAGCCGTAACATGCTGCAAGCCGGAATCCCTAGACGGTGCAGAGGGGCTCAAAACCTCCGGCTGGAATGGGCTCTGGTAGACACACAGAAGGTGCCTGAGGCTGCTTCCAGGGCAGTACATAGGGTTGCACCCTAGAGTTAAAGGTCAACACAGAATTATTAATCTGGCCTACCCGTAGTGTTATAGAATATAGTGGGCACTCAATACCTGTAGCTACATATAGGGTACAACACATTTATTTATTCCTAAACAATATACATATATATAACTCAATAAAATTCAAATATGGCAATTAGTAATACTCGTAAAAGTTGCATTAATACATTCCTAAAAAATTAATACATTCCTAAAAATTCCACTTCTATAGATTTATATCCTGTGTTGAAAGTTCATATATCAAAATCCGTATGTTGTAATAAAAATTCCTATAAAAATTTGTCGCATCTGTTGGCGATAAAAAGATATTAAATTCTAGTGCAGTTCACTTGATGTGCTGTATACCAAGTTAGTACGGATGTATGGGGTAATGTTCAATATTTCCAGCGATGGTATTATATTGCCGGTACTTACTTCGTTAGTCCACTCTTTTTGTATATAGTTCTGACCGTAATGGCGTCCCACTACAGATCAGGTCACTCACCCTTCTTCTTATGGGTTATGGCGTGTATCGCTCACCAGTTCGTCCCGATGTCAGTTCTCACAATCATTCAATGGCGCTCTTCCTGCTTGAGTTTCAGCGTCCCACGTGTATGTCACGTGACCGGAGCTTGTACACTTTGTAACGTGATCTCTGCTTTATTCCAGAGGCGGTACCAACCTCTATGCAGAGAATCACTCGCAGGTCCTGTGCGCAATTTTTTGGAAACAATCCTTGTTAGGATACTGGCAATAACTTCGGAAATACTGTACAGTTTCTTCTTTAACGCTAGGATCTCATCCGCTATCGCTATACGCGTTTCGGGGTTCCGTACCCCTTCATCAGTAGCTGGTTTATGAGATCCTTCTTCCTTCTTTAAATACTGTTGTGAGTTCCGCCCCTTGTTCTAATTGAGATTCTCTTCAAAATCTGGTTGGGAGGCTCTGAAGGATCGGAGTACTTGTAACTGCCTTTTTTCGCATGTATATATATTCGCATATAATTTTCCATGCGATTTTTTTGAGAAATTTTTTGCGGTTTTTTTCTTTCATTTTTAACTTACTATAACGGATATTCATATTCACAGGATATTATTCGCAACTTACTAATTCTTTCTATTCACAGACAGGATTGGTATCCAATATTCGAAGGTTTATAAATATTTCCTATCTTAATTCTTAATTATCATTTAGTATTATCATATAAAGATTATCATATAAAAATTATAATGTAAGAAACGTCCTAAAATACTCATCCTAAAATAATCATAAAACAATAAATTATGTCAAATGTTGCATTGATTCATTATTTGTTTTTTGAAGTATGATGTCTGGGGGGGTAAAGACAAGGGGCCGTAGTGTTGGTGGTGCAGCCAGGTCAGGGATAAGAGGTGCAGGTTCTGGCTGGGGTTGCACCCTGAAACGCAACCTGCCATCTGGGGTCTCTTGTAGAGAACT